>NW_019174368.1:1784373-2173387 GCF_002260705.1 Seriola dumerili
ATTCATTACTGGCTGTCGTGTTGGTTCTCTGTATAATGGTGGTCGAGATCTGCCACCTGTTCACCGAGTTTATCTTCTGCAGAGCTGATGTCGTTCCACACCTGCTGGGTTTCCTCTTCTTCTGGATGTGAACGTAACTCACAACACACCTGACAGGCTCGGCAGCTCAAAGCGCCATTGTTGATGTATTTAAACATATTTGGTTATTTCCAAAACCACAACAACAAGATGGTGATGTCGCAACTTACGGTTAAAGACTCACAACTTTACCGTTTTCACTGAACTTCATCAGAACTTCATCAGCAGCTATTAAGCTCTGATGAATCCACTGTACTCTACCTGCCCAGCGCCAAGCAGCAGACACACACTCATCCAGGCAACACACAGAAATAGATCTTATAGTGCGGCTCTCAGTTGTACACATGAAAAGTGACACGAGTCGTAGTGTGAAGAGTATTAAAAAAAAGGGGGGAGAGAGAAGTTTCTGCTGAGTCTCTGGCTGACGGCTGTGTGAAGTGGGTGTTGTCGTCATTTTCGGGAAACCTGCAAAAATTGCTGGACGCAGCCTGAAAAACTTTTACACTTAAATAAACTCAAAAATGGTTTATGTGTGAGCGAAAGCCTCCTTAGATCTCAGCTCTGAGAGCAGCTTAATAAAACATCTGACCTGCATGTATCCAGACAGAGAGATTTCTTTTACTTGTAGGTTTTCATTAGGTAGAAGAGCAAAAACCTTTCAGGCTGACTTCAGCTATAACCGTCTTCCTTCTCAACAGGTCCCAAGACAAGTCCAAGTCCTAAGATGAAACCAAAGCGATCAGAATGATCTTTGTCTGAGTGCAGACACCTACAGAGAGCACATGAACACAACCCTGCAGGACCGCAGCTGGCCACAGACCGTTGTTAGATGATGATATCTGGTTGAGGAGGTCGGGCGACTGCACATTCTGTTTATAAATACCAATTTATGTGCGGGAAATAGCGTACACATGGTTTTGGTGCGTATGCATCATTTATGCATCTGGCCCCTGCCTCCGAAGTTACTGCCTCTTCTTTGTGCTGGTTCTGCTCTAATGACTGTTACAAAGACGCCAGCATTTCATTTTCTTCCCTCCTGAGAAGAAGAGTAGGTACTTCTGTCATAATTGTACTTTTTGAAACTAGAGTACAGTACTACTTCTTGAACTGTTCACACCAACTGCTTCCCAGCACTTGCACCATCGTGCTGTCACTTCACACCGGAGCTGGACAGTGAGTCGTGCGTTAAAAGGAAGTGACAGCGGCAAAAGGCCATTTTGAACCCCCGAGGAGAAGATACGGCAGGAGAAGATAAGACGCCGCTTCTCCTGTTAGCAATACACTCTTTGAAATCCATGTGTCCACTCTTCCTTCTCTCTCTCTCTCTCTCTCTCTCTCTCTCCTTGTTCCCGCAGAAATACTTCTCCCACCCGACCAGCGAGAAGCCAGAGTATAACTGGGCAGGAAAATAACCAGAGACACATTTTGAACTCCGAAATATTGAGGAGAGAAACTGAAGTCAGCAGTTGGTTCCACTTGTTAGTCAACAGCACAAGCTGCCTGAGCAAGAGCAGTAAGGAACCAAGGAACTTCCATTTGTATGTAGGAGGTGAGGGATGTTTGCACATTGTCCAGTGTCTCCTGCACCAAAACACAACAGACAAGCTGGAGCAAGAAAACAAATATGAAGCCATTCATTCATTTTAGAAGCACAGGATGTTTTCAACACTATCATAGACCAGAAAAAGTCCAAACTACAGATGTCCACAAATCTCAATTCTACTTTTTCTGCACACACAGCTTCCATCACTGTCAGATGTTCTATGAAATAAAATGTAAACACCAGTGTCACACCGTAGAAAACGTTTCTACAACTCCTCTTTCTTCTTCCTCAAGCCTTCGTCGTCTTATTTGACTAATGCACATCTATTTAATGGTGTTTACTTTTGCAATCAAGCACAGCAGCCTCCCACTTTTCAAGTCTTCATGTCCTTCATCTCCATTGAAATAGAGAAGTATAGCATTGCTGTTCTTTACTGTATAATGTTTTCCTCATGTCAAACAAGCACACACAGCACTGGTTAAATACTGTTATCAATCTGAGCCGTTAAAAACCCAGAACCTTCTTGTTGTGAGGTGACAGTGCTAACCACTGCAGCACCGTGCCGCCGACCATTATTTTTAGTGCCCGCCCACTTTGATATTGCACCAATCAAATTACCAGTACAGACATTGTCAGCTGGAATCTAAATTCACACACCCTGGAGAGCACTAACGTCAACAACAACAACAACAACAAGAATTAAAGTTAAATTTCTTCTTATTGGAAATCACAGTTTTCACCAAATATGTAAACAAGTTAAAACAAACTTTTTGATTTCTGAGCTAAAAATAAATTTTCATTTCTATTCAACTTTAATCTTGCTTTGCTTAAAACACAATTATTCCTCAGAAAACTCCTCTTCCTCTTGCGTCAGCCGACTGAGCGGCTGCAGTTCTCGATGTGAACCATGTGCACGATGCAAAGAGACTTTCTGTTCTGTTCTTTTGACCGTGGGGATTTCTCCTGGGTCGTAAACCTCCATGGAATTCAATCCACATCTGTTTGTCTTTCTCACTCGAAAACCTCTTCATCCTCCATTCTGTTAGTCGACGGCCTTTTTGTCATCGGGCTGTTTAGCTATCGGATCGTCTCGCTGTCGCTCTGTGTCCAGAGGAAGTGATATGTATATAATAATCTCAAATGATTAACATCCATCATATAGGCCTGTTTCCACGGGGCTACCATGACAATAATGGTGTCTGTGAAACGCACTGCCAGTGAAACATCAACAACACCCCCCCGTCACCCATTTCTCATCACATTTACATCCACACAACACACACACGACATCCACCACACATGTAGTATCACATTCATATTCGCTCCCTCCAAGGCAGTGTGTGTTTTTGTTCTGTCACTTGCATGTGTGTGTGCGCATGTATCGTCTGGGGCTGCTGTCATGAGGAGATAGCAGCCCCCCCCCCCGGGGGTTTGTCAGTGACCTTGTGCTTCTCAATGAGCTTCTTTCACGTATTCACACAGAGCTGAAACTCTCAGCAGTGCTCCTCCTCCATGAACCGGCGCCTGCTCCTCATTATTCCTCCTCCGTGTGTCGCACAGACGCAGCACACTTCCCACCTGTGGCCCAGGCGGAGGTTGTTGTGTGTCACGGATCTAATTTGTCTTGATCTTTGCGCTTCCTGTGATCTCTGCCGTACTTTGTTCTTCGTATCAAATCACTGACAAAGTTCTGTCGGTGAGATGATGAAGTAACACAACAGCACAACACTCACTGCTTCTGCGACTGCAGCTCCTAATGTGTTCATCTCCACTTCGACTTGGAACTTCTGCCTTTTATGTTCCCTCACATATTTGTGTGAGCCGAACAATTCTCCGCTCTTTCCAGAAAGGCTTTCCATCAGATTTTAAAGCCCGGCTGCTGATTTGTTGGATTTGAACTTTCAAAGTCAACCAAATTCAATTTGGCAACTAAGAGAAAGGGGCGATGGCAGTCTGAGCTCCTGTCACCTAGCAACCTTGACAACATGTAACTTTACTTTACAAAAACTCAAGGTTTTAAGGCCCTTGGTTCTTTAACAGTTGTGCTGTTCACCTGAGCTGAAACCCAATACTAAAATTATAAAGTGTAAACCTTGGGCTCTCTTTCCATTTCCATAACCAGCGCACAATGAATCTTGGGAGATTATTTTAATTATAGATTCATCTGGCAGAACAACAAAAATTGTAAATTATAAGTTTCACTAATGTCACTTATATTTTACAGCAAGAGTTTTTGCATTCAGTGGCCATAAGAGGTATTTATGGGATAAATGCTTAACGCTGCACAACAATAGCACAAGTAGAGACGAGTCATAAAGTTTTGAACCGATTCAGTATTTTTTTCTTATGAATTCAATTAATCATTTGTGTCAGAAGGTAATTAGTATCACTGTAAGACGGTGGTGCGGCACGGTGGTGTATTGGGACCCAGCATTGTGATCAGAAAAATAAACCGTGGGTCCCGAGACGTTTAATGGGACGGCAAGGAATCAAAAAGATTTTCTGTTACAGCAAATAATGTTTATCTTTATGTGTTTCTATTGTTTTCTTATTAAACATAGTTTCGTCCCTCCTGGGAAACTGAGACTCACGCCATGTTTAACTGTGAGGCTGGACACTAGTCAGACAGGCTGGGAACAACTACCACACCGCATTGTACTGTTATTCCTGTTATTGCAGTCACCCTCTGCACAACACTGATAATGTGATACTGATTCCCACTGTGCCCCTGCGCAGAGGTCACAGTGATATCCAGTGCATATTGTCCTTGAAGTTATCATGTAGGTTCAGAAACGAGCACATGGGGAGTTTTAGTTGAAAACTCCAGAGCTCCATCACCTCATTTTCAAACATAAGGAGGACATCTGAAGCTAACGCTCTGCAGCTGGGCGGCGCACCGACTCATCAGGAAGCACTCTGGGGCCTGAAGCAGATATTCCCTTATCTCTGGTGAACTAACAAACAGTCATTAACGGTAAATTATTATACATCTCAAAGGGGTTTTAAGCTCACCGACTTCAAAGACACAGTCCTTTGCAGCGAGAGGCTTTGATGTAACGTGTGTGGAGGAAGTCTGAAGTCTGTCACAGGATTATGAAGGAGCGTTACTTCATTAAGCCTCTGTTCGTATCTGAGCATCTACGGAGAAAGTCAAATTGAATAGATAACATCATGTTTGTTACAGTTCACAGTATAATATGATCGTCTACTTTTAATTTATTTTCCCTGTTTTTCTTTTTACTCTTCAATCACTTTAAGATTGAAAACAGTGAATCCATGAAAGCGCTGAAGAACAAAGTCAGGGCCACAGGTGTGCATGGTTTCAGCAGGTGGAGCTGCGGTGCACTTTACAGCCAGGACTGTTTTGAGAAAGTTCAGAGTGCAAGTTAAATGTGTGAGGAATGTGGAGCTGGAGCTATGCACAGCCTCGCACTCCGGGGCGGCTCCCTCCCACTCTGCCTGACTGAGCTGGGGCTGCGTGAGACTGGTCTTGGCAAGGGCTTAAATGTTTGATCTGTGCGTCAGGGTGTGAGCTGATCGATATCTGTGTAGTACACTACAGCCTCTTTATCACTCCTCCTCCTCCTGCTCCTCCTCCTCCTCCTCCTCACTGGATCAATACCTCTTTGGATTTGCCTCCTCATTAACACGGAGCACAGAGCAGTGATGAGGGACTGAGCGCCCGCAAAGTTTGTGGCACCTTTCCCTCTCGGTGAACTCTGTCGGGCCTCATCACTGAGTAAACTCACCTGTCCTGTCATCTCAGTGTGGTTTGCAAGAGACACAGAGGTGCACCATCAGGGCAGGCAAATGCTCGGGGCCCCCAGTGGCCCCTCATATTAGCACATCTTGCAATGACAACTATAACCCCCCTTAAACCTCCCATAAAGACACTATACACTGATGATGTGTGCTGTGGCTAGCGTCGAGATAAAACTAATGCACGTCTCTTCATGGGATTCAACGACAGGAACAAGACAAAAGGCGCCTCTGGAGGTGATCAATAATCTCAGCCTACACAGCACAGAAACAGCTCTCATAACAGTTACAAATGACTAACTGGCGGCTGCAGAAATATGGATATTGCTCTGTATTAATGTTAATTGACCTTAGTGCATCTTTGGCGGAACTTTTCCTTTTTGGGTCTTTAGTTAGTATGAGGCTTATTAGACTTATAATTAGGCCATAAAGCAATAGTTTGTTTTCCTGAAGTATAGATGTGAAAACACTGATAAAGTCAAACTATCACAGTCCCCAGGGGAAGCTGCCGCAGCAATCAAGGTCGTGATGATATCACATCATAGACTGAGAATCCAGTCTAAAAAGGGGGTTGAGTCCCAAACAGGATCCCTTCAGCTCAGAGACAAAGTTCTTCCCTTGAGATTCATTATACAATCTGACAATGTGACAGTGTGACATATTTTCATTGTTTAGGACTGATGTTTGCACTCGTGTTGATTTACTGCAGTTCCTCTAATGACCACTAGAGTCCAGCTCCTAAAAGTGAGTCAATCCCCAAAGACTCCCATGTTAAAGTGTCCAACTTTACAACAGAAAGAAACATGTTTACAGCCTGGTACAACAAACGGTTTTGATCTCTACAGCAAATTTCCTCTTTCATGAAAACTGTACTGGTGAAATGGATGGATCCAGGAAATCTTTAATCACTTTCCTTAACATTGGCAAGACAGGGCATTTTTCAATATTTTCAGCAGTTTCCCAGGAAATAATAAAAAAATCTGACATATCTATGGTGTTGGGATCTATGACTTTATACAATTTGGTGCCAATCTGACAGACATTTGTAAGATTGTTTGTCCTTGGTGGAGGTATGTGCTCCACTGAGTGCCATTCTAGTGTTTCAATTGATTCAAGCACCTCTCAAGCATCAATCCTTAAACCAGTTCTGTTCTCACGGTATGTGCTGCCATTTGGTCTGTCAGCATAACATCTGATTTCACTGTTATGCCGAACGACAAACAGTTACAGAAGCTCAACAAGCTGGCCGCACTAAACAGCTGCTTGGCTGATGTGAGAGGTTGGTTACACAAAATATTTTAAAGTTAAACTCTACAGAGGTCCTCATGGTTGGCTGTGAAACCTCTGTAAACAAATCCAGACACTTACTGGACTACACACACACACACACACACACACAAAAAAAACACTGAAAAAATGATCCACTCTTTTATATCTTGAGTCCTGGATTATTGCGAGGCTTTGTTTACCTGCTTTAACGCTTGAGCTGTAGCTCCGCTGTGACTGTGCAGAGCTCTGCAGCCTAACAAAGACCCAACACTCTTCTCACATCACCCCAGTTTTAACCTCCTTGCTGAACATCAGGAAACATCTGTGAACTTTTAACCCCTTATTATCCCAATAGGCCTCTTAGAGCTGCTTCATTCAGAGTGAGGGTAAAGGTCAAAGGGTGTACTGACTCCTCGCCTTTAGAACAGTCTTCCAGTTAGTATTTGGTCTGCTGACACTGTCTTAGCTTAAATCCCATCTTTAAACATGTTGTTACTGACTTGTCTTCCTGTCTGACAGCTGATGATTGGCAGGTCGGCTATATTTTACCATGTTTACCATCTTATTTAAGTGTTAGCATGCTAACATTTGCTACTTAGCCCTAAACACAGCGCGGCTATACAGCAGCGGTGTCCATTAAAATTTCTGTTGTGTATTTAGTGAAAAGCTTAATGTGAAAACAAACATTTGTGTCCTACAGTTGTAATACACATTGTATTGTTAATCGGCGCAGACCAAATATTCCTGTTTTGTGTATTTTGATGATTGTAACTGTATTTCTCTCTAATGTTTCCTCGTTGTTTACTCGACAACTTCAGTCATCTCTGTTTTGTACGTTTTAGGCAAAGCATGGAGGCGGAGACGTACCAACAAAGGCTGCTAGCCATAGCGGTGAGAACGTCTTTCCTTCTTTCTTTACTTTCGTCCCTTCACTGTCCACTTCAGTCTGCATTAAAAACAACTGCGACTTTCACCTCATGTCAAAATAATCTAACCGCACCAACATTGTATAATGTCACTTCAGTGGAACGGTCTCGCTTGATCTGCACGGCCTGAAGCGAGAACGCAAAGACCATTCCACAGTTAGCTTTCTGGCCATATAATCACTGGTCTGTGAAATGTTCGGTTCGAGGGCCTGAGCGTCGCCTGCTTGACCCCTCCGCAATGTAAAATCCACCCAAACGCAAGTGACCCACTTCAGCGTAGACAGCGAAGGCCTGGAGTGGACCTCAGCATGTTTACAGCTTACATTAACAGTACAGATACGGCGTCAGCATGCATACAATGTGCTGTGTCACTTGAACTATTTCTCTCGGCAACTATTTCTCTCTGCCAGCTGTATCACCCCGCTTTAATCTGACGGTCACGTCCCCTAAAAATACCCCCCCCCCTTCCCCCTTCCCCCTCCCTCCCTCTGTCTGTCTCAGTTCTCTGCTTTCATACAGAAGAAGTCCTTGTCTTCAGGGACCATGACTGCAAAGGGGAGTTACCAGAGAATTATATTAAAAAGCGGGTGTAACCCACCACCATGAGGAGTACAGTGCTCTCGGATCAAGTTCAGTCTGGTGTTAGTAGAAGCAAATAGAGCAGTTGCAGTTGTTTCAGTTCACAATAACCTGCTTCTTTTTCTTTGTTTTGGACTAATTCAAGTTTCATGACATTTTTGCTGATGAGAGGTAACTTACAAGAAGACTGTGTACAGAGTATGTGAGGGGTAAGTAGAGATAATATTCCTAGAGAATTAAAAAAATGGTCTTTTTAAGTGTGCTTTAGGAAACAGAAAGGACGTGCTGGCTGTGTTAATACTCCCATGATGAATAAAATGTTTGTAGACAGCGGAGACAATCTGTCACTTTCTGCAGCTTTAGCAGGAATGTGAGGAGAGTTGGGAGAAAGTGGAGCACTGACTGGAGTGAGTCATAAAGTAAACACTGTAAAACGGTGAATTTTACCATCCTGCCTTATCCGCTACGGTATGAGATTTGGTGTCACAGTCTCACTAAAGTTTTAAAATTCATTATCACATCACAGGATTTCAGGGTTTTCCCTCTGATTCCATTTCACCCGCCTGGTTATTAGCCCCTATTTTTGGTGACACACCTCAACAGCTGCCACAGGAAAGACCGTGTAGCTCCACATCTTCTTCTCCCCCCCCCCCCGAAAGGTTTCACTTTTTCTCTTGTCACCAGGAGAGGCGCCGACGGCAGGAAGAAGAGGAGAAGCTGAGGAGAGAGAAAGAGGAGGAGTGGTTGAAGACGGCCCAGAAAAAGGTCGGCATCTGTCACACCTGGTTCAAACAGGGTGTGATAAACACCGCCAGTGGCCTGTCTTAATCTGTCCCTGTGCCACATACAGTAGGTACATGAGTGTTTGCTGCAGAAGGCTACGCAGTGGAGGCAGGGTTGCCAGGTCTGCGGTTTTCCAGTGAAATTCAGCCACTTTAGAAGTGTCGTCATGGGTTGATTTTTTTTTATCTGCTGGTTGTGTAGACAAATTTTGCATGAAAATGACATGAATAATAAAAATCCATACTTTAAATGAAATTATTTACACACACATGACGTGCAGCACCAGCAGTGGGTCCCTTGACAAGATTCCAGATGTTCCCTAGAAAAACAGAGAATAATTTAATTTCACCATTACTTCACTGACTAGAAATGATCCCAGTAAGAGAATGTGTGCGAATGACTCTTCTGTTTATAGATCTCACGCGCTTCACTGTTAATCTGCAGTGTAACTACATCTTATCAGACAAGATCCTTGAGTCTACAATAGTTATAGTAATAGTTAGCTTAGCTTTTTCAGCTTACAAAGATAGGAAGTGGGACAGTTAGCATTACTAGCTAGCCATTTATTAAAAGGAAAAGCTTGTTCTCTTTTTGGGAAATAAATATGTTTGATTTCTTGTTAGGTTAGGTGACAGGATTGATGCAGCTAAAGCTCGCTGAATAATATCTTGTTCTTTCATCCATACAAAACAACATGCTGCGATTTAAACTGTGGGAAATTTGGTGACATTTTGGGAAGAGCACTTATTCGCTTTGTTGATAGGAGTTAGATGAGAAGGCCGATACCTCTCTCGTGTCTGTGCAGTAAACATGTAGCTAGC
Source organism: Seriola dumerili (assembly GCF_002260705.1). Classification (NCBI taxonomy): domain Eukaryota; kingdom Metazoa; phylum Chordata; class Actinopteri; order Carangiformes; family Carangidae; genus Seriola; species Seriola dumerili. The sequence continues at coordinate 1,794,132 of NW_019174368.1, forward strand.
TGTTACCAGAGCCAGGCTAACGTTTCCCCTTGTTCGCAGTCCTCATGCTAAACCGAGCTAAACCAGCTGCTGGACTGTTGCTTATCATACAGACCTGATGGTGGTGTTCATTTTCTCATCTGATACTCTACAAGACAGAGAATGTGCATCTCCCAAATGTTAAACTTTAATAGAGAACAACTTTTTCTTTGTAAATGAGGTAAAAAAAAACTGAGGGCTGGGATCTACCCTGCTTGTTTTCATTGTTTACCCCTCCTCTCACCAGCTGCTTCATGTTAAAAATTGACCACTGCTGTGTCCCACCCTCATGTCATGTCTCATGACTGTTGCCAAGAGGAGCTGCTCACTGGCTGACGTCTTAGCTCAAGTGTTCTGGGTGGGGTCATTTGGACTTTACTCCCACTAACACATGAGTAAGAGTTTCGGTTACATGTGCTGAAAGCTCCAGAAGCAGGGATTCCTTATCATGAGGTCAAACATAGACCTACAGCAGAAAACACAGGCCGACAGTTCCTGTTCCTTTGTTGAAAATAATAAGTGAGAGATACTGCAAGAGAGGAAGTGGTGATGACAGAAAAGGCACATTATTTTGATGTCCATTAGGGATTCCTCGCACTGAGCTTTTTATGCATCCCATTAACTACTTCACTGTTCCCTGCAGGACGTGCTCTTTTGAAAATAAACAACACAAAACAACCGACATTATCTATGCCGCCGGTAGCCCAGCGCTGCATCATGCACACTGTAACAGCCTCCCACACAAACAGTAAGCAACACATTTCTGCTTTCTCCAACCACGCGTTTGCCTCAGGGCATGTGCATCGCTAACGGCAGGGACACACCAACCCTGCTGCAGCTGAATGAGTTTAGCCTGAAGATACAACAACGCCTCCTTCATCTTTGTGGCCACTGGATGTGAGGCAGAATTTCTCTGTTTCTCCTTCTAAAACCCAAAGGAGATGGTTGTATTCTCAGCATCTCCACTCCAAATACTGCCTGTTTGTACTGGCACAGTGCTACTTTCTGCTAAGCTAAGCTAAGCGGCTGCTGGTGGTAGATTCATTATTACCGTACGGACATTAGCGTGGTATCAGTCTTCTCATCTAATCTGGGTGAAAAAGTGATTACTATTCCATTATAGCAGCCGTTACAGATGAACTACTCTGGCACTTTAAATAAAGTGTTTGAAAAAAGGCATTGTCAGGTTTCAGGTTGTCACTTCTGCTAACGCCATAGCCTGGCGTGAATGACAGATTGCATCTTCACTCAAGGAGCAGGATGTCTGGGTCTCCAGGCAGTGGCACCGAGCTGTGAAACCTTTTCACTATCACTCTCAGACAACAGCAGTCTGCTGGCCTTACTCATCCGCAGCTAGATCCCAAATGGCAGCACCACAGGCTTTGCTTGATCTGTAGAGGGGCCAAAATGGCATGGGGCCGCTGCCAGGTGGCTGGCTGTGTGTCTTGATCCCATGAATGACCACTTCTGTTCAGCGTTCACACAGGCAGAAGGTTTTGGTGTGGCAGTGTGTTTGTTTGGCAAACTGGAGAAGCCAAGGAACGCACCACCGACCACCCGAGACCCAAGCAGCTGCTTATCTCCTCTATAGTTAAAAATATACATTTGAAAATACACACAAGTATGTGAGCTAAGCAGCCAAACGGGGGTTATGTTACAATGAAATAACAGTCTGATCATTTCTCCTCATCACACATACTGGCTCTAAGCAGCTCGACACTGCAACACAAGGACAATACCTCGTCTTTAAATCCGCACCTTTCAGATCGATGCTGACTTTTCTTAGACGCGTAGCTTCAGCTTCAGTCGTTCAGCACGTTATCATTCAGCCACCAAATGCATAATTAAGATCCATTTACAAGGTTCTTATATTAAATTGAGTCATCTGGAAACAGTCAGCCACATGGCCAGTGGCGTTTCCAACTCAACACTGAACTCATGCAGCTAACGTTTGCAGAATTAGCAAGCAAGCTACAGCTGATGAAATCCAACTGCCGGCGACAGTGGCGCCGAAATCAACGGTCACCGGTTAGAAATGAGAAAAACCTGCATTTGTCTGAAAAGAAAGACTGGTGGTTTAAACAATTACTAAGAATATTGATGCTAATTCTGCCGCTATCATCACTGTAAACTGTGGGAAGACGGAAAGCTCTGACCCGACATTTCTTGACCTTTTCTCTCATATTCTCACACAGAGGAAGAACCTGAGGGACCAGTGGTTTAGTGAAACAACTCCACCTCCTGTCCCTCTGAAACTTGACGGCTTTGGGACCGGCCCTCCGCTACAGGACGAGGTGGACCAGCGCACTGCAGCGTGAGCCACATTTCACCAGCTTCGTTCAAATAAACCGAGCATGACAAACATTAGAGATGATGGGGGCTGTTCAGGCAACCCTGTGATCTGAACTCGCCTTGAGGCTCCAGGTATGATGCGTGCAGTTAGACATGCAGTCCAACCAAGAAAACACAGGGATCGGAAGGTACTTATAAAATAAACAATATTTATTTATTTAGCCCCGATTGTGTGCTATAAGCAGAGAAACAAACAATAAAGTTTCTCTAGGCCTTCAAATGAGATGGATAACTGACAACAACAGTCAAAAACCATACGGTACCGCTCTACCTGGGGCCTACCTGAATACCTCTCATGATGCAGGAGTGGTAAAGGGGAAACATGGGAATAAAGGGCGTAGACTCAGGCATGTGAACAAACTGAATATTGCGTGGGGCAATAAAGATAACACTTGCACGATATTGCGACATGAAGAATTTGGCTCCTGCAGGGGGACACAGGAACAGTTGTGGTTTTAGGTCTGTTTAATTTAACATTCTGCTGGCACACGGATAAAATATGCAAGGTTCACATATTCATTTCTAAACATGGAAACATTTGCCATGAAGCAGAGAGTACAGTGTTTTCATCACAGATACACTTCTACTTTGACCATGACGAGATCAAACAGAAGGCTGCCATGTTATAGTTATGTGGCGGATTATAGCCTAGGACATAAACACACACACACACACACACACACACACACACACACACACACACACACACACACACACACACACACACACACACACACACACACACACACACACACACACACACAGTCTCTTTTTTCTTGGTCCACTGCTCTGAATCATTTTTGTTATGAGCTCTAATGTGCATCTTTTTGTGTTGACACATTTTATGTCTCTGCCAATGTGTGTGTGTGTGTGTGTGTGTGTGTGTGTGTATATGTGTGTGTCTGTCTCAGGGAACAAACCAAAAGTCAAAAGACGCCTGAGGACGGGGAGGAAGAGGCAGCTGATGCCAGAAAAGAGGAACAAGCTTCCCGAGAAGAAAACAAAGAGTCTGTCAAGTGTCCGGCTGCAGCCAGAACACACAGCCACTATCAGGTGAGTACAGTACGGAAAGAAAAGCACACTCAGATAAAAAGGCAAAGTCTGTGTCTTATACAGCAGAAAAAAAAAAAAATCATCCAACAATACGCACGCTTTCTAGCAAAATGAGATTTGAGAATTTAGAGACACAAATAGCCCCAAAGTATTTTGTGATTTCAGATGCTGTGGAAGGTTTAAGATGCGCACCATGCCTCCCTCCCCCCTCCCCAATCAGCCGGAGTCTCCTCCAAGCCTGAACTCAAAGAAAAAAAGATCTGAAACATTACCCATTAATGAATATAAAATAAGGGTCAGAGGAAGCACATGGTGCACGGTGTGGCCTATCGCCACACCTCAGTGCGTTGGCAGTGGTTAAATAAATGTTAAATAAATTAACATTGCAAACAAACAGGAAATATTTTACCAGCTTGTACAACTAGGACGTAAATACCTCCAATTACGTATCATGAATAAAACATTCACAACTGTGCTATCACGTAATTTCCCTGCAGCAGTAAATCAAACCAGAACTTTTCCCTGAATTTGGTGAACAATGAAACAAAAGCCCTGCTGTATCGTGGATGTATGAATCTACATTTATCATATATTGCAGCCTACAGTTTTGTTTTTCTTTCAAGCAAATGAATCATAGCTCATGAACTTTCACCTCCACCAAATATTTCACTCAAATATAGCTCAGTCCAACACTGGCAACCGACAGCAGAGCAGAAATGGTTGTTGGGCAAAATAATCTCAGCGCCTGTTGACATGAGCTCGGTTCAACACTTCCCTGATGATGACTGTAAAATATTTATGGCAGGACACGGGTTGGGGAGGGCTCCGGAAAAGGGCGGGAGGCATGTGTTGAAAGTTGCAGACTCAGTTGTGACGCAGTGTTTTAAGTGTCTGACCATGGAGAGCACTTAAAAATGTCTCTTTTCTTTACCCGCAGGCCGCGGCTGACGAGGACGCACAAGGTAAGAGGTCCGAGTCAGCTGCACTGCAGTCGTCATTAGCTTACCATCAGCTTCTATCTCTTCTTTGTCTCGGTCACGACTGTGCCTTCCTAGAATCTATTCTCTCCTGACAGATGATAATTTACCATAACTAAATCTTAGCATGAAGAATAGTCATTTAAATCAGGGTGACAGAATGGAGCCACGGCTGAGAAACAGCTCCACTTTGACTGCAGGAAAATGACTTACATTCTGCCTGCATCTGACTCTTTCTGTTGTGCAAGAATGCCACTAGGGCAAAAGTTTATCAAACCCCTTTCTGTCCTATCTCTTTCTGCACTTGGTAGAGATAGGTCAGGGAAGAGTGAAAAGGGCGTGACAGTATAACACAACAGCCAATTCTCACACAAGGCAGAAAGCATCAGACAGATCAGTTGAAACTTCAGTAAACAGAGAGAAGTGCAATCATTTGTTTGCCCCAGATTTCTTTTTAAAAACTGTTTAAGTTAAAATTCATGAAATGGATGTTTTACTCTTTACAGTCAAGCTGAAATTTGAATTAACCCACTTACTGTACAAGAACACGCACTGTTAACTCTTAAAGCAGTGTAAAGACTACCAACATTGTTACAGAGTTTTTCAGCCTAAATCGGTAATGTTTAATTAATCATGAAGCCATTGTATAGTTAAGTTTGCATTCCACTCAGAAAGTTGAAGCTAGTTAGCCTAGCTTGCAAACGTTAGCCCTGATTCCTGCCACCTGTTACTTTTCAAGCATGTTATGTATTTCAAGACCTGTTGAGTCATCGGCAGCTCCTGCACAGACGGCGATGGGTGTCTCTTTCATGGATCCAGCTGTGGTGATGGCAAAAAGTCAGACTATCCAAAACTCACAGCAACAGGTAGTCCTCTAAACTCGGGACATTAGCCTGTAATCCAAATCGCAACGTGGCAAGGGGCGTGATTTTAATTGGCCTATATTTTGACCCAAAAAGGCACAAGAGTCAAAACCAAGGTATAAAGACATATATATATATATATATACTTATTTCTTAGGAAAAATGTGTTGTAATTTCAGTTTGACTTTAACTCAAACAGTATATGTTTTCTTTTTCAGTGAATAAAGAGGCTGAGGATCACTTCTCCATACAAATGGCACAAAGGATGTTTCATGAAAGTGGGCAAGATGGCCGATCAGGTGAAGCAAAGGAAAAGACTCTATTGTGACTATAACATTGAGGATGTTCAGTATAGATTATGTGTTATTACAGGGTTGTAGCACTGAGGACACCCAGGTCATATTTTAGCATTGGGTATTTTTGGTGGTTTGAGTCCCCTGAGGTGCAGTTTACCTACTATAACTGACACTTCTCTCTGTCTGACTGCACTGCCTTGACTCTGACACTTATGTGACTTGGCAGTGCTGAACTGTCCTCAAAATATTCAGCAGTGAGAAGGATAAATATAAGACTTAATGAACAGGGATTTAGGCAAGAGAATATCCTCAGCTGTTTGCATTGGTCTCTCCGTTCTTCCCTTTGCGAATGATGACCCCTTTATATAATCTCGCTCTGTCCAAGTTCAGCCTTCAGGGTACGACTTAACAATGGGACTGAGGTGAACAGCCTGAGAACAATGTTATATTTAGCCCACTTTGGGGTTTTTTCTTCTTTTTTTCCTGTTCATTAATTTTTAATGCCTGCTGCGTTTTGCTCATTGCGTCCCTTCATTGGTACTCGAAGCTCCGCTCCTGACCCGGCATTCACCTTTGTACCCCTGATCTTTTCAAATACACTCCGGCCTGTGACACATTTAAGAACAGTTTGATTAGACAAAAATGAGGATCTGTCCTGCACTGCAAATTACTTTATTAACTATCTGTAATTTAGCCTTGTGAGTTGTGTTGCCTTTAGCGTTTTACCATAATTTGAATTCTGCTCTGTCTCTTCTATTTTAGTCCTGGGAATGTTGGCAGTGCAGGTTGAGAGAGACCCCAAGACAGGTGCCACTGTCGTCAAGTCAGTGGCCCCCATGTCCACATCGGCTGATGCTCCCAAAGTCACCACAGTCTTCGACGACGGCAGGAAGAGTATCCACGCCGTCGGCGGGACAGGATGTCAACCCTCGACCGAAGAGCTCGGGCAGATCTTGAGCGCCATCGATGGGGTTGGGATGACAGCGCTGCTGGAAGAAGTCACGGTCGTGCCGAGCAGAGATGCAGAGATGAAGATTGAAATTGTAGAAGCCAGAAGAACTCCAGAGGAAAAAGTTGTGTCTTTTCCTACCCATCACGCCATGTCAAAAGAGACCGATACGCAGTTGGACAGCACCGGAAGCTACGACTTGGAGGCTGAGCTGAGCGCAGAGGACTGTGCTGTAATTGTGGGAAACCAGGAGGATAAACAAGAGGACAGATGCATCACAGCAGTTAGAGACATAGCAGGAGAAGTGGAGAACGTGGAGGATCAGAGATTGGAGGAAGGCCCGGTCACCCTCTTGTTCCTGGGATACGCTGACGCCACTACGTCCCAAGGTCACAGCCAAGAGGACGATGAAGGCATGCTCACTGTGGAACGAGTGATTATCACCGAAGATGGAGAAGAACATGTCTTAGGACCTGAAACATCCGCTTCACCTCCGTCATCATTAGACAAGGTAGCAGAGCAAGAGGCTGGGAAGGAGTCCCCAGCTGAAGTATTTCAGGTTATTCCCCTGGATGGAAATGGAGCTGGAGTAAAAGTCCAGGGTGAAGAAGGTGACAAGGAGCAGCAACGTTCATCTTCACCCAGTACAGCAGTGGGAGAAGGAACTTCCAAGCGCAAGACCTGTCAGTGTTGCTCCATCATGTAAGGAAAGGGGGCTCATCAGGCTTCATCGTAATATTTCTTATGTTTTAAACCCTTGTGACTTCTATTACAGACCATATGCTGCACTGCTGCCTTAATGACTGATATGAAAGATTAAGCCACTACCTGGTATTGTCTTACAATGGTTTTTGGCTCCGAGCGTCCACCACTTCACTTTGCCAAAGAAAGAGACATTTATTATGTTCTAAGTCTTTGCAGCAGCTGTGGACTGTCAGGCAGCTCCGAGGGACAATTAAAATCCACTTCCTCCCCCTGGTGGACAAAGCTGAGAATTTCAACATGCAGTCCTGCAGATACTTCTCGTCTCGAATGCCTCCTGTTTTCTCTGCCTTGGCCTTATCAGCCCAAAAAGATTCCTTATGTTCAGCTGTTCCCTCCAGGAATGGAAAAAGCCAAAGAGCAGCAGCATGGTTTGTAGTTTGTGGCACTAATATTTTTTTTAAGACTAATGATGGTCTGTTTGTAACATCCTTTGATAAAAATTTTACTTTCTTACCCATGACTACTCGACAAAATCTATGTTTCTGAGAATTTGGGTGTTTTAATGTCCTAATGAGGAGTTTGTGATCTACAATGTGACATAAATTTTGCATGTTAACTTTCTGAAGCCTGACTTAGATGTATTTTTTTGGGTACGCGGTTTTAGACTTGATCAGATCCACGTTTACATGTAACAGACTGAGGGAGACTCAGCACAAGACTCTTTACAGGCTTTACAGCATATCACCCCTGTTACTTTGCACAAAATAAATCATTGCCTTTTTCCTCTATACATTAAGTGCCAGTCTGACAGGGGGACGTATTGCTTCTGGGAGTGTTAACTCATTTCTTCTGGGCATTTCCAGGGTAATTAGTAGGATATTTAAAATTTAAAATTTAACACCTCAACATTTTCCTCTTAGGCATTTCCCTGCATCACTCTACAAACTTCTTGCTAAGTTCCTTTTATTTCTTCCAAATGGAAACCTTCCACAACTGGATCAAAGACTTACCCTCTGGTGCAGGGAGATCGTCAGCACCCTCCCCCATGAAAGATTACAGGCGGCCTTAAAAGGAAAAGATGAGCTGTTCCTGAAGGTTCGGCCAAGTTTTCAAGATGATTTACCTGCGGTCCTGAAAGCGTACTTCTAAAGGGGGAAGCACTTTTCTGAGTGGAAGACCCCTCTCATTACAACAGTTATGGGACATATATATAATACAGTGCACTATTTTACTTAATTTCATATGATTAATTAGTGTAATTTGTGGTTTGACACTCAGGTTTAACATTTACCGTCCTCAGTATTTCATGCATAGTATGTAGATAGTCCACATCTCTCATGCACTGTGTAACGATATGTGACTGGCACTCAGTATTTCACTACATTCAGACTCCTTCTACAGCTCAATAGGGAATACTTATAACACGAAATTCTTACGTATAGACTGCTTGAGACGTGGCATTATCACTTCGCAATGGTGCGTTTAACTTGAGGTTACTACACTGTTGCTGTGGGTCATTGGAACTGTGCACTGCCTTTCACACAGAGGAGATTTGGTTTGCTCACCTGACACAGAGGACAGGAAGGCACAGTTGCTAAGTAGATCAGCTGGATCATTCATATTTCCACTGAAGTTAGTACTATCACGCACAGAAGATGACCGCAACGCTACAATCAGGTGGGTCTCCTCCTTCACAATGTCTACATTATGGCTCTACCTTTGCACTTGTTTTCTTTTCTGTCGCACTTTTCTCTCCCGGGCTGAGGGGCAGGCTGTAATTGTAGATCTTTGTCTGGTGATGGCCAGAGAAAAGCCTCAGTAGAGTTAAAGATCAGGTCACAGTCATCAAAAAAAAATCATCTTTTTCTGATTTATTTGTAATATAAACACAGTGTGTATATTTACAATACTGGCCCAACAGCCATTACCACAAATATTGGATAATAGAATCATGAAACCGCATGTACAATACCACTTAAGTAAAGTATTTGAATAGTATTTGAATAGTATTTAAAATGATTTATAAGAACCTTCTTTGTGACAAGATGTTCCTTGAAAGGAGGGTGGAATAAACAGGTTAAGCTCATTAAAGCACATTGATACGTCCTGTTGCTTGAGCTTTATATTCAGCGTGGTGGTGCTGCTGCTGTTGATAATCCTGAATTGCAGCATGGCTGGCGTTAAGCCCCTGAATGCAGGTGTAAATATAGACTCATACATTTAAACCTGCTGCTCAGGGAACCAGATAATGCAGGGACAATATTTTACACTTGTGTGCTGTGACGCTGCATTGTGTGCCCATGATTTTTATTATCCACCAGTGTAAACGAACAATACATGTCCAGTTACAACAATTCTTATAACGACGAATTGTTGTTATAAGGCCGATCACTGACTTTGCGGATAATAGGCATTAACCAGATGAGTAAAGGCTGTTGTACCAGAGAGAAACATCACTTCTAACAGGCATACTGGTGATGATGATGAGAGTGTCTGTGTCCAGCCAGGCTGGCAGATATTGTACATAGTGTGCGTGCCAAAACAGACAGGAAAGCCGATTACTCTTTCCCTTTGTCAGCAGTGTTGGCAGCGCTAGTTCACAGTGGGGGAGAAAAGTCACCAGAAAAACACAGTAGCTGTATGTCCTGCTGAAAAGAAAAACAAAAGAAAACTGGTAGATCTCCCAGTGCCTGTGGCAAGGCTGGATAACCAGATGGGCAAAGTAGAATTCCAGGTGTCCAGAAAGATCCAGGATTACTGTGTCCACTGGAAAGTGAAATTTTTTTTTCTTTTACAGTTTTGTGGTTAAACGTTGTATTATCCTCAATTAATTTCTATTTAACCATAGAAAACCTGTACACATTGCAATACATAATGGGGCTCATCAGCTAATTTTCCCCTTGGGCCTCCCTTAATAATCTGCCTCAAGACAGTACCAGTCATAGCCACACAAAAAGATATGATGGAATATGAAATAAGATCTATTTTGATTTTAAAGGTTTAACTGCTGGAGAGAGGAAGTCACCTATTTCACTGAAAACTCAATTGTAAGTGTGCAAGTGGCGAATTGGACCATGCTGTCACAGATCTTGCTAATAATTACACATCTACAAGTGACAATAAGCAAAACACAAAGATTAGAAGTTCAGCTGTGTTCTGCAAAAGCAAGTTTTCCTATGTGTTCATCACCTACACGGATCAGTTTATTTTTACAGTTATTATTAATAGGGATTTTATTATTAACCTCAGTAACACTTTCTCATGTGACTTATATTTAAACCCAAGCAAGGAACAATTAAAAGGGAAGACAGAATAAACACCCTTAAGTGATTCGAAGGCTTGTCACCATGGAAACAAGACATCCCAGACTCAGCCCGCAAGGTCAGGTCTCCCAAGACGATGGCGGTCTGTGGATGAAGATGGACTCTGGCCCTGAGGCCCAATCAATAACCTCTGGTGAGACGCCCCAAGATGAAAGCAAAGTCATTCTCCCGGCCCATGCAGTGAACTCGACGTACTACAGCGTGATGGTTGTCGAGTGCGCAGATGATGTCTTCATTCCACCACCTCCATCTTTCATTGCTCCTTTGCCGCCAGCAGAGGGCAGCACAGGCGCAATGGTCAATAATTCCAGTGTGACCCTTTCAAATGGGGCATCTGACGCCACAGAGGCTAAAGCTAATCCCAGCGGCTTAGACTGGCATCATGGAGAGAAGCAGTTAATGGCAGCACAGAACAAGGTGGATGAAGTGATAGCAAGTACAACGCAAACGTCTAAGGAGTCTACGAACATCGCATCTCTGTCCAACGACAAGGACCCCACTCCACCAACAGATCAAGTCCAAACATCAATGGAGGACGCTGGTTGTCTAACTGAACCATGCCGTGATCCGTCAGGAAGGCATCACCAGGATAACACCTCGAGAGACAGAGAATCCAATGAGGAACCTGGGGACATTTGTAGGGAAACTGACGCAGGGGAAGACAAAACTAAATCGGAGGATATATGTGGTCTTACTGAGACAGACTCTAAACTAGTGACAGAAAATGTCGACTGCGACGGTGCGGGGACAAATGTACCATCTGTCGGTGTGAAAGATGATGATTTAGAGTCCCGTGGGCCACCAGAGCTCCTCAAATGCAACCAAAACAAGATGGACTCAGCAACCAATCAGCCACAGGTATCGGAGACTCCTGCAGAGATGACCAATGATGATCAGGAGCATGTTGACACCAGATCTTTGGACTATAACCTCACAAAGAATGACTGGGTGAGGAGAGAGAGCAGCTCCAGCGAAACGCCGGTGCCACGGCTCTCCACCTCTGAAGGCTCTGAAGAGCAGGGAGATGGAAACAAGAGAATAGCTACTGATATCCAACAAGGACAGGAACTGCTTCAACGTCTGCAACTGGTGCAGCAACGACAGGAGGTTGACCAAGAAACGAGATGTGAGGAAAATGATGTGTTTGAGGCAGAAGTAGACGATTTGACAGCAAGTGAAATGAAGCTGACGCGCGGAGATGAGAGGGAATACAGTAGACTTCACACTTCTATGGATGAGGGAGCCAAGGCGAACCTGAAGGAAAAGCATGAAGAGAACGAGAGTACAGACAGTGGAAAAGCAAGGATGTCTTTTACCACAATGTCTGAACAGCTAGCGGGCCAGAGGATTACCAGAACAGACGCCGATAACTCTGATGACGATCAAAGTGACAGCTGTGTGCCTGCGGATTCGTCTCCAGTCAACTCTCATGAAACCAATGAAATTCGCAGTCTATCTGCCAGACACCAATTCTCAGCTGCCGAAAGCTCCATGGAGAAGCAGATCCAAGAGGCAGGCCAGGAGAAGCAAAACCTGCAGAGAGCCGGGGGTATCCTCAATCTTGCGGATAATCCGGATGTACTGGAGATTCCCTTTAAGACCAATATCTTGCTTGAACCAATCCCCCCCCAGGTTGGCCAAGGCCAACGCAGCGACTGGCAGTTCTCTGAGAAGAAGATGCAGAAGGAGATAAGTCAGGAGGCTCAGAGAGAATTGGTGCTGGTCAACCAGGGGAAGATCCCAGGAGGGTACAGCAAAGGAGAGGTCCGCCAGTTAAAGGAGACAAAGCTGCTATTTGAGGCTTTCCAGCAGGACAACACGGAGGGTCCAACAAGGAACAGGAAACTCCCTACCACACTGATAAGAGGTCATGTGTATCCTTCTGTGCTGGAGCGCACACGTAGCCTAGAGATGTTTTCCCTCAAAAGTTGCCCCATTGCCAGAACAAATTCCCTCAGGCTGTACGAATCTACAACCTCTGAGAGGGAGCAAAGTGCTGAAAGCCTCAGATCAAAGAGCCCAACTGGGGGTACACGAGACAAAACACGCTTATCCCCTTACCCAAAACAAGACAAACAGCCACGCCTGTGCAGAAGCATGGACTCCATAGGCACAGATGTGTCCACATCAGCTGTGGATACTAGGGGCAAAACAAGGGAGGGAATCACAAGACAAGGGTCTCCCATCCTCAAACACAACCCCTTCTTCAAGCTGCGTCCAGCCCTGGCTCTGCAGCCGGAGGTAGAGAAGGACATCCGGGAGGCCAAAGAAAGAGAGGAGGAGCTGCGCAGACAGAGATGCACTCTGTATGGAGAGAATAGGCAAAACAGTCAAGAGGAAGAAAAGTCACGATTGACAAAAAAGCTCGCTCCAGGTCAGTCTGCGTGGTCTCAGTGATACGTTTAGCACGAGTATCAGTGGTGGGATTTAACTACTACTGGAGTACAATTCATATTTCTTCTGTACTAGCTTGCAAAGATAAATATTATACTTTAATTGACAGCAATTGTTACCAGTAACTTGATATACTAAATCATATGATCAGCTCATAAAATAGGATGCAATGTTATCATTAAAAAATTCAGTAGTATAATTATATAAGCAGAAGATCTCAGGCTAATTTTGTTAAACAATTTTCCAAATTAAGAATATTTTAATGAAAGCTAATTTAATCATGTCGACAAAAAGACAGTGTAAAAGAAAAAAACAAAGTGTAAATGTTTATGAAATATTTCCATCAGGTTGCAAAGACACATCATGTAAATACTAGTATGTCCAATAAGACTCACTTAGATCTTTATTCATTGCACATCCCAGCCTTCTGACACTCAGTCTGAGCACTTTAATGAATGCCTCTCTACATTAGCATCACATACTGTTATCCTAGGAGTCTTATCGACAACTTAGTGTCAACCCTGTCACCGGCGGTTAAGGGCACATCACTCTAGCGGCGGCCTGATCTGAGTCAGCACATGCCAGCGGGCTAAGTGACAACACGAAGGCTGCTATCTGCGCTCCAGCTTGAGCCAGGGGCAGCTCTGGTTCCATTCTGGTGTTGTGTAAATAGGAACGATTTAAGACGGTTGATGCGTCTCGTTGAAAGGAATCTGTACGCCCAGTTTGTCTGCATTTTTTTTTTCCCCATGTCTGCTGTTGTCGCCTATATACCCAGCAGGACAGCTTGAAGGCCTGAGCGAACACCGCGCCCAGCCAGCGAGTGTGTCATTATGTAGCACCAAGTTAGTATTTTCAGCGGCTGGATAACGATGCGTGGGTTGACTCAAGGTGAAGATGATGAATCTTACAAAGTGACAGCTATATAATGTGTCTGGGCTGGGCTAAACTGAAGGAAATGACTCATTGTTAAGGTCAGATAAGCTGTAGAGTGTTATCCTAACCATCCATGGCACAGCTCTTAATAAGAATGTACAATCCAGATACATGGCGCTACCTGCACAGATGACAGTTCAGCACAGTGAGGAGCTTCATGCGCCTTTATCTACACAATGTCTACACAGTGGATGTGCTAGTAGCAAGTTTTTAAACCTAGTCTGTAACCCTATAAAATAATGTAGTATGAAATGCAGTCGGCCTTGGAATTAGCGCTGAGGTTACTGCTGTTAGTAAGCTAGTTAGCCAGACATGCCAACAACTGCAGATCACCATAAAGCAGACAAAATAGACGAGATTCAGTCTAGTTGAATATATGAAATGCTTAATTAATTAAAGTAAAATAGCTTCCTGTAATTTTTTTCCCTTTCATATTGTCTCACTCGTTTCTTCTTCCTGTCTTTTAGATGTCAGACATCAGTCCAGGGGGAAACTGGAGCGGGTCTGGCCACCGCCCTCCAAGCAAGACCAGATGAAATCTGAGCAGACACAGGTGATACGTCAGGTTTATTTACAGTAAATAGCTTATTTTTGTTTTCATCGTCTTTGTGTAAGATCTGTGCACAGTGTGGTGTCATGTTGTACCGTCACTAGTTCAGGGGAAAGATGGAGTGTCATCAAAAGGTTTCTGTTCTTGGTTCTTCTCGGAGCGTTATCAGCATTATGTATTGTTTTGAAATGCCTAAGAAAGCACTAAGGAGTTGGCCTACTGATAGTGAGGTTTACCGCATCAAAAATAAAGATTCAGGTCAAACCGAATTTTAAATATGTTGCTATAATTGCCGCTTTCTGAATCTTATCAACCTTAAATGGCTGAACAAACACATTAGACTTTTAGTGTTCAGAGATACTATTTGTTTTTATAAATTCGTGGATTAGTACAAGTGGTTCTGAAATTGATCTTGTGAAAGTATCTTGCATAAGACCTTGAAATCATCCTTATATAACATCCTTACATAATATCTTGTTTTTCACATATAATATATGAAAATGATGTTGAATTAAGTGTGACCATTGCCAGGAAATTCATTCCACAGAACGGTGGTTCTCAAAGTTTTTCACATCAAGGACCGTAAACCAACACAAATTAGACCACAGACATTCATCTGATCTGATTTTTGCTTTTAGATGATTTATTACAGGAAGTGTTTTAAACCCATGACTCAAATATTCACACATTCTGTAATTGTGTTACTTATGGATGGAATAATAGAGAAAAATAAATGATTCCCCCTTTTGCAGGGGACCCCCAGGAACACTTTGAGAACCACTGCTATAGAACTACTGCTATAGAGCCATTATGTTTTCGGGTTGGCCATCAGCTCATGCAACATACACCTTTCCCATTCCCATGAACGCGAAATCTCAGGACCGTCTTGAGGGACTTTCTTCAAATTTGGTACAACCGTTCACTTGGAGTTAATGATTAACTGATTAGAATTTGGTGGTCAAAGGTCAAAGATCAGCGTGACCTCACAAAACACGTTTTTGGCCATAACTCAAGAAATAAGTAAGAAGTAATTATGACACAATTTAACATTAATGTCTAGCAGGATAAAATGAAGTGATGACATTTTATATCCAAACGGTCAAAGGTTAACTTCACTGTGACATCATAATGTTCTGGTGAAACGCTCCTGGTCATTGTTCAGTGCTGTAACTCAAGAACAGAAGGGGACATTTTCGACCATATTTCCTGCAAGTTGACAGGGTTAACAGAGGCGTACAACCATGAGGCGGTAATTCTAGGTCTATTATGTGCTTAAACTTTTGTAATGTTTTTGTATTGGTTTCACATTATTCTGATATACTGTATGTGAGGGCTGAATGCTTCCAGATAATGGTCTATTGGTCATGGGTTACTATCAGCTAAACAGGGGTTTCTTTGTTCTCTTGAATGGTATAAAAAAAAAAAAAGGGAGGTTCACAGTTTCACTGAATCTCCGCTGACACTCCACTTGTGCAAGCGAACATTTTGTATAAACAATGTTTTGTGTGTTTATTACTATTCACGCAGTTTCCACAGCTCATCTCCATCTCTAAATCCTGCCCTTTCCTCTGTCTCATCCCACAGCAGGAGCCAAAAGTTCACAGAGCAGGGGGTCAGAAGGCTCCTCTGTGGCAACGCTGGGAGTCCGGCATGATCAACGGGCAGCCATCACAAGAAAAGAACTGATATTGACCATCCTGTCAACACTACACATAAAATATCTATGATCTGTGATGCTAGACAGCTGCACAAATCTAAGCGGAGATGAATCAATATAACTAAAAACCCTTATGGTAGTTCCAGCTTAAGTTTGCTCTGGCTAACTCTGCTTAGTATCTGTGTAAAATTCGCTTTTTTTGATATCTTGAACATTAGTTTTATTCAGCAGATAAATAAAGCAAAAGTATCACTTCAATTGTTCCCTCCATCATTTTTCTCCTTTAATCTCTATGGAGTTATGTGAAAAACAACTTCGGTTTCAATATAATATGTGTTTTTGTAAGCTTCCTTAAATTAAGTTCTGTAGCAAAAAGAAGAGTCAGAATTTTTGCACATTTTGCTTAACAAGTTGGTTTTCCACAAATAAACTTACAAACTATAAATTTTGTTCCATTTTTTCAAGTTTTAAAGTGGAGAATTGACATTATTCACTGTCAGAATTCACAGTGGAAACATTAAAGGGGCACTCCATCCATTTTACACATCAAGTTCAGTTACTAGTCAAAGAGAGAATTAGTCAGCCTGTGAAAACAGACAATATAATTTAGAACAGAAATTTCGATGGAAACACTATCCAGTTGCATTATGGGAAATGTAGGATCCAGTGTTATGGGCTTGACCCATAGTAGCCAATAAAAATTAAATAAATATTTTGAGTTCTTCTGCTTCAATTTTGACAAGTCTTTTTTAATCCGTCTCTCGTAAATTACCCAACATTACAATATTGGGTAACATCAAATCGTTAGAGTACCTCTTTAAATACCTATGCAGAGTCCTTGTGGGTTTATTGTACATGGTCTAATCAGCTTAAAAGCATCAGCAGGACAAAAGACAGAATCTTACAACACTAGGATATTGTACATCTTTTCGCATCCTGCATGAAAAATCCTCTCAAGTGGCAGCAGAAAAGTCTGCTTTGATTACTCAACACCAGATTGTCTAATACCTAAATGAAGGAGGAAGTCCACGGTAAATGAACCCATCAAAAAAAAAACCTTCAGGAAAACTTTCCAGAGTTGACCTGTGATCACGTCCACTCGAGAGAGAGTTTGGTTCCTAATCTCCACAGTCACAAGCACACAGCTTAGCCTGTCTAAGTACCATCTGTCAGCCCCAGTGACTCTGCCAAGGGAGGAAGGACTTTCACTCTGCCCTTCCTGGATCGGAAGCCCTTGTGTTAATTGGCTGCCGTTCTCACCAACCCACAAACAGCACCCAGGGCTACGACCTAGGTTTCAGTTATGACATTTTAAGATGGCTGAATACAGATCTCAAATGCCAGACGTCAGTGTTTGCCTTGAGTTTAAAATGGCTCTGATGGGAATTCACATACTGTACATGAAGGTCATGTCTTGCTTCATCTTAATGACACAAACAGATATATGACTGGAACAGAAGACTGATGCATATGGTGTCAAGGGACCCTGAGCAATCACGGCCAGGCTGCTCCTCCTCTTCTTGTCTGTGCTGTGGATCAGCTCTTACAAACTGATGCCACCTCTCAGTGTGAGCAATCGTAGGAGGCACATCTTAATCATCAGCCCCTCCCAATGTACCCTGTTAAAAGACGCCGGCCTCATCCATCTCGATGACAACGCACTGAAAGGTAAACAGCGCAGTCAGGCTTTCCGTAACCATCGGGCATCTGCAGAATGTGGCACATGTGGCGAGGCAGGATGATTCAAGCTACGAGTGATGAAAGTGGAAACCGGAGAGGACATCTGGGAGTCACTGCTCTTTTCCCAACATCATTTCATATTTACATACAGGCATGAGAGTGAAGCAATATATGCATCTAACTCTCAGCAATATAGAAAATAACAGCATCTCCCAAAACTGTTGAAGTACTCCTTTAAGATAGAAGAAGAAATAATCATGAAAAATGAGTCTGAAGAAAACGTTTCCGTGTTCCATGACTAATGTTATCAAATAGGCTTTGGGTGATTTTTGTCTGTGGCGATGATAAAAATGATATTGTTGTTCATATAGAGGAAATCAATGCTTTGTTAAATTCTTCTTCTTATAAACATACTAATTAAAGCTATGGATGTAATTTTGCATCATTTACCAGTAGATGGCAGTGTAGCCCTAATAAAAGAGAAAAGGTCTTTCATGACAACACTAAGCAACTGAGTCCTTTTAGATAGGATTACAGGCATTAAATTGCTTGTTCAATCAAAGTATAAGAGCACTGCAGGCACTACTACTGTACTGTTCAGGTATTTTCAAGTACACTTCAAGATATAAAAACAAACTACACATATCTTTAACAAGACAGCAACACCAGATCCTTTGACCTAAAGCTGCAACATTAGATAAGTTTATCCAGACAGACATGTATCTTTAGGTTTGTACATATTCATGTTGAGAATTTTAATTACAATATCAAGAAGTCACTTCATTTGAAGGGTAAACATATGCTGAGAAAGTACATTAGTTATGTAACCTCTGTAATTTATCCAATGATGAGTCACTTATTTCACAGGACTCCAGCCGCCGACTACATGCATTATCAATTCCATGTACACTAAGATGAAGAAAGAAAGTTGCTCAGGAGCACGTCTGCGTCATTTTCTGCAACAACATGGGGGTGGTAATTTCTTCAGATCCTTGGTTAACACTCTGAGTCATTCATGAGGGCTGTCATGTACAGAGCGCATTAAGGCTGTGTTCTCCTAAAAAACTAAAATAAGAAAAACTTTGCTGCTGTGAAAACACGAACAACACACCAATGAGATTAATGTCACAGTAATGTTATCTCCTTCCAAACACACTTGAATCACCGGGATAAGAATCCTTTTTGAGGAACAGACTGAGGGAAAACAGGAGTATTAAAAAACTTTCTGAGGATTACAGAGAACACTTTTCAGGAAGAAACAAATCTGCTGAGGACGGATATTCAAGGCTAAGTAATGTTCCGTAATCTATTGGAAACTCCCACTTAATTTCATTCAGTTCAGCTTTTAGCAGTAATAATATGTTTCCAGGCGGAGAACGGCTATAAAAAGGCTGACAATCGAGGAAGAAACGTTAAGATGTGGGTAAAACAGGAACGGAGACAAGGGGTTAAATAAAGACAGTACACTCCACTCCAGCGCTATTATTGCATCCCACCCTGCCCTGAGTGTACAAATACCAAGAGCTTTGTGAGTGGGTGCTGATGAGAGGGTAGAGCAGTGACAGCTCTGACATCATCACTCCTTAAGCACTGTGAGATGGGGCTTGACTCGGTTCTGCACCAGAGGCAGCAACTTAACACTATGGACAGATGATGGATGAATCATTCTTTCCACCCACACGGCTTCCCATCGTCAGGATTCGTCATCAAGGAACTCTCACTTGGCTCCAAATTAAACCCTTCAACATAATCCTTACAGTGCTAAAGTCGCATTCATGTAGCTCCGATACTACAGGAAAAAAACAAAAAAAAAAGGAAAGTTACAGCGGTGATTCCCAACCAGCTGAGGAATTTGTTTTTAAAAGAAAATCCACATATTGAGTCAGCTGTTGACACGCCTGAACAGCAGGTGTTGCTATTGAGAGCGCACAGTTAGAAAGTGAGCAGAGGGTAGGCTACTATGGATTAAAGGTTGAAATAATAATTACCTAAAAGAACAACGAATTAGAAGTTGAAATAGTTAGCTACAACAAAATGGGATAAATGAGTTAACCCCACAACCCCTTACATAAGATGCCAAAGGATCCCACAGGTGGGGTGCTTAGCTTATCTTAGCTTGAATAGCTAATGGACAAGTGGTTGAAATAGTTAGCTAAAAGTAATGAATAAATGGTTGAAATGGTTAGCTATCTGTTATAGCTAGCTAAACTCATGAAATAGGATAAAAGGTTGAAATATCTGGCTAAAGGTGCAATGGATTAATGGCTGAAATAGTTAGCTTAAAGTACAGTTGAAATAGCTAATGGATATATGGATGAAATAGTTAGCTAAAATCAATGGATAAATGGTTAATATGTAGATAACAGTAATGGATAAAGGGTTAAAATAACACAGTAACACATGACAGGTGGACATAGCTAAAGTAATAGATAAACAGTTGATAAACAGTTGAGATAAAACGTAGCCAAAGCTAAAGGTACTGGATAGTTGAATAGCTGAACTAAAAAAAAACCCTACAGTCATGGAAAAGTAATCTTCTGCATTCCCGAGTAGAATACTGCAAATGCAAAACAGACCAAACCGACTTAAACAGTGAGAGTTAAATTGTGTGGAAAGAACAACACTATCTAATAAATGTTTATATGAGCAACAGTATCTGGCACAGTCCAGTTTAAAAACAAACACATTTGGCACATGATGGGTGGGTGTTGATGAAGGGGGGGGGGGGGTTCATTGAACATGTGCGTTACACTCCCCAGCGTGTGTTTACATAAAGTTTACATATTTCATCACATTTTCTCATTCCAGAGAGGGACATGTTCTAGCTGTTTCACTTGCCCATGCTTCTTCTTCACTTACTGACGTGAAATGAATGAATAAACATTGGGTAGCGGGAGCATGAGGTAAGGACAGAATAAACAGACCTCAGATCGCCCTGCTAAGTTGAGCCATTGTCCTCAACAAACCTTCTATTCGTTTTCACTCTCTCCTCCTCCTCCTCCTCCTCCTCTCCCATCCCGCTCTTTCTTTTTGCACAATGAAAACTCAATTGTCCAATTCCATGATCCCACATTACAACAGTCAACAATAATATAAAGCAGTCATGCACAATCAGATGTCACCCTTTGTCCCTTTGCCTTTCTATTTTCAGTGCTTCTGTGTTAAACTGTTGTCATCGCTTTCTTTCTGGAAAACACACAGATTTTCTCCTGAAATATATAGATTTTTTTCTAGGAACCTAAGACATGCAGCTGTTTCTTACTGCATGTGAATTGTATATTAAGCCAAACATAATGTCAATTTCATAGAAGATACGCAGCGTAAGAGTGAGTCTGATAGTGTCAAATACAACGGTTCCATACAGAACAGTAATCAGTGAAATCTCTGAGGTCTTTGCTGTAACTAACAGCAATGACACGGGCACGCAACAGCCACCAATAAATAACGAACTAAGAAAATGTGAAACAAATAACATTACTCAGAATAACATGAGGGAAATTTTACTCCAGGCAAATCATGGCGTTAATAGTTACTTACTTGCCATGGATCTATGGCTTTCTCTCGCTTTCTTGCCAAATAGGAAGCTGGAGCCCAAAGCAGCTCAGTGTAAGTTCATTACATTTCACTTTACATTTACTCATTTGGCGGACGCTTTTATCCAAAGCGACTTACAAGCAGAGGGACATCACAAAAGCCTCAGTGCAGGAGGAGACCTTGGTGTCAGTACTAAATACTACAGCTATTCAATCAGTGCAGGGATATCAATTAAAGAAGTGCTAATTATGAATGTTAGAGTGTTATATGTGTTGAAAGAGGAGGTGCTCTTGGAAGAGATGAGTTGGAAGAGATTCTTGAAGATAGAGTGACGCCCCTGCTCTTATAGCATTCAGTAGCTTTTTCCATTAAATATCATCAAATATCGACACCAAGGTTTCCAGTAACCTTGGTTGGGGTAAGTTCAGTCAGGAAGAATCCTTCTCTCTCTCTCTCTCTTTCTATGCTTCTTATAATGCTTTAACTACCACCATTTTCAATCAGCCGATCATGTCGTTGCTGTCAAACCGCTGCTTGCTGTCAGCTGTCATTTTCGGTGCGTATCGCTGTGACCCTCCTGCACACCATTCACCACCAGTCTTCACATCCAGTGCCCAGGTCAAACTCATCAGAGTCCACTCCATCACCACCAGTGTCTAGACCCTGGGGTGGGGTTTCCTGTTTCCCAAAATGTTGAACAGTTCCTCGCACTGGGAATAATAAGGACTAATAATAAATCTCTTTTTGACGATTAATCTGAGTAGTAGTTGTGGAGTAGTTGGGATGGTTGCAGTGGTAACAATAAGGATTCTGTAAACTATATGATATAAACGCATGTATATTAAATACACAGTACAAACCTGTCATTCACCACTTCATTCTCCACAGAAGTGATCGTCATTTCTCTTAAAAGAAAAAAGCAACACGAAGGAGAAGAAAGAGCTTCAAAGCAAACCGGGGTGGAATATCCTCCTGACTGGGCCAGAGCTGCATAACCACAGGCTACTCTGTAATTCTTGCCTTTCCGAAAAGCAGCTGGTGCTTAAACCCAAATCCGCTTAGATGAAGTATAATTGATGATTTTAGAAAGTTCGCAGTTAGTTATGAGTATAACATTACATGTAATAAGATACTTTGCACTTCTGCTTTCGTAATGAGGGTGGCAGAGCGTAAGAGAGACATAAGCTACGTTAAACATTTTCTTCACTACTAAAAAGGGTCAAAAGCTGCCTGATTTATAGCTTGTAATAGTTTGAAACCGCAATATTTATATAATAGTTCAGGAAAATATGAAGTTGCCTTTGTTGTATCGGCTGAGTTTTCAGGTCAGTGGTTGAGCAGGGTGGTCTCAGGATGCAGAGACTTCAGCGCTCACCCTGGGAGAAAATCCTTTTCACCGAACAAGATTGTAATCTTTTACGTTTCTCCTCCATCTCTTGGCCGCCGGCCCGGGTTGGTTGGCTCTGAGCATCGGGGGAGTCGTTCGGTCTGATTTAAGCCCTTTCAGCCAACTCTTCAAAGCTCTTTTTGCATGGTTTGTCTCTCTGGTGGCTGCTGCTGAACTGCCTCCCATTCTATTTCAGGGTTTAAAGGAATGACAGTATTCTCGCTTGACTCTCAAGAAAATCCTTTCAATCCACTGTATGGAACACCGCTGGGATTAGGATGCAGTCTACATTACATAAAAGTGAAGATCACATCCTCGCTGAATGTTAAACCCCAAAAAGGAAGACTCTCATGAGAACAACAAAAACCACTCTCAGAGCTTTCGGTGAGGCGGGGGCTGTGGTGGGAATTACGCCTAAGCAGAAATATTTTATTACAGAGTGGTAGTCAGATACAAACAAACTGTAGACAATAGACATACATAACAAATTACTAATGTCTTTGTTGTGAATCAAAAATAAATGAAAAGAATTTCTTGTCAAATGCGATTAAGTCTTATGTATAAGTGCATATAGCAAGTTACATAAATTAGAAAAATACATCCAGCATGGTTCTTGTGTTAGGATTAAGCTAAGACTTATTAAAGAATTAAAAAAATTTAAAAAATCAAGGTCAGGAAAAGTACACGCTGCAAGTACAAGGTGGAGGTTTTAATCTTTGGTTTCTAGCACTGACCTAACCTTCACATCATGAACAGAAATGTTTCTCTCATGTCACCGTCTGTTTAATGATGACACAGCTGTAGGATCATAATTAACTGCTCATAAACTACGCGACAATCCTACCAGACTGCTTTACAGAGACCTGCATCGTGTGTGCACTCCACTGGGTTCACAGTCGTGTTTTCTAACGTGGATTCGAAAATGAGATACTGTAAGCTGTGTGCAAAAGGGACTTCAGGAAACATGACCTTAGTTGGTCATAGGAGCGTGAGTGCTCATGTAACAAGATCCACTTCGTGTTATGAAAGGTTAAGGCTTGCCACATAACAAATTTTGCTTCTTCTTTTATGACTGTAGCAGCTTGATGTAGCCAGTGAAAGAGCTGCAGGAGCTTTATGAATGAGGTGTAAAATAAAAAGTTACGACCACCTCAAATTCAAATATAGTTCTGTTAATGTTGTCAAAGCGCAGAAGATGCTGCAGTAGATGCTATTCTAATCTTGATGTTCCACATCATGTTCAGAGGAAAAGTATTTTTATTATGCAAGAGTTTCGTCATAATGACTGAGAACTCTTACTCAATAGATGCTCTTTTTTTTAACAAACCACAAGGTTCATTTTGTAACTAACTATGTTACAAATAAAAGCCCTGTTCACCGCTGACACGTCCACTCAGTAGTATTTCCCCACTGTCAGGAAGCCGCTCCTGGAGTTTGGGATAACGTTAGCGACTCTGTGTTATGTTACAACAACACAAAAGTCTGATCTTACATTTCTCCTTTTCCTTTGGGACTAACTCGGTCAACACCGCAATGCATTAATGTTGCTTTTAAAAATCGGAAAAGTTTCCTTGTCAATCATCCGTGCACTTGGTGAGGCGGTCTCTAATTGTAGCTCGTTGTTTCCCCGACATATCATGATGAACTGAACCTCTGCTGTCTGATAATCAACATTAAAGCTATCTTCAGCTCAGTTTTTGTCTTTTTAGCTTAGTTTGTTTACCTTTCACAAGCCGCTTCTACAAGCAGTCACTGTTCGCTCTGTGCAGAAACAATAACCAACTGGATTAATTTTGATACTGAAGAAAAAGTCTTAATCTGGAGATTTTACTGATTTTGAAAGGGGTTTTATAGACACTATCCTTGACTGACCATAGAGATCAGGATGTCAATGCAAAGAGAGAGGAGGAGGTGGGTGAATATTACTGCAGAAATTCAGCTGCTGCTCATTCATCTGTTCAAATTGCATTATTTGTTTATTATCTGTATTATGTGTCTGTTTCTGTTTACATGCTGCTGATCATTTTGGAACTGATACAAAAACAAAGATAAAAAAAAACTAAAAGGAAAAACATGCGCTAACCACGTGATTTGATGGATTATACACATTAAAGCCTGGGCAGTATACGGAAATGTAACTACATTGTTTTCTAATGTTGATTGTCTACTTACAATGTAATCTGCATGACAAGCCTTCGAGGCGTTGCGCTATGCTGTGCATACTTTATAATGTCATGTCAAAGGATTTCAGGGAGCGGCGAGATTATCGAACAAACAAATTGTGACTCACGCCAGAAACAACTTCAACATCTGCTCGTGTTCATGCAGTGAAATAAAACATGCATAGGAAATGACTATTAAGCGTCGTTGTGGTGGCTGAGGTTCAACAATATCAGACCCTCTGCCAAGGCTGCCTCGGGTGAACCTGAGCGCTCAGGACACTGTGCCACCGTCATGCTGCAATGAACAAGGTGGAAACTAGGCCATCTATATCTGTACTAGCCTCTGATTATGAACAGATTATGCAACCGCACAGCATGCTTTACATAACCAGCTTTACATAACGTCCATGCACTCCTTCTGTATACACCCTTTGTGCCCAAATTAAATAATTTAATTGGCCCCAAACCCCTTCTCGCCCAGCCATCTGCCTGGCACCGAATCAAAAATGTTAAGTACCTCTGACACCCAAACTCCCCGTCACGCTGAGATTTATATCTGTTTTTGTCATGAGACGAAGCTGTTGACTTTCAGACACATTATGATGGGGATGTAAATCAGTGTCTGGATGAGGTAGATGACGTATTTACACTTATAAAGCAGCAGCCTCTGGCTTGAATGTTGTTTAGTGGGTGAACACTGAGTTATCTTCGATGGCTGACAGAGCTGATAAGATCGTACATCTCCAGTAAATTTTCAGTAACACGGACAAACAAACGGTCTGTCTAAGAAATAGCCGTGTGACTTTCCAATTTTGCTTTTAAATCCTTGTTCAAATTAAACACCCTTTTATGACTTTGCTTGTATTGCATTGGCTCCACTCAGTTTTACATCTCAGGGGACTTTGTTCATTTTTTTCTTTTTGCTGAATGTTTTGGAAGAACATTTACTCATCCCAGATTCACTCTTACCTTTTGAGATTTATTGTAAAATAAATAAATAAATAAATAAATTAAAAGGTCAAACAGTTACATCACAACATGGCAGGTGTTTTGATATTTGACCATGTGCTCTTTGGAAGCTGTCTGGAAAAAAACATCATGTAACTGATGTTACTGGCAGTCAAACAGCTGATCTCAAATACCCTTTTTACACCAATATTAGCAGGTACAAGCAGGTTTTGTCAAAGGTAGTATTCAAAAATATATATATTTTTTTTTTAATATTCGATTCAGTTCAGCCCCACCTTAATCATTTTCCTGCGGGCCCTTATTTCTAAAACATTTTTCTTCCTTTTTGCTGTTAATTTAAAAACAAACATTGAGATAAACTATTTGCAAATAAAATACATTATTTATTTGCATGCTGACTGTAATAAGCATAGAGAGAAAAACAACGGGTACCGAACATTGTTGCGGTTGCTCTGAATAAACAGGAGTAAACAAACAAAGTCTCGCTCTGGCACCTCCAGACCAATTCAGGACACATCTCGACCCTGAGCCTGTCCTGGTGTCAGTTATTATGATGGATGTGAAAAGACATTTTGTAGCTGGAAAGAAACTCGCCGGTTACTTTATATCTGCTTGATTACATTTTTAAAAAGATAATGTTTCTGTTTCTACAGCTTTGTGCACGTTGTGCAGATTTTCCTGTGATTTCAATTAATCCTTCCACATTCTCCAGAGACACGTCCCCTCTAATATATGTAATTTGTTTTATGAGCATTTCATAAGCCAGCCCCCACCCCACCCTTCATCCCCAAACGATCAAAAGTGGTTGCTTTGGCAACTGTGTGACGTATTTCAGAGTCTAAGAATAGAAGCATGAGGAGGAAAGCGGGTCTGAGGCTCTTGGCTTCTGCTTCACAGTCGGTCTGAGAGCTTTCCAAATGTTTTCCCTCTAATGTGTGTCGGAGGCCAGCTCTCAGATGATGCTGGCATTTCTGTCTGATTACGGAGCAGACAGCAGGGTCTGCGTTGACGCTGTGTTGGAGAGGTTACCTGCTTGTGGTTTCCCAGATTATAAAAACAAAAAAAGAACAAAAAAAAACATCACCTGGCTGGTGGAGTTGGGAGCAGACTGAGGTCATGAGTGATGCAGGGAGCTGAGCAATGACTGTAACATTTGGTAGGGGAGCATATATATATATATACAATGACAACAAATTATCAATAAAGACATACCCACTGACACACACACACACTCTGCTTGTTATGAAACAAACCCCCCCCCCAAGCCAAACAAACTGAGTCATAGCCTATTTATAGACACCGCAATATATCTCTCATGTGTATGAGCCCCGGATAGGCACTGTGCGTCTGTGGTATAGACAAGCTGTTACATAAATACATGTCTCAGAGGAACGGTGATTCACAATACGAGCATGGTTCTCTTTTTAACTGCATTTTTCTTAGTCACCAGCCGAACAAAAAAAAATAATTACCGAGACAGCTAAATTTGGTTGTATGCGGAATTGTTTTTGGAATATTTTTTTTCTAGGTATAAATGTGGAAGCATTTAGAGCAGATTATGGAGAAATAGAAGAAGGTTCTTCGCTTTCTCTCAAATGTTCAATGTTCAAATGAATGGATCGGTGCCACTCCATGGAGCTACATAACCACTTTACATCTTAGTTGTTTACAAAAAAACCCACAAAAACAACACATGGTTTTGTCTCCATTGGTTTCTACTGCTTGTACCAGCTTACTGTACAGACATGACAAAAGCACACAAATTAACACATTATTTCTTGTTTGTTAAATCTGTACATACACTGAAAGGGAAAAATTGACAGTGTGGTTTTATAGGGGCCATGTTGTTTTTACACTTCCGCAACTGTGCAGATCAAACAAACAAGATATAATGTGTTACTTAGAGCTTTAGAGGCGCTGAATTGAGGAATTTGTTACCTTTGGACGGAGCCAGATTAGCCATTTCCCCCCCCCCGCGCTTCCAGACGGTCTGCGGCTCGGGAGGTACAGTGGGTCATCCACTCATCAAAAAGGTCAGTGGTTCGATTCCCCCGGCAGAAAAGTCCTGTATGTGCAGAAAAAAAAATAAAAGCACAGCATGAAAATGTGTGTGCATATGGTAAAAATGAATTGTGTGTGTGAATGGGTGAAAGTGGCTTGTAGTGTGGGCTTTGAGGGGTTGGTAAAACTGGAAAAGTGCTATAGAAGTGCAATCCATTTACCATCTATGCTAAGCTAACTAGCTGCTGGTTGTAGCTTCATATTAAACATAGTGACACACAGGCATGAGAGCGGTGTCAATCTTCTCATCTAACTCTCATCTAACTCTCAGGAGGAAGGCTTAAAAAACCATAAAACTTTTTAAGGAATATGCTACAGGCGTTATCAGCAGCAAGTCCAAAACAAAAACAAAATATTCCACCA
This sequence comes from Seriola dumerili, assembly GCF_002260705.1. Taxonomy (NCBI): domain Eukaryota; kingdom Metazoa; phylum Chordata; class Actinopteri; order Carangiformes; family Carangidae; genus Seriola; species Seriola dumerili. The sequence goes on from NW_019174368.1 coordinate 1,822,361, forward strand.
AGAGCAGTGTGTGTACATAATGCAATAGAGACTGTGTTTGTGTAATTGTAGAAAGAGATGAAGCAGAGCCAAAATAGAAAGAGAAGATGAGAGGGGGTAAACAGCGAAGCAGAACTAAACACGTACTGAGGTCAGAGAAATGTGTGTTAATAATGAAGCTCCATTTTTGTTACTGACAGTGCAGGCAACAGCTCCTCTTATCTTTCATAATATCGGTCGACTAGGACTGGGTGTTATCACATTAGATAACATTACATGGCCGGTGAAATGAGGCCAAGCTGGCATGTAGTTGGATGACACCGCGCTGGTGCAGCACACTGTGTCACTGCAGAGGGATTTTCTAAAGCTAAAGTCGTAATGAAGCAAGTATGAAGGAAAGGTTGTTTTTTTATGTTTACTGCAAAGGGAATGGAAGAGAAATATATGAACAATGTGAGGAGAAACAAAACGAAACAGCAGCTGGAGAAAGGATCAGAGAAAGTGGTGCTATGTCATTCAGCTGGAGGCGATCGACGGCCATCTACGTGACCTTCTTCCAGCAGCAGCTAACTGTGTCACCGGAGTGACGGCCTCCTCCCATCCCCGTCCTCCTCTCCGGACTTCCCCTGTGGTCTAGTTCGGAGTGTATTTTAAGCTCGTCCTGCAGGGAGCTTTACATAACACGCCTTTGCCCGTCAACTTTGGCTAACACCTCCCAGCTCATCTGTCTGACTCCCAGTGGCTGTTTTCGTAAAGCCGGTCAGCCGGTGTAAACAGTCTTGCTGTGAGTCTTGTCTGTGCCACCTACTTGGCAAGAACAGAGCACAGATATTTATATCCATCCATCCACCCAGCCTGCTGCCCACTGCTGCCGCTGCTGCAGATATAATCTACCCCAGAGCTGATGAATTATGAAGAAAGCCAGGATGCACAAATGATACTGTCTGGGGCAGTGAAACATCATTCTGAAAGGCTTTTTAAATGTTCATGTTAGACACAGTCACACAGTGTTTGCTGCCAGAGCTCTCCTCTGGTTTTATAACCTCTACCATTCATCCATTTACTGCTACAGATCTGCAGATCCGGAGGCCTATTACTGCTGATATTGCACAGCCGTAATGTACATGTGCTGTAATTTCCTAATAATTACCTAAGACGTTTCCTGGAAGGAGCGACGTAATTTTATACTAATTATAGGGAAAAATACAGTTAAAAGTTCTGACATATAAGTTTGGTTTGTTAGTCTTGAATGGACTGACTGGAAAAAACAGACAGAGATCCATTTCAACTTATTCAAAGTTTCATTAAGCGCTGCTGATGATTGTTTTCAATACAGACTAGTCCACATCCATGTCAGAAAAAAACAAAAAAGTATAATATGCCCGCCACACTTTTTCAGAGCCTGAAAGAGTTCGATAAATGTCTCAGAGATATTTCATTATTTAAACAGACAGAAAAAGCAGCAAATCCTCAGACTTGAAAAACTGGAACATTTTGCTTGAAAATGACTCGGATGATCAATGACAATCGGAAAAGTTGCAGGTTTATTGATGACAAATCGTTCCAACTCAATCAACTGATCACTTTAGCTTTATAATTTAGATATTTAAAGATATCATCACATACATTTGTGTATGTTCAGCTGATCTGCTGCTCACTGACTAAAACACTCTCTCAGGTATGCTAACAGTGCTACTATTATCTCATCTTTTCTTATTGTTTGAGCTGGAGAAGTTGTGATGCCGTTCTCACACAGCTAATCAAATTTCCATTTTAACCGTTTGAAATTCTTTGTAATTTCAGAGAGACGTAGACAAACGCAACAGACATTTACTGTTGAGCTTCTCAGCTAAAACAACAACTGTTCTCAAGCTAAGGTTAGCTTCATGACTTGGTTGAAAAATACTGTGTTCGGTTGACTTTTGAACATTTCTAATGGCTCGTTTTTAAACTAAGAAAGACACTCAAAGTCAAGCTTTTCTTATTTTATAGAAACAAATCTATGACGTAAAAACACAGAAAACCGTTGATCAATTCCAGTTTATTAGTGCCATTTGTTTAAAGTGAAAACTATACCTCTCATCACTGAATGCTATACAAAAAACATAATCTGGACACGTCCTCTATTTCTCATCAGCACCAGCCTCCAAAATTCATTTTACTGTGTCTTAAGCTACAAGCTGAATTTGCATCTTAACTTTTACTTGTCATCTTTAATCATCATCTTTAAACTATTGCCCTTTAACCGCCGTCTTTTATTTTGTGTATAATTTTCAGTTTGCAGGTTTTCGGGCTGTCAGCGTGACTAAAAGTCCTGTAAATATTTGCAAGCCCCCTTGAGACACGAGATGTTTTTCCAGCGGAGACCACATGCTGTTTACGGGGGTTATCTGCCCTTTTTTCCCCCTGCAGGTCAAAGCTACAAGGTGAGCTGTTCCATAATAAGAGCCTCTGCTAGAATGTCAAGAATTCAGCTTGAACCTGTTGAACTGCATGTGGTCCCTCCTCTCTTTATGTTGTTTTCCTACCAAGTCAGTTGACCGCAACACAAGCCTCCCACACTGATACGTGTATTGGGTAACAGCACTTTGTGAAAATGTGAGAAAAACAAAACTGTAAATGCAATGATATACAGGACGTGTCCACAGGCGCCCTGCAGATAAAAGAATCTGCTTTATCTGAGTTTATGTCTCGTCAGTTTTGTGAACATCTTTCCGAAGAATTCATCAGAAGTATTTTTTTTTTGCTTCATCTTAGAGAACAAGAGTTGATACAAGGCAATGCTAAGATCCTCTTTGAAATACTTTTCTTTTTTTTTTCTTTGTTCAGTTCCAAAGAAGTCGAAGGCAAAACTGCTTTCTCAAGTAGGTGTATTACACATATTTCAAAAGCTGAACTGTTCACCAGATGTATGGTGTAACTCACTTCCTGTTGCATAAATCAAACGGACATTGGGATTTTGTGAAAATGTTCTTGTATTAAATGACTGTAAATCTATCTGTCCAGTAGCAGAAATAAAAAATCACCCCATGTAAAGCTTTTCCATTCTTTTAAATGCCTCCCAAAACTCAGCCACAGAGAAGAACAAAGCGGCTACCGCAGAGTTAGCAGAGAAATGAAGAAGAGCCTACATTATCTCAATATTAAAAATGTTCACTTGTGGATACACTGCAGGAGTGTAATTTTAGTTATATGAAATATTTAACTGACATGACCAGTTAATTAAATTTGCACTTTCACAGATTCAGCGGTTGTTTTCAAAGAGACCTCCTGTTACGACCCACAGGTGCCAGTGGCTTACAGAGCCAACTCACTACTAATCTAATTTACCAATCAATCATTTGTGAGTGTGCCTGAAGGCCGATTGACCTACTCCATTGAATACAACTATCCGCACACGGTTTGTTTGCTGTTGGTGCCAGCGATCCATTTTTATTGTGCTGGGAAGTTCATAAAGCCTGAATGACACAGATTCTCATGTAGTTTAAGCAGCTTTCACGGTGTGATGTTGCAGGTGCAGCAGATGTACTACACATGCAGTACATGTGGACAATGTGATGCAGGCCAGTGTTAATGTCTGTCCGCTCAGTGATGTCGCTAAGCTGCTATCATATGCACTCTGCTGTTTGCCTCCAACCAGGAGGCCTCTCAGGATCAGATAAGTATCAGTGTATTGTGCTCAGTAAATGGCACAAGCCAGACTCACATGGCAGTTTAATTCTCATCTAACTTTCCTCAAGAAAGAAAACAAGTGTATTTCCCATAATTTCATACTATTCTTTTAACCTTCACCAACTGATTATGAAACCGAACTGTCATTAGAATTTACACAGATCTGTCATTGCTGTTATCACCAACAAAACCTCATTACAAGTCCTATAATTCAGCCAAAGGCAGAAAGCGTGTTTTCTATGGTGCAATATTTATGTAGAAAGTTCCACATTAACAAAGTCTTTTTTAGAGCAGCTACTGTCCTGTGACTGTACAGGCACTGGCCTCTGTCTCTATCAGAAACCGAAGGTGGCCAAACAGTGAGGGTCAGGGGGCTCAGAGTGTATCTCACTGTCAACCTGAGCACATTTACTCAGGGGGTTTACATATGTGATACGATATAGTACATGCAGTTCATTGTCTCCTGTACGCAGACACACACGCACAAGTGTTCGCCGTAAAAACAGAGGTCAGTTGAGGTTTTCCGCCAAAGCCCTCATGCTGATCTCATACTTCGAACACAAAAGCCACGTGTTGCCCGCTGCCCAACATACAGGTGTAGGTATCAGCAGGCTACAAATACAAACCCAAACCCAAACACACACACACACACACACACAGTCCAGAGTTATCTTTCTCAATCTAAAACACTGCGGAGGACCGATCACACTTTGGGGTAACGATGAGTCAGATGTTGTGTAACACACAGGAGAAAGATGTGGACCACTGACATTTGCAACCATGGAAGTGTTGTCTAAACCAGTGTTTGGCTGCAGATTAACCATCCATTATGCATTGTTATGTGCTGTGAACTATATATATACTTATATAGTATATGTATATATGTATCCAAGTGTGACACATTACATAATTTTGCAGGGCGTGACCCTGCCGCAGCAGCACTGCAGGCAGCAGCTGTCTGCCTGGCCTCACTGAATCTTTACGTTGCCTCGGATGCACTGTTTACGCTTCCTGTCGTTTCCTAACAATTTCCCACAGAGGAACTTTTTAATCACTGAACAGGAAAGTTCTAAGGAAAACGTATTTGTTATACGACTGTGAGAAAAAGGGAGACTGTATTTAAATGAGACACTTTTATACCTTCATTTCCTCAAAACTTCCTAAAAACCTGTTGTGACACACATGACCAGGTTAACCTGTTTGAGGGGCCCCCGCGGCAAAAAAGTCTCTTCTCAGCCCCTCCCTTCTTCCCCAACTACTGCACTCTGTACAATGTCGTTGCCCTTGTTGCCTCCAAGTCCTGTGCAACAAGCACTGGTGTATATACCAGAATGCTTTGTATTACTTTGTGGTAATCTGATTAAATACTACTTTATCAGGAATGTGCATCACATGAACATGATGTAAACTAAAATAAGCTCATGTCATTCAACTCTAAGCCATGGAGTCATAATTAATGGATCATGCGTTCAGCATTTGTGTTTCTTTTTATATCCCATTGTTTACAATTTGTGTTTTAACCCTTGTGTTTTGTTCACATTGGCTTGACTGTCTCACTGTTATACGTTTAAAAAACAACAACCGCAAAATCAGCCATGTTTTCCTTCAAACAAAGTATAGAAATGAGACATGGTCATTACACCAAATAAGGAAATATGTCATGTTTTGTATGTTATATATTATATATATTACATGAGGTACGCATGAACAAAGGTATATTCCTTCTATTTGCCAAAAAGCCATTCACAGACAACTGTATACATTATCCTACAAGGTGATATAATAGATTTGGGGTCAGAGCTCTAACTCCCTGTTTAAACTTCTTATCAACAAACTGTTAGCAGAAATCCAAACAGACATATTTGGAATTGGGGGTGGGGGTGGGGGGTGCTGCACGTACTGTCAACACCAATCACAGATACACAGCACAGGGAAATCCATTGTATTTCATTGTGTTTTCTGAGACCTCAACCAAGAAGTAACTGTAGAAATCATGGGCTTCGTCATCCTCAAAATCATGCTCATCAACAATTCTCAGAAAATTAAAAAAGTTATTTAATATCAAGCCGATGGAGGAATGTTAGGGGTGTTTTGTTTCTAGAGCTGTTAAGCAAATGAAATCAAAGGGTTTCATGCTGCTCAGACTGTAAATCCCCTTCAGGCAAATTTGCGTTTTGTGATGCTGCGTTATATAAATCTCCAGACCTGAACATTGTGGGTAAAGAATATAAAAAGCACTAGAATATTGAATATCCTCCGTGAGTTATACGCTTTTATTGCATGACTGACTCACAGCAACTGCCTCTTTATGCCCGGGAGAGACACAGAGGCGCAACATTACCTAATTGTTAAGGGGAGATTATCCTGTCAGAGGGGGGCGGGGCGAGGGAGGTCAGATGATGATGATGGCGACGATGCATAGATGCATTGATCGAATAGATAGAGATGATTGATGATGACTTGATGGAACAGCTTAGGCTATGTTATATGAGAAGCCGATAGGAGCTTTCCTCTGGATGGGAGCGGGGGAGGGGGGGGGGTGGGATGGGAGGGCCAGGGAGGGCAGCGGACGGAGGGGTGGGAGCCGGGGGGTCACCACAGAAGGCGTTCTGTCCAGAAACACAACCACACAAACAGGGCCCCGCTGGTTCAAGTGAGGATAGGGACCGTCCTGAGCTGAACTCAACGTTACAAATAGGAGCTGCGGCATTCCAAGTGGAGCAGAGTGGAGGTGCGCCACACCGATGATAATATTAAGTAACAGCGCCGAGTGGATCTGCGGCATTAAACCAGAGAGGGAGACAGAGGAGAGCGCTTCTTCCTGCACCGGACCACAAGACGCTTGGAGACGCGGATGAGTCATGCGCACCGGCGGAGAAAACTGATCATTATTCAGAGGTAACATTATTTTTAATGCGGGATTTCCTCATATGAGAATCTTTTAAATTGTTCTTGTTTTTTTTTTTTTTTGATTATATAGGCTACAGTTGAGTAGGCTAGTATTACGCTAATTAAAGTAACAACATGATAATGCCTGAATAGTCTATTTAACATCATGTTTTATTCACATTTTAAATTACTTATAAATGAAATAACTTCAAATGATTTTTAGACCGCTTTCATTTCAAGCTGATGTGGGAATAAGTTTCAGTTTTCGGTTATACTGTTATAATCATTTACTCGCTTTTGTTACTGCTTATACTGAAAATTTTTACAAAAGATTATTTTTAATATAAATTTTAAAAAAAAGGAGGCTGGCAACTTTTTCCGGTAAGAAACTGTCAGTTGCCTGTAAATCTAAATAGTCTCTAATGCCGGTGATGCTGAGTGTATGTCAGGTCAGATCTGCCGTCCGGAGATCAGCGGTCAGACAGCGAGGATCAAGTGAAACACTCAGACCGGAAAAACGATCTCTTAATAGGGCTTAATACAGAACATGAGAGATAAACCCATAAATGTTTATTTAGGTCTCTGACTAAACACAAATGTAGGTTAAGAGCTTAACAGGTTAATGGCACATTGCGCCAGAGGTGTATTTCTTCTCGTGTTTAAAAAGGCTGCTGTCTGCAAGAGTACAGTCTAGTATGGAGGATTAGGTTTGTATTCCGAACGCACATTGTCCCATATTGATGGTATAATGAGCCTCGCAAGGTTATGGTACAAGTCGCTCCCGTTTTATTGGGGAGATGTAATGAGGTTACATAATATCGTGTTGTAATGGCTCTTGCATAACCACTAAATCCCTCTTCTCCTTTCCTTCCACCGCTTTGGTCACTAGGTGGCACTGTTGCTGCATCAACTCCTCCCGGAGATCCTGAGAGTCTAGCCAGCACACGGCACCACACAGCGGTCCTCTCCACTCTCAGCAGTCAGGAGCGGCTCATTCAAACCCCTGACAGGCGTGATGTTTGAGGAAGAGTCCCAGCAGATGAGGGGGCAGCAGGAGGTGGCTGTGCTCCAGCCACTGGAGTCACCTGCAGCAGTGACTCCAGGTGGAGGCGGAGGTGGAGGAGGAGGAGGAGCAGGACCTCTGTCCTTCACAGATGAAGCTGTGTCTATCCTCACCTCCAGCAGCCTGTTGGCACGCTCGCTCCTGGGTCGCACATCTGCCATCAAACGCAAAGAGAGTCCGGCTTCCAGCCTCCGACGCAAGCGTGAGTTCATCCCGCATGACAAAAAGGATGAGGGCTACTGGGACAAGAGGAGGAAGAACAACGAGGCGGCAAAGCGCTCGCGGGAAAAGCGGCGTGTGAACGATATGGTCCTGGAGAGTCGTGTTCTGGCTCTGCTGGAAGAAAACGCTCGCCTCAGAGCAGAGCTCCTGGCTCTGAAGTTCCGCTTTGGCCTGGTGAAAGACCCCTCCAATGCTCCTATCTTACCCCTCACTACAGCTCCTCAGCACAACGCTCAAACCTTGACTCCTCACTATTATCTCCACAGTGGTGACGGAGGCCTCCCCAGCTCCTCAGCCTCCCATCCCAACAACCAGACAGGCCAGTTGAGCAGTCGGGGCTCCAGGGATGCTGGTAATATGTCTGAGGACTCTGGATTCTCTACACCAGGTGGGTCCAGCGTGGGCAGCCCAGTCTTTTTTGAAGACCGGCTGAGCGATCATGGGAAATTATCACCGCACAGGGCAGAGGAGCTGAGCTATGACCTCCACCACTCCCCTGCCGAGGTCCACCACATTGCAGAACTCACCGGAGGGAAGCTGGACCATGCCGAGGCGATGAAAAACCTGCCTCACAAACTTCGTTTCAAGACGCCAGGAGGCGGCGATGGGGCTGATGCTGCCGGGGACAACAGCAGCGCCAGACGCAGCCCCACGCTACCCACACTGGGACGAGAAGGTCCGAGAGAGACCGTCAACAAGGGACTAAGTGGAGGCGAAACGAGGGCAGGGTACTGCGCCGGCCCCTGGCTCCAGCAGCTGGAGGGGGACGATGGCAGAAGGGGGAGACAGTCCCCTCAATACAACGCCTCCTCTGCCAGCTACAGCCTCCATCCTCCTCCCACGCAAGGACAAACTGAAGTCCAGTATCAACATGAGAACACTTACCTGAAGTCTCAGCTCAACTCTCTCAGCGAGGAAGTGGCTCAGCTGAAGAAGCTTTTCACAGAACAGCTCATGGCCAAAGTCAACTGAGGACCAGTGCTGTGAGTCAGTCGGTGTTTGCCAACGTCTAGACTTTTAAGGACGAAACAAAGTTTTACTGTAAGTGAGCCTATTGAAATTCAGCACAGAATCAGGAGTGTTGGACCACGCAGATATTCACAAGGACTGATCAAACTCAACTTTCAAGTCTGACAATGTGTTGTTTTTTTTCTTTCATATACTGTATTATATTGTAATAAATGTCTATAAACATTCATCTCATAACCTGCTGTCTAAAAACTACTTAATCTCAGCTCCGATCAGTGTTGCTCAGGCAGTTTTACCTGTAACAGTGTTAAGTGTGTTATAGTTTTTCGATTCCATACACTGTGACGACTAAAAAGACGACATAAAACTGTTTACATCACATCATCACAATGCAAGTTTAACTAAAATAGCCTCACTCCATTCAGAAACACGTGGCGGTGGTTTGGGAAAGCTCCGTTAAATCCAGCTGGAAATCAACCAGCAGGTTGTTTAGACACCAGCGTGGACGACGTATTTGCAGTTTTGTAATTAGAGTGGTGAGACTCTTAACTGCTGACAGAGGTCTGTTAAACCCCTGTACACACACACACACACACATACAGAGACGGAAAGTAAATACACAGAAATTAAATCAGTAGCTCTCGAAACCACCATTAGTCTTGAGGGATAGAAGGAAAGGCTTGTTAGAGTTGTTTACCGTCGCTAGTTATGTGCAAAACTGCATCGTGTCATGTCTGATTTTTATTTTCAGGAGCACACACTGTAACACGTACTGTTTTGGTGTTTCACATCCTCTTGTTAGTCTCTGCTCACGCTCATGTTTGAACATATTTTATAACTGTTATCTGTACTGAGGTGATGACGAAAGTTAAACGTCTGCTGTGTCTCTGTACGTTTTCATATTAAAAATAAACAAATTTGACAGATTCAGCATCGCGGTGGTGAGTTGATCAATACTGGGGGAAAACCTTAAAAAGGGGAAGTTCAAGATTTAAAAGTTTGAATGTCAGCAGGGTTATTTCAGCTAGGGCTTGAGACTTCAACAGAAATCCAACTTAGGAAGCATTTAGGAGGCAGGAGGTTCTATCTAAAGCTGCTACTGTGTTGCATTATGGGAACTGTAGTGTTTTTGGCGATTGACCCCTACTTGGATTTAAAAGTCAGGAAATTGCAGCATTTGCCTGTTTGATTTTTACCATGCTGTTTTTTTTCCGGTGAGAAAGTGCAATATTAAATCTGTGGCGTGTCCCTTTAAGCACCAACAGAGCGATGCCCAGCATACATTACCGTAAATCCCATCCAGCAATCAAACTAAACATTTGAAAGTGAATACACAAAGGCTCTTTTAAGCTTTGATGTGATTTCCCTAATGACAGATAATGCGTTGTAGCACGAGGGAATAAACAAAAGAAAAACAGGAGAAGGGAGAGGTTTGACAGACAAGTGCTGACAAATGCAGGCGGTGAGAAGTACAGTCATACACTTGGCAGGTTTCACTCCCACAGTCTCTGCAGGAGGCTAGACAGTCTCACAACCAGACAGACAGAGACAGAGACAACATGTCTGCTATTACTCAAGCTTTGAGAGACCTTCAAAACATGAGAGCGTTAATTATAACAGCTTGAGGGGAATTCAAAGTCCAAGGAGAATGGACAGCATGAACTTGACGGGGCGATATAGTCACATTCAGTCTAAATAAAGACTCTTGTGGTTCTTTTTCTAATGTGACTATTTGTCATTAGTGTTATTTAAATACAGTTTTGTATCCACTAAAATCTGTTAGCACTGTTTCTAAAATCATGCCACTTTGGTGTCAGCAGAGGGCAGCACAGACAGTATCTTCAGCGTGGCTATGGAGCCCCAGAGTCTGTGTTTCACAATCTACCATAAGATATAAATCACACTATGGATCACTGCAATTTTTATTGTTCCTGCAGGTTAGCAAGTTAGTTGGCATGGAAATTAGTGATACTTATTTTCAGCAACTGTGCACATGTATTTTTTTGTGTTTCTATGTGGGTGTATTTGGGAGAAAACGTGCAGAGGCTGATGCTTAAATACGTAAATGTCAATTGAATTTAGAGAAAATAAATACTGGATGCAATAAAGATTACTTCAAGTCATTATTATGTTGCTATGAGAAATTCTCCGATAGTTCATTCAGCTTGACGTGTGTCATCATCATTTTATCATGACAGAGATGATGCTCTCATCTCTTCTGCTTAAAAAGTATTCATTTTAGCTTTTCATATCCGTCAGAGGAAGCTGGGCCAAAAACAGAAATATACTGTGCTTATAATTCTTCCCAAAAACAGACCATAAACGAGCATAAATATCCTGAGTAAACTGGAGAAGCCTGTGGTGAAATGGAAAGGTAATAAAGTAGAGGCGAGGCAGGCGCTGCAGGTGTAGAGCGGAGAGAAGAAGAAGAGCCTGATTTAATGAATCTACTGCAACATGCTGCTGTTACACCACTGTCCTCAACCACATCCATGCACCCATAAAAAAAAAAAAAAAAAAAAACCTGCAAACCCCCACAACCCCGTCTTCCCCCCCATTCTGTTCCCCCCTTTTTCTTCCAGTGAAAGGATAAAGCCTGTTGCTAGGCAGGCAGTGCGACAGTTGCCATGGGAACGCTTGCAGACATAGCTGGAAGGGGGGAAAACGTTGGGCAGGGTGGGGATAAGGATGGGGTGCAAAAGGAGAGGGAGTGATGCGGAGACAGAGAGTGAGAGTAAGTGTGTGTGTATGTGTGTGTGTGTGTGTGTGTGTGTGTGTGTGTGTGTGTGTGTGTGTGTGTGTGTGTTTATATGGGGGGAGGGGGATCCAAGTTCACGGCCAATGCCTCTGCTCCTTCAGTGCTGTTTGTCTCCTCCGGCTAAAGAAGGAAACAAAGAGATGTGAAGGAATGGTGATCCATATTTGGTTCAAATTTCAGGCTCCACATTCAGGGTTACCCTCCGATGATGCCGTGTCACAGGATGTACGTGTGAGGTGGATTCTGAATGAATGGCGAAAAGGCAAAATAAAAACAAAAAAAGATGGTTTTAGCACCTGCACAAATCTGGACTAATGCGTATAAAAGAAAAGCACGACAACAAAAAAAAAAATGTCACTTGGCACGATTGAGACAGTGACAGTTATGAAATGTATTCAACAAACTACAGCATGGACAAACACAGAAACAAATAATTACCATAGTATCAAAAGGTGAAAAGTCCTTAACATCCTTCAAGGCCACAATTATGCAGAATAATTGATGTAATTAATGCAATTTTATGCACCACACATACAAACATTACTGTAATGTGCCGAGATGTGGAGCATCCTTCTGTCTGTATGGGGAAAAAACAATTATGAGAATCCAAGGGCAAGTTTTTTTGAACAACCACTCACACTTTCACACACCCTTTTTTCGCTGCCATGCAAAAAGATAGAAGAGCCTTCAAGATAAAAGGAGATAATGAACACATCCGCAGCAGAAGTCAGCCTCCAAGGCATCCATTCATGCACTTTTTTTTCCCCCCCCTGTGTAAATTGCTCTGTGGATAATGTACTGTGCTGTACATTTACTGAGACGCTGAGCAGACCTTAACCACTGCTGTGCCTGGAGCAGGATGCAGGGAGATGGCTATCGGACACGTGGAGCTGCTTCAGTGATTGTCCAAACTGCACCGTTTATATTGTCTACATTGTCAAACTGCTGTGTGCAAGTGCGATTATTTACTGCTTACCTCTCTAAAACTAAATGGGAGCAGCCTCAAAGCGTTTTTGAAATAATGCATCTGTTACGCCCTCTCCTAGGGTGAGTCTCTCTGATACAGTCCCCTGCATGGCAGCCTGATAACCATTCAGCTGCTCACTCAAAAGCCTCCTTTTCAACTACCCAAAGGACAGCGTTTAAATCAGAAAGGGTAACATTAACAAAACAGTTTAACACCCCTGATCTTTGTGTGTGAATCTCCTCCACGCTTTGTGCCCGCTCTGCACGACTGACGCACATTCCTGCTTGTGATCACGGTGAATCAAAACACGCACCTCGGTTACACAATATGGACACATTCAGTCCAGTTTAACAGGCTTATTCAACAGTGCGACAGACGTAGCTTCAGTTTGTTGTGACAGTACAACAGCAGATACCATGAGTGCCGGGCCAAGCTTCCATAATGATTAAACCAGGTGTCAGTGTCACAATATTTGATCTTGAGTTGAAAACACAATAACTAGTTTATACAACAAGTCATTTCCTGATGTGGTTATACAGACACACTAAGTTAGTGCGTTAGTGCCACAGGGCAGGGGGGTGGGGGTGGGGGGGGGGGGCAGTTTGACACACATATGTAGGTGAATACTTACACAGGGTGTGGACCCACTCAAAATTCTTGCAGTCATGTTCACCGTGACCTGAATATGATGGAGCAGTGATATTAAGTTTCACTGCTGTATCCAACTATTTTTATATCAACCAGGTAGAATCCATGTTATCATCATTGAATCGATATTATTTGCAAAGTAATAAATATATTGAGTATTTCTATAATACTTTGCATTTGCTTTACATTTATATGACAGTTAAATTAAAGGGTATTTTGCATATTTGGGGCGGCTGTGGCTCAAGAGGTAGAGTGGGTCAACCATTAAACAGAAGGTCGGTGGCTTGATCCCCGGCTCCTCCTTCGCATGTCGAAGTGTCCTCAGGCAAGATACTGAACCCTAAGTTGCCCCTGATGGAACAACCATCCGATAAGACATGAAAAGCGCTATATAAGTCCAGTACACCACAACTTTTTGAGGGTATAAGGATTCTGTTATACCTTCAGACAGATCCAGGCTAACAGTTCCCTCCTGTTTAAGGTCTTTGTGCTAAGCTAAGCTACCAGGCTGTTTATATTTACTGACAGACATGAGAGTGGTTTCAATCTTGTAATCTAACTTTTGGCTAGAAAGCGAATCAGGGTTTCCCAAAGTATCAAACTATTCCTTTAACCTGAAGAGGAAACAAACAGGAAACAGCTCAGAGTTGCACTGAAAGTCACGTGGCCGTGTAGTAGATGAAATTAAACCTGCACAAATTATGAGAACCTGTTTCCACTAATCACCGACAGTGGCTTGGCTTTGTTTCTATGTGTGTTTTCCTGGCATGGCGCATTTTTAAAATATATTGACCTTATTATTGGTGTCATTGGCCCTGAACTGACTGAGTCTGGCACGGAGCCTAGTCCCTCCCCCGTCAGGCCTTTCTCCTCCCCCTGCGCTCCCCCTGCGTCTCCTCTCCTGCAACAGGATTTGAAGGCGAGGAGAGAGGGAGGGGGCAGAGCCAAGAGAGAAACAAAAAACGTGACTAGGCACCCAAAGCGTCCTGTTATGCAACAACTGACCTACTAACATACATTTAGAGACTCTGAGAGAGAAGGGGAGAGAGAGAGAGAAGCGAGAGAGAGAGAGAGAGAGAGAGAGAGAAGGAAATAGAGAGAGAGAGAGAGAAAGAGAGAGAGAGAGAGAGAGACAAACATGACATGAGGAGCGTACTGAAAACAAGCGGCACTGTGTTCACACTCTCGCATTTACCTGCACTAATCGGAGAGCTGGTGTTTTGAAAGTGTCGATCGGCGTGTGAGTGTATATGCTTGTGTGCGTGTGTGAGGGCAGCAAACCGGCGACCGATGCGCAAAGCGGATTGTTGGACAGGATCAGGACCCTCTGTGGATTGTCACTTTTAAACAAAAAGGGTAAGTGTGTGATATTATCATTATTATCATTATTATTATTATTATTATTATTTTTAATAATAATAATAATAATAACTGCATCATTACAGCCATATGTGATGGTGGATGTAAGACACGGGCTTTTCTGAATAACTCTCTTTCTGCATTGTGGTGAGGAGTTGGTCGCCGCTCTCACTCCATGAGTGTTTGTTTTGGTGCCTGGGTGCGTTTTTCTCAATGTCAAGGCGAGGCTGTTTTCACCCTCAGTATAGACTGGTGGAGCTGTGTGGGGGGGCTCTCTGTGTGTTTGTGTTTTTGTGAGAGAGAGGGGGAAAGAGGGGGTGGTGGTGGTGGGGTTGGGGTTGGGGTTGGGCAGTGGTAGCCTAGAGGGTATGGATTCATTCAGAAAGGGAAAAAACAAAAACACGGTGGAAACACACGGAGGCAAATGTGGATATTTTGGAGCGGTGCCACAGTTGTAATGAGGCTGGGTCAACACATCCGCGCTGTGGTGTTCTGGTGCAAACCCCAGGCATTGTTATGGTGCTTTTAAGGGTCCGTTTATCCCAGGGTCGGTTTAGTAATACACCTGCTTTCATAACACGCGTGGCACAGATGCATGTTATTTAATATAGACCTGAATTGAATGTGCCAAGTATATGTGCTGCTATTATTATTATTGTAATTAATAATCATTATGATCATAACATTATTATTATTATTATCATTATTATTATCATTATTATTATTATAAGGCTATATAAAGAGAGTATTCTGTTAGTAGCCTAAAGTTCAGAGTCAGGTTTATATGAATGTGTGTTGCAGAGAATGTGAACTGCGACTTATTTATACTCGGCTTCTTTTGGGTTAGTAGGCTAGTCCGTGCAGACAACTGGAAAAATCCCATGCAAACTCCGAGGACACACTTCTCTGTGTCACGTGTAGCTGCTCTTTGTAAAGGTTAACGCGGCTGTGCAGCCTTAACCCTTTAGTAGGCGAGCAGTCTGAAGGAGCACAACACAAACCAGAGCGCAGCGACAGGCATGATCGAGGCATGATCCGTCCATCCTTGGATACATGTGGACCGTCAGTTTTACTTGTGCCTCTTTTGTTTACAACCACGGCTCGGACTGCTGGGAGCCAGAAATAGAAAGGATGGAGAATGGTGAAGTTCACGGGCTCTGCTGCTGAGGGCAGCCGCTGCAAGGTGAGGTGTGGATCAGAACATCTGGATCAGATGTGGGTCAGATGTGTTACTGTAGATTCCGGATCAGCTCTGTTCACTGCTACAATACAGATGAAAACGTGTTGATTGTTCGCTGGGTTTCGTCTAATTTCTGAGACAGTGGGTTGAATTTCGTAGCACAGTTGGATTCATACAGTCGCCTCGGATGACTGAGGATCCGATTAAATATGCATGAAGACGATTTGTCAGACAGTGCAACAAAGGACGCACGCGGAGTAACATATTATTCACAATGTGTTGCTTCTTGAATTTTAAGTGATTGCTTTTTCTTCGCTTTGTGTTCAACCGATACGAGGGCGGAATGAAACAATAGCCTACATTATGGCCTTTAATTGAACTTGAGCGGCTGTAACAACTCCGCCTGCATGGCTGCAGTCCAGCACCGGTCCAGTGGTGCTGGAAATGTTGTCAGAACTTACAGGCTCATATAGATGACAAAGACACAAGGGCGACTTTATGTCTTCTGTGTGAGATTTTACATTTTATTTTGAAATAGGAGACTGATCTTGGCTTTATTTTAAACACCGGCTTTGTGGTTTATACACTGCACGTGGGCATGGTCGTCCCCCTCCTTCTCTTGCGGCTTTCCTCTCCAGTAATGGCATGCCTGAAGGCAGCGCATGCAATAACAGTTTATATTCTCACAGAGAGGCAGTGCGAACAAGTGCTTTTCTACATTTCAAATTAATATGTTAAATGATAATGTGAAAGTGTCAGGACAGCCTGTCTCTCCTCAGTGGAGCATGACTCTGAGCATTTTACGCATCGTAAATTGTGAATGGCGAAATTGTATACAGGCCTGCCGTGTAGGAATCACTGAAGAGGTTATGAAGGTTGCATAATAAATGAATTAAATAATTAAAATGGATTAAAGAATGGGGCAGATTATGCAATCGTCGGAAACCCATAGTCTGTGGCTATGCAGCGCTGCGCTTTGCTGCGGAGCGGCCGCTGCCAATTGGTTGGCGCGCACACTGGGTCTCTATGCCAGCTGAATGTAGGTCACATTAGCCCTGTGGGAGGGGGGAACGAGGCGCACAACCGCCGCTGACTAGAAAGGCAGAATCAAAACCCCACCAAAATAAATCATCGCCCCGCCATAACAAAGAAACGAGGCAGGCATGCAGAAGAAGGAGATAACAGCCCCGCGCGACCCACATAAAAACCACTTCTCTAAAGTTGCACATTTACTGAAGAAATAAAAGAAAACCCCTTTTAAGTATTTTCAAGCATATTGCATCACTGCTGTGAACTGCTGAGACAAGTGCTCTGTGGTTATTTAAGTCTGATCGAAGCAGAGTCTGCGTCCAGCTTTTACTAAATAAAAACCTGGGAGGGGAGTTCATGGTCAGGAGCGTGAAGCTGTTTCCATCCTGTCCCATTTTGTGGCCTCTTGACTTTCTCGGGGTTTCCTGGCACATGTAAGATGATAAAAGATGAGGGCCGTGCTTTGTTATTGCGCTGTGGTTTGGAGCCAGCACAGAGGCGAATTACAGCATTTAGTAGGCCAAGGGAGCACATGTGACTGGTGCAACACATGGACTGAGTCACTCTGCTTTTTTTCCCTTTTCCAGAGAGAGGGGTTGATATGGCTGTGTGTTCGTGGAACAAGGATCTAGCTTGGATAGGACTCCGCCTTACTGGCATGCCGCCCGATTTTTTTTTTTTTTTTAGGCCCCCACCCTCTTTACCTCTTTTTTCTTAGGAAGATAAAGTCAGTCCTCAGAATTGGTATTCAAGCAGACCCCACCCATGACCCCCAACCCTGCACCACGCGCCATACATTATATTCTTCCCAGGAGAAGGGAGGGCAGGCGGGCAACAGTTTCATCATTGCCTTCTCCACTGAAACATGTGCCCCCCTCTCCTTTTATTTTAGACCTGCTCCCATTTCCTGAAACGCTCCACGGAAACACGTGCAGAGGGTTTGAACTCAGTCCACCGTTTCCAAAGCTCATTGCCACATTTAGACTCCTGTGGTGTGGGGCCTGTGGTTGTGTGAGCGAGTGCAACTTGGATTCTTTTACGTTGCTATCATTCCACAAGTGCCACAGAGACCTAGCGATGACACGTGAAGAATATATGATAAATTGCAAAGAGTAATCGAGGTCAGGGGAATGTGGGGCTGCAACACACTGCAGGTTGGCTGCTTTCACTGGGATCTATTTGTATATTTGAGCCGGAAAATTTAAGTCATGCACGCAGATTAAAAAAAAAAAAAATGGCTGCATCCTAACTCTGCTTTTGTTAGCCGTGATTGATTTGCCACGTTTCTGCTGCTGTGGCTTTAAGCGTCTCGGGAAATGTAAATCTGTTGTAATTGTGATGACAAAGAGGTTGAATGAAACGGATTACAGCCTGAACTTTCGTTCGTTCGTTCACGTGGTTGAACGCTGAGGGGGTGCAACAGAGGGAGAAGACAGACACAAACGCACGGTACAAAGCGAGAGCCACCGCTGTGAGTTAATTAAACACAAGAGTTCATTCATGTGTCTGGGCTCATCCCGGGTGTAGGGAGAGATATGTAATAAACGCACCCTGTGACGTCAATCAGCCTGCTTTTCGTTACAGGACCTTGTTTTCTCCCCAGCTGGTTTTGGCCATGTCAAGACACTGGTTCAGAGCAAGGGGGGGAGAGAGAGAAAAGTCCGATATGACTGGCTGCCCCTTCCGCCCCCCGCCCCCCCTTTTTGTTGCTATGGGTGACACATTCTTTCCATTGATGTAACACCAACATTGTCACAATTGCCCACATGGCCCCCCCCCCCCCCCCCCCCCCCCCCCCCCCCCAGCTACACAATAATTCTCATTCTCATCCCTTTCGTTTGATTTAACTCTCCCTCATTGATTCCCTCCGTTTCTTTGTCTCCACTCCACTTCCTCTCACCTCCATCTATATTTAGACAGTGCTCTAATTTTCCACGCCTCCTTCTTCTTTTTTGTTCTCACATCTCTTTTTGTCTTTTTCTTTTCTTTTCTTTCCCCAATATCTCCCCTCCCTTTTTCTCTTGCTGCCTCACCTCTTCACGGCTCGGCTGACCTATATTCCAGCGAGCCGTACAGTGGAAGCAGCAAGACTTGTGTTTACAGAGTGCAGTCGGTCCCCAGTTTCTGGGTCAGTGGGCCACGCTGAGAAAAAAAAAAGTCTCTCCCCTCATTCTTTCTCTCTCATGCCCAGCAGCCACATGTCAAAGGCTCACGGGGATAACCTTAAACTATTCAGCCAAGCAGGGGTGAAAAAACAAAAATCCAGACAGCGACGTCTTCATTCCTAAACAAAAATGATAGACGTGTAATCTAGATTGTTAGATTAGATTCGATTCTTTTGAGAGAAAGTAAAAAACCTGACGATCCAGCCTGTTCTGTATTTTGTCTTTGTATGTCTGTATTTTAGAGCTGAGAGAATTCATACTCCTCCCTGAAACAGGGCAGAAATCCATATTCATTGGCAGGATACGCCTGTAGTTACGTAATGGTGTCAGATCGTGGGGAAGAGCAGAGTAGAACCAGTGTAAACACCTTTCCAGATTATGAGATTACATATTCAGACAGTGTAATACCGCTTATGCAGTTTAACCTTGGAGTGCAGATGTTGAGAAACACACATTTAATGGCGCTGGTTAAATGGATGGGAGCTACTGTTTCTTCGTTATTATGGATATATTCAAATATACAGAGAACACCACTCCATATGTGAGGAGATACTGTTGTCACCACATGTCGTGCAGAAAGGGTCATCTGGTCATCATAATATCACATATAACTCATTTCAGACTTTTAATGATTTTTACATTAAATAGGACTAAGAGCATACAGTCATGCTAAGGGCTCATAAGAGGCTGAACTAAGGCGCAGTAGCACCATCCATGCTAACATGCCGACAGTGCTAACATGCTGATATTGGCTGATGGGAGTGTCATTAGTTTGTGAGTATTTGATCCATCCAGCAGTTGTCGAGCACCACAAATGTCACAGGAAAAAGTTTTTGGCGTCAACCGAAAAGTCATTGCGATTTGGGCTCCATGACTTGTCTCTGTACAGAACTCATCCATCCAATAACTGCTGAGATATTTCAGTCTGGCGTAAAGTGGTGGATCAACCGGCAGTCTGACAGAGTCATCTCTAGAGCCGCGCCGCTTACATGACTAACAGTGGAGCTTTTCTGTGTGATTCATCGGTGTTATGCTCTAATAACAGCAAACATCTTGTCTGGGAGCACACCTGTTCAGCTCATTATACAGCGCTCCCTGCTGCTTTTGAGCTCTGAGCCACCGATCTCCATACTTACGAGACTGTCCGACCACTCTTGTGTTTTACCCAAATGTTATCAGGCCGTGTTATTCCTGCCCATGTCCCGCCTCCTGCCTCCTTTCTTTCCAGGGGCCCTTGACCTATATTTATCAATGTCCCGCCTCCCAGCTGCCCCCACACCTCCAAATCTCTCGCTCCAGTCTCAGCCTCTTTATCCTTGACCTGCACCGGCTGCTGCCTTTGTCTGCCTTATCTGCTCACTCTGCATCATTGATTTGGCATTGAGTTATTTTGGCGAAGAATGCTGCCACATTCCTCTGCGGATGAACGCAAGGGGGGGGGGGGGGCTAGCACTCTCTAAGTAGTGTTTGTGGATGGTGTTTCTCAGCGAGAAAGTGGTGGGCTGTCCCTTATGGAGGTTTTTTATTGTGAAATGCTGTAAAAAGGGAATCAGGGAACCCCACCGGCCCTGCATCTGACTCACCCGTTGCTCTGTCTGGTCCAAATTCTCGCCAGACAAACCAAAGGAGCTAATCCTTATACACTCTAGTTTTGTGCTCTCAGCATGCATCAGACTAATGTAATTTCTTTAGTGTTATAATTACAATAATTATTAACAATAATTTTTATTTAATTTGTGCACTTGCCTCAATTGTCATTAGTTCTAATTAACAGTCTTTTATTTTTCCATTAGCTGCCTCAAAAACTGTGAGCTCAGATCTGAACACTACTGGGAGACAAAATGAGACAGGATCATCAGCCTTGCGATGAACCCAGTGCCCACATTACATCACAAAAGTCAACATCAACATGTCAGGCTACGGGGTCAGGGGTCATAGGCTGCAGACAGAGCAGATCAATAGTGGGGTTAAAAGGTCAGACAGTGAGGTCGTTGGTTGCCAGGAGCGACGCAGTCAGTAAAAGCCAGACATGCCAAAGCAGCAGAGGAAAGCTGTACAGATGTAGACATGTGTCTTTCATCACCATCCATGTTAAAAGAGAAACATCATTAGGAGAAATTAGTTAAAAGAAATAATCGTAAGTCTGATACATAATGCATAACCGTGCACGAGCGGCCCACATGGATTAATGTTTTCTTTTTTTCTGTTTTTATCTCTGCAGCCTTTCATCTTGCAGTCTACTGCGGAGAGCAGAGAGACAGGCAGAGGGAGGGAGAACGAGAGCGAGGCTCCCCAAGAGACTGACACGCCGAGGTAGACGGGCCGACCTACATCCTGCTGTTTGTGTGGAGATCTAGGACACTTCTCCGCCAGCTTAGCTCAGTGTGCTGCTCTTACGCTAAACCTCTAACCACCAACAGCAGAACAGCAGGAGGACGAAAAAGAAATTGGCCTCGTCCACTCAACTTCGTTGACAAGGAACTTTGTGCTTTTTCCAAGACTGATCTGATCCACTTAGGGTCTGTGATTCATTGAAGAGATTGGACACTGAACTAAAAACCCTTTCAAGTGGATAAATGAGGGTTGCTATTGTTGAACTCCAGCTGTTCTTCATCTTTTTAACTAATTTGGACACTTGACTCCCCTCCCGTCATAACTAGACCGAACCTGCAATAAAGAGACTTTTGGAGAAAACTTTCGAAGGTGTTTCATCGCCACCTTGACCTCTAACCTGTTTTTTTTCCTTAGTCGCCCAAGCATCATTTCAAACTGGCTGCCACAAGACAAGAATGGAAAATCTGACGTCAGCTCTCAAAACATTAAACAAGAATTCAGGGAATAACCTAAACTGCCTTGACACATTTAACGGTTATGAAGAGTCTCTTCCCCCTATCCAAGGGACTCCAACTCGCCTAGGGCGCCTCATCAAACCGAAACCCAATATGACCTGCAGGCGAAAGCGCGAGTTCATCTCTGATGAGAAGAAGGATGCCTCCTACTGGGAGAAACGTCGCAAGAACAACGAGGCTGCCAAGCGCTCCCGGGAGAAGCGACGTCTCAATGATATGGTTTTGGAAAACCGTGTCATTGCACTGAATGATGAGAATGTGAGGCTCAAGACTGAGCTGCTCCAGCTGAAGCTGCGCTTTGGCCTCATAAGCACTGCTTCGTACATTGAGAAGAGCCAGCAGATTGGTGGGGGCAACAACACAGGAAATGGAGGCTCATCCTCATCCTCCACTACCCAGTACTACTCCAGCGGTTACTCTAGTGGTTCTCAGGTGATGATGGGCTCCGACTCCTCAGAAACAGAGCAGTCAGGACGCAGCGAGAGCCACAGGCAGCTGGTGAAATACTCTCCACGTGGTTCCCTCTCTGACATGTCCGACGGCTCCTCCAGGGACAGTCCCGAGCCAATGCCCTTTGAGATCAAACAGGAAGGTGACAGGCTGGAGATGGACATTGCCAATGGCACCACAACCCAGATCATGTTTAACATCCACCGCGGTCTGGCCTCTGTACCCACTCACCACCAGATCCAGCAGCATTCTCAGGACCTGGAAGCTGCATATCACAGCCAACAGCAGCAGCAGCAGCAGCAGCAGCAGCACCTTCCCCAACAACAACAACAACAACAACAACAACCCCATCAGGAGCCTGTTACAGCTATCAACACTGTTAACCAGACAGCCCCTCACCCACCTGCTGCCCAGAGGAGCGTCATTCTGTACGGCTCCAGCAGTGCCTCTTATCCTGTGGACGTCGACATGCAGGCAGCTCAGAAGCAGAGCGGCGGCGGCAGCAGCCAGACGTGCGTCAGTCGACTGCCCCAGTCCATTACAGAGAGCTCCACAGAGACACTGGCTGAGGTGACAGAACAGCTGGAGAGGAAGACATTAGACTCCCCTTCGTATGAGCTCTCAGACAGCCGTAATGAGGCTGGAGAGAGACAGGTGTACAGAGTTTGCCAACTTCCCCAGCAGCACCTGCAGCAGGAGCAGCATCAGCACCAGCAGGAGAGCGATTCGTCTGCAGAGCTCCTCCACAAACAAGCGGAGGGGCTCAACCACTCGCACCTGTACCACCATCTCCAGCACCCTCATCATTCATACCTCAGTGCCCAAGACGAGGAGCCACCTGTCCTTACCTACGAGGGCGGGCCCAGGAGTGAGGCTTACTACCAAAGCCAATCAAGCTCCTCGAGCAAAGACACGTCATCCAGCGATGGAGATCCCCGCAGCTCTGACAAAGATGCCTCCACAGATGATGATGAGTCCCCCTCCTCGTCCTGCTCAGATATGGGCAGCTACCACAACCAACATCACACCAGCCTCCACCAGCCTGCCTCACCTCTGCCGTCCTCCCAGGGCTGCTCTCAGGCCCAGGGCCGGGATCCCCAGGGGGAGGTGAAGGGCACAGCGTTGCCCCACAAACTCAGGCTCAAACACCGGGCCATGAGCACCGGGAGCAGCGGCGGCAACTGTTCCGGCCACGAGTCCCCAACCACGCCTCCTTCTGCCACACCGCCTCCCCTGCCCCAGCACCCCTACTTTTCCCTCACTCCACAAACGAACAGTAAGCGGGAGAGCCCGGGTGGAGCCTGTAAGCAGGCGGCCTCAGGGCAGGGGGCCAGGAAGGAGAGTGGGAAAAAGGACACAGGCGGACGACGAAACAAGAGGCGAGAGTAGGTGACATTGACTTTTAGGACTTGTCACAACTTAAGAGACAATTTCTCCTCGAAGAATTACCCTGCCATCATGCCTTTGCCCTATAATCAAACCCCCTCCCTTAAGCCCTCTGGACAGTAATCAGGGCTTTTCTACTCCCCTACCACAAACGTCACCAAAAAGGCTGGACATCTTGTAGGGCTGTATCATATTTGTATATATTGTACAGATTTTTCATTTCTTACATCCTCTCCATACTTACAAAGCACTTTTGTTTATGCGATGAGAGGAGGAATGGAACTGCCTGCTTTTTCTACTTTTGTCATCCAACAATACCACAGCAGAGTACATCAGCAAAAGCACATTATGATCACATACAAACAAGATTGTGAGGAAAAACAAAAAGTTCCAGGATTTATCAGTACTATGAATTTGGTACATATCCGACTGTAGACGAACATACACGAGTATGGCTTATCTGCCTTAACTAAAATCAAATGCAAACGTACACTGGGTACATTCCCTCGACCAAAGAAGCACCAACACCACCAACACTACAAATATCAAGTTCCATACCTCTTCCCAGACCCTACCTCTACCAACCCATACTCTCCCCAACCATCTCCATTATTTCACAAAAGATCGCCATCACCTTTATTTTTTAAGCACTTGGTTTGTATATTACTGTGATATATGAATATATGTATCTATTATAAATATATATTTTACAAAGAAATTTGAATACAAATTCAACAAAAACGCGACAAACCTGCAACGGTAAAAGAGGATTTTTGAAAGTGACCATCCTAATATGAATCACAATCACTGTACAGCCACATTGTCTTCTGTTGTTACAGGACCCATTCAAATTAAAATGCCTCTCTCTTGATTGTTAAGCTTTAGCATTAATCATTTGTTAATGCCCTGTTTACACAGAAATGGCCGTCCAGTTTGGAGCGCCAACAGCACTGAATGGAGAACATGTTGTTTCCTGAGGCAAAGGCCTCATTAAAATGTTTGGATTTCTTAACCTTTAACCAGCCTTTAAATATTCGGTGGAATTCACCAGCTGCAGGCTAAAAGCCTTTAGTTTATTTGAGCTTTATCAACCATATCTTGTTGTTGTTACCATTTTACTGGCCCAATGTATTTATTTCCCTCTTCTCCACACGCCCATCACTGTAGAAAAGCCCACAGGAACATAGACGGAGAATGTGTACAGACCTTTTTAGATACATACTGCAGCCTTGAGTTTCAACTGTTAATGTAGGCATGGGATGCTTGGGGGCAAAAGCAAGTTCCCCTTGTGTAAAAGACCTAATAAGACCTCCACAGATACTGTACATTTACTGACGAGAGATGAGGTTTTGTAGTGTGACCAAGCATGACCTTTGAGGTTCATACTGGATCCCAGATAACTGAGTTATTATGAAATAAAAGCTAAGGCGGTACCAAATCTTTCTACCCCTCCAATTAGAGCCACTGTTAAAAAATAATCTGAACTTAAATTAACGAAGGACTCCCCTTGTTTCCCATGTGCCTCCATTATTCATTTCAGGGGTTATTCATCCCTGTCTCATGGTAGTTCTGCTACTGGGCAGTGATGAATTGCCTGCACTGGATTCTAGTTTTAAAAAGTCTATGTACCACGTTTGGCTTTTTGGTGCTTGTGTATAATTGTAAAGTTCCCCCTCCCCCCCTGAACAACACTGTAACGTTTATTTCATTGGTTTTATATCCTCTTTTTCGTCAAGGTGTTGTTCTGTTTTCCTCTATACTGTGTCTTTTCTCCTATTGACTGTGATGACATGTATTTGCCTCATTCCTCCTCCCCCTCCCCCCTTTTTTCAGTGTGTATTAATCAGTAATGTTTGTGGTTTTGCTGATGGTTTTATGAAAAAGAAAAAAGAAACAGGCAAAGATAGAGTGGTGTTTAGAGATGGTGGTTGGTCTGGTTGGTCATTACCATCGCTTCCTTTTGACATGAATATGTATGTAAAGACACTAACGTTCATTGTGGAAGATGGGAGCATTTCAAGATCGAAAAACAAAATAAAAAGAATGTTGACCTATCAACATATCATGAAAAGAGCCTGTTTTTCTCTGTTCTTACACCAGCGTTTGTGTGGTTCAGCACGATGAGAGTTACACAAACACACACACACACACACACTTGACATTGAACTGAGCAGCCATTTCAATCCGTCTAAGACTGTTTGGTTTTAAGCAGCACAGACTGTCAACATAGCAATCAGCCCGTAGGCAGCCTGACTCGTCATGCTATCAACTGTGGCGGTGATCTATAAACCTTTCTCCAGAACCACCAGTTAGGTAATACATTACTCACTGATTGACATAAGAGAATGAATCACCATTAGCAACCAAACAGAATAAATTAGGGCAATACAGCATTACAACCACACTCCGTTTTAGTCTCTCTTAGTTTCTTTGTACTGTCGGCGTTGTTATATAAAGACTTAATATATAAAGATTCTTTCAGCTTCAGACCTTTCTGACTTTTCTCACTAACTTGAGATTTAGATGAGAGCGAAGCTTGACAGGCACACCCTGTTTCCATTGTGCAGAGATAGCCTTGTATAGAGCTTTCCATTCCCCGTGGGCAACTTGCTCTTTTTTGGCATCGGAGGCTAATCTGCAGCGAGAGGGGCTTCGCAGTGACACACTGACACACTTTGCCCGACGGGGCCAGCAAAACTCACTGGCAAGCTCGTCTGATGTAACAGTGGCCTACTTCTGCAAACACACACGAGCTTTATGCATGAAAGTGTCATCGAACATTGCACTCACGTTAGGCACACACCCTCACTTAGGTATACACTCTTCTGATTACAGCCTCAGCATTCGAGACACATGTTTAAACCTCTTGTTAGTTTTGAAACACTTCCCCTGATCTTGAGTTGAAACATAAAGAGGACTCAGGCAAAGCTCTGAGAGTGTAAAATACCACTCCACTCGAACACACCCTCGTCCAGGCAGAGAGACACACTGGCCCACAAAGCCAGGGGATCGGCCTGAACAGGTGTGCCCCACAGAAATCCAGAATATTTATAGCAGAGGAGCGACACAAACCGGACTAAACAGACTAAACCTTTCTGAACTGAGAGAGTCAGCGCTGTGCGATGTGCTGGACAAAGCCGGGGCAGAGCCAGTCTGAGCCCCTGACTGCTGCTGCCAGCTCAACTGTCCTGCCAACCTCCTGGCCAGGTCCCAGCACATTCTTTGTATTGACAAAGAAAAGGCTGCTGTGTTATGACATCCAAGTCCAGACTCTCAGGCTTATATGGTACGATAGGATGGGATGGGATGGGATGGGATGGGATGGGATGGGATGGATGGAGTAATCAATAATCAACCAATATTGTGCTATCTTTGCTAATTCAAATTCACGTTATTTATTTAAATGTAAGATGTAGAAATTAATTAAGGTACATTTGAGAATGAAAGCAATGCAATTCAATATAATGTGAGATTGTAATGGATTTATTACACAACTGGTCCCTTAAAAAAAATGATCAATTATCCAGTAATCACCTCCAGTGTCTCTGTAATAATCTATTTTTTCCCTTAGTCTCCCTCCGTCTTATGAAGCAAAATGGGGTCATGTTCATAACAACATAAAGGGCAAAGGGAGGAGCAGTGAAGGGGGACAGAGGGTGGAGGATACAGGAGGGGAGGGAAATTAACCCACTGCTCTAACTTGATCTAAGCCTGCAAACAAAGCACCTCTTTGAGGCTGACGCATCAATGCCCTTCACAATGCTCCCAGTCACACACACACAAGCAAATACATGCATGCACACAGATACATTACATACCAATGCACATTCCCTCACACACACACACACACAAACACAAACAGGCGTAAAAAAAAAAGAAAAGAAAAAGAGAGCAAACTGCTGTCCCCATAGGATTTTGGCTTTTGAGGAGTGTTTCAGTTAACATGGAATTCCTCACAACAGCCACCTTACTTAACGCCCATGGGATGATTCCAAGGTGACACTCCCTGCAAAGACTGGCAAAGCTCCAGCAGCATTTTGCTGCGTCCCCTGTTTTCCTGATTTGACTTGAACGGCTGCTGCTTGCATAAACAGGTCAGGGGGAAAGTAGGTCAGTGTGCGTGCGCGGGAAGGAGAGGAGAGGTAAAGGAGAACGAAAGAGAGGCTGAGAGAGGGGGAGAGAGGGAGAAAGAGAGAGAAAGAGAGAGGGAGTGTGCTGATGGATGGATCGATGAAGGTTATGGCTCCATCCGTGTCACTCTTGTTTGTCTCTGGCAGCAGAGATAGTCTTGGCAAACAGAGCAGAAACAGGGCTCTCATGTTACCTGGTCCCCCTTCAGAGCCTGGGGAAGAGGGTTAGTGGAGCAAGAAGAGGTGGGGGGGGGGCGGCGGCAGTAGGGAGAAGGGGGGACCCCTGGACTGCAGAGATCTGCTTTGTTTCCAAAATGACACGCTAGAAGCGTCTCACACATTTCTGGGGCAGGTTCCAGGAAGCCTGTGAAGCCAGGTCAGACTCAGGTAACACAGCTGAAGAATTCCCCAGCCCGCACACTGTAAAGTAAAGTCCAGCTGTAACCGCAAAACTCCTTCTGCTCCGGATGTCCGATGTCGTTACATACTGCAGCAGGTATATAGTGACCTGTGCCGATCGAATAAGGAGCAAACTCAAACTCAGGCAGCAGACCTGTTCACAATACTGTCCAGCGTCTGAGCAAACACACCTGTGCATACAAAACGTGGGCCGCATGTGCACATGCAAACATACGGAGTACATATGTGCAGCATATGAATTGATGATGCACACAGTTTCACCACGCCGCTGTTGACATAACCTACTTGTCTATCGTTCACAGGTTCAATTCCCAACAGTTCAGAATCCGACACTGGAAGTTCTTATTACGGGGTCGGCTAAACTTAGTGTTGTCAGTGAATAAATTAACAAAACGTAACATTATGGTTCTTGGAAAGGTGTTACTGTGTTTGAAACCAGCCACAAAAAAAATTATCAAAAATATCCCCTGCTTACATAACCTCCTTATAGCTTGAGGCTCAGCACACACCTCATCCGTGTTATGAAGAGGTTACGGGGAGAGTCAGTCTGATCAGAGGCGGCGGCAGTAAAGAGGCGAAGAAGTGAAGAGAGAGCGGTGAGAAACAAGGTGAGAGGTGTGTAAATACAGTATAATAAAGAGAGGAAAGAGAGAAAGTGCAGTTTAGGTTTGAGATAAACAGTGATGGTAAAAGCATTTTTTCCTTTTACCAAAGACTAACAGTGGAAATGAGGTGGATGACATATGAAATTCTCTGAACAGTTGTTCAGCCACAGTCAAAACTGGTCTGAAGCGGCTGGCGGACTGAATAGAGCTCGGACAGGGAGTGGCCTGGCCCCGATTTAGCTTTGGTCCCATTTCGCCCCCCCCCCTCCTCCACTCCACTCCTGTTTACTGCCTTCATCAAACTCTCTGGGTCATGCATGCACACACACACAAAAGACCTTGTTGGTCTGCTGCCGTCTCAGCTGTATCATCTCTGAAGTGTGACGTACAAACAGACGTGCGCAGTACAGGTCATGTGAAAATACCACAGTTCTTTTTTTGTACATTTTACTGCTGCTTAACAAGTTGACCGATTATGTTCAATGGGTCGGAAAACACAAGCAAAAGGTTTCCAAAGATGAGTGTGTGTAAGACCATGTGATAAGAAATGGGTGCAGCCAGAGAAAAGAAAATAGCTAAACATGACTCGTCTAACAAGTAATTTAGATGTCTGGTGGGAAAAAAAAAAAAAATAAAAATCCTACAACTACTCCAATTAAACTTCTTCGC
Source organism: Seriola dumerili (assembly GCF_002260705.1). Classification (NCBI taxonomy): domain Eukaryota; kingdom Metazoa; phylum Chordata; class Actinopteri; order Carangiformes; family Carangidae; genus Seriola; species Seriola dumerili. Next base: position 1,851,770 of record NW_019174368.1, read on the forward strand.
CGCCTACACCTGCAGTGCAGCAGGATCCCACCACTTACCCCACCAACCCCCCGCCCACCCCCACCTATCACAAAGCAGAATGCAAATGCAGCAGTGAACCTGCAGCTGACTGGCACACAGCAGCCGAGCGGGGCGAGGGGTTTTATCTGCAATGCCAGGTTCTGCCAGCTCAAATTAGCGTGTCACAGAAAACAGTCGATAGGAAGAGATGAGGAGACAGAGAGAGAGAGAGACAGGTGTGTGACCATGATCCTGCAGCAACCAGAGTGAAACAGTCCGAGGTGGAGTCAGCGAGGAGACAGAGAATGAATAATGATGGAGGCCCAGAGGGGGAGTGAGAAAACATTGCAGGGAGTAAAAACAAAGAGTCGGCTGTGTCATTCGCCTCATGGGCTTCCTTCCTGTAGGACCACAAGGCCATCGACTAACTGCAGCCAGAGAAACAAACAAAAAAAAAAAAACAACAAAACAGAAAAATCAGCTCAGCATACCACCCTGCTGTAGCCCCGCCCAAACACACACACACACACACACACACACACACACACACACAGACAGACAGCAGCTCCACCTGCACCTCCCTGCCCAAACAGTGGGTTAACTCACAGAAGTGATGTAAGAGGTGGGGGTGACACAAATACCACAAATTCTGTTGTTTGTGCATTCATCGCAGCTTTGCAGCAGCACCCCCCCCCCCCAGCTCTACCCGAGCCCCCACCCACACACACACACACACACACACACAAGCACTGCAACATCAGGTGCCAACGCCCGACAAGTCACTTTCTCAGGTGGAAATGCCTGGACTCGTACAGCAGGGAGGGATGGGGTGATACAGACAAAAGCTCCTGGTTTATCAGTTGTTTTGAAAAGGGGTCTGTTGTGCAATGTTAGGCTTAAAAAAAAAAAAAAAAGTTTAAAAAAATAGTTATAATCCAATTACATGACTGAAGCAGCTATCGCAAACTCACACATGTTTTTCATACTCTGACTTACGGTCTTGGCCTTTAAAATGACAAAGTCAGATCATGAAAAACATGTTGGTTGCCAGTGATGACACAACAGTATTTCACCAAGATTACACAACTGCAATAACACTGAGCTGCCTAATGTCAACTAGTCTGGCATGTAGCGATGATAAAGAGAAAGATCAAGTTGTTTCCCATCAACGGTTTGATCTTTGACCACTGTATCGTAGTGACTTGGATAATTGATTAATCTTCTGTAATTCCAGTTAAATCTGAGAGGATGATGATCTCATGGCATTTATTATCTAGGCACCATCACGGTGTATTTGTTTGTCACAAGGTACAAAGAGCATAAACCAACTCAACAGATTGGTTGATACAATGTGCCGATAAAGCCGTAATACAACTATTGCAAAACTCTGCTTAAGAAAAACACTGTCATTGTTGACAAGAGGCCTGAGCTGAGTGAGCTGCTGCTGCTGCTGCTGCTGGAGGAGAGCGGATGTACAAAGCAACAACAGTCGTAAATGGAACTGTTTAATCTCATCTAAATATTGACTTGATGCCTATCAAAAGGTTTTATGACACACCATAACGAACCTTTTACTGGTAATGTGTAATAAATATTATAATACAGCGGAAGCGCAATGAGCAGTGTGTTTAACAGATAAGATTATGATTGTGTGTTATCAAGAGAAAAAGAGCAAGTACCAAAAGCCTTTCCTAAAACACAGGATAACACCTGTGTTAAAATCTTACGGTTTAAGCTGTGGTATTCTTAGTTGTTGTTTTTTTCACTCTGGAAGCAAACACAGCATTCACAGAGGGCATATCTCAAACCATCAGTGTTGTGGTGTAGGCTGGGAAGGTATTACACAATACCAGGCAACCTGCTGCCTGTAGTTATAGTTGAGTAACATACGGCAGCCAGTGTTACTCTGGGATCCAGGCAGCGTTAGAGAGGAATGTTTGTTTTGATTTCGGAGGGCTCAGTCAGGGGGCCCAGGACAGTACGGTGTGTGTGTGTGTGTGTGTGTGTGTGTGTGTGTGTGTGTGGTGTGTGTGTGTGTGTACGTGTGCGTACGTGCGTAGGAAGTAGGTGTATGTACGTGTGTGTGTGTGTGTGTGTGTGTGTGTTGTGTGTGTGTGTGTGTGTGTGTGTGCATATCAGCAAGAGGAGGGTTCATTCACGGCAAATTACCCTTACTTGCCTTGCCTCTGTTTTTGTTTTCGATTCCCCTTCCACGGCTAAAAATTAGGTCAGCGGTCACGTGACATGCTTCAGCCGGAGCAGCAACAAGAGACAGAAAAAAAAAAAAAGAGAACAGACTTTCTAACCTTTTACAGATATTCCTCTGACAGTATATAAGTACACTTTAACCTGAAAACCTTCATCATTAGCTATTTGAGGACTTTTTTTAGGCCAAATATTCCCCTGAAAAACAAATCTTTTTGTCTTTTATTTTCCCCAAAACCCACGGAAATGGCAGTTGGCCATGTGTTATGTTTACTGTTGACTCTGGAAGGGCTCCAGTCTCAGTGACCTTGTGGAAAGTCACAATCACAGGTGTTGGGTGCATGTGCATGGGCCATGGGAGTGGCAGGAATAAGGAAACAAAGAGCAAAACATTAAATGAGACGAGCGATAAAATGTCAACATGCTGGCTTGATGCATATTTGAGATCATTGACGATTGACATCTTTCCTGAAAGGAGCTCAACAAACAACATCACATGCATTCCCCCACGTATTGTATATTTACAACATTTGTTATAAGTAAGATTCACAGTTCACAGGGAGTTGATTAAATGAAAGAGTAAAATGTTCAAAGAATATTTGCTGGGTGACAGATTAGCTTGAGGTTGAGGTTCAAAGGAGCCCAGAGGCAAAAAAGAAGAAAGGAAATAAAAAAACATGTGAAATCTGAATCAGATGTTTTGTTTTTATGACATAGCTGTTTTGGTTTCAAACAGCAGGCGCCTGTTTTGAACCTACTTGGAACACACAAAGACGTTTATGTAATATTATCAATATCAACAACACTGGTTATTATTCAAGAAATGACAGCAATTTACAGTCGTTATTGATTAATGCTGTCAGGATGTACTGCATTTAAAGAGGGCATTTGTAAGTTGTGTTAGTGCTTCACAGCCAACATTAACATTAACAGCTGTTTACTCGTCTAAAAGAAATCATCACACATCATTAACACATCTTTTCTTCTACTAAAGTTAGCATGCTAACCAGTTGGCTCATTCGCATTTCTTAATGTCAGTCAGCAAACTATGGTGGACTGGATTATAACTGTTGATATTTGGCATTTCGTCTCTGACCTCGTCGCTCCCCATACGGAAACACCAAGCTCAGCACAGCAGGAAGTGGGGAGAGATGATAATCCCCCCCCCCCCCCCCCCTCTTGGGGAACGTAGACTCAGGTTTCTAGGGCTTCTGAAATGCTATATGAAGCCATAACGGCAAGTGACAGCACAGCAGGAGAGTATAAGGTACATGGGCGATCTCTCAATCACCCCCTAACTGTAAACTTTTTCCCCGGGTGCAGCCACCACATCATGATCCCTCACTGGCCTCCCAAACTTACAAACATTGTTTTTCCTCAATGGAGCTGCTTGATAATCGCACCTAGTGAATTCATTCAGCCTGTGAACTGTGTTCTTGCTGATTTTTCCTGTTGGGAGGGAGCGTTCCTCCAGTAGGTGAAAAACAGCTGTCAACGGGCACCAGACCAATTTGGATCACTAAACAAATCTGAGATGTGGGATGTGATGTGGAGGTATGGAAAGAGGCTACAATTAAGCATTCGTCTCTAAGGCTTTTGTTGTGGGGACAACATGCACTGTTTAAATCAGAATAGCATTAGAAAAAAAAAACATAATAATCAATATTTCATATGCATCAATGCAAAATAAGTGACATTTGAGGATCTTATGTAGTATGAATTGCTGTGGTATGAATTGTTGCCCTGGATGCTACTGTAGAGAAAAACAGAGAGAGAGAGAGAGCGTTTCTCCGCGATATATGACAGTCTAAGTTGTTACTAACTGGAAAAAAAAAAAAAGCCGTTGAAAGGTGAATGTATGAAACACTGCCTTGTTAAGTTTTCACTGAAACCTGTTACATCCTAAATTGCTTTAACAAGCAACCATCTGGTGTAATCTTACATCCTCTGGTGCCTGAAAGCCATAATTTTGAACCAAAAATAGGTTTTTAGTCAATCAGGCCTTTGTGGATATCCACATAGCGCCAAAGCCTGCACACTGGAAGCAACGGGCAGAAATGTAGGTCAGCCCCTCCTACTTTCTTCTACACAGCGCCGCCTTGCCCTCACCCTTCCACCAAAGTTTTCAAGCAGCAGAGCCTTGACTGAACCCACGCGCCGTGGCAAAGCAGCTGAGAACGTGGAGTAACAGAGGGGTACAGTGGTGCAAGGGGGGGGCAAAGAGAAGCTGAAGCAAAGGAGGGCAAGCTAAAAATTCAGATTTGGCCCTCCTAACATGGCTCTGTCTCTTGACAACCCCCCCCCCCCGCCTCCTCCCTTTTTTCCTCTCAGACTTCTGAGGAAATCTCCTCTCTGCTCCAAGTAAACTGACCATATACAGCACAAACCAACAGACTCAACTGCAGTCACGTGTCTCGGCTGGCTCTGATTCTGCCTCAACGGCTGACTGCAGGAACGTCATGTCTCCGTGGCGACCCCTCTTAGCAGCGACCGTTATCTATCAGCAGGTTCGGTTAGTTTTCAGCCCCCCCCCCCCCCAGTGCTATTACAGCGCTGTGACTGTTTGTCGTTGGGGCAGACGGACGCAAGGTCACCTTTTAAGGAGTTAAAAACAATTGGTGTCTGGTACAGGAGTGGGATGGAGTCCGAAAAACGGAGAGAGTGAGAGAGAGAGAGGGAGAGAGAGGGAGGGGATTATGGGTGATTTTTATTTTCTCCTCAGACAGGAATGTGAGCATTGACTCACTTTGGGGGCCCCCAGCAGCAGCTGCCCGCACGGGTGTGGGTGGGTGACAACAGCCTTCCGTTATGAGTCTGCTGTTTAGGGCAGTGTGTCACATACTGAGGGAAGCAGAGTTTCTCTCCATCACAGCACTGGCAGATAATGCTGCAGCTCTTATAAACTGGATGACTGAGAATTCTGCATAACAAGGAAGTTAAATCATAGGTCATGCATCAACAGCTGCGCAGTATGAAAATATTACGGGCGAAAGGAGGGGGGGGGGGTAAAGTAGTTGAGGTCATGTTGATGAGTCATTCTCTAAGATACTGACATACTTCAAAACCAATATCTGGCCCAAGATTTTTAAGTATATTCTCTCTTACATTCAGCAGGCTGCAGAGGCAGGTGCTCGTAAACAGAGCCAAGTTAATAATAACACACTGCACTGTCCCAGAATGATTTAAAAACACACATCCTGCAACCTGAACCCGGGCATGAATCACATATCGGGGAGCAGTGACAGAAGTGTTGCAAACAGCAGCAGGACGTCTGCATCGCTGCAGTTTACACAGGAAAGGAGATACGGCCGGAGGGGAAAGCAGATAAACGTCCATGAAGGGTCTCCCAGTGAGATAACCAAAATATGATCTGAAAGCAGAGAGGCTCAACTGCATTCAGCAGCCTGTTACACAACACAGGACATAAAGAGCCTTTTGTATTAGTCTGACGGCACAGAATAGCGCTATCTAATCCACAGTGGCCTCTGCATTGAAAAGAGAGAAATGAGACGCACAAACAAGAATTCAAGGGGTGTTTACATTATGTGTGACAGGTTGCACAGTGGTTACAGAGGTTGTATTTTCTTGGCAACCAAGGAGACTGCATGTGTCTTACAATGTCGTTTTCAATTATCATGGATAAAGAACAGTGACCAGCATACAGTGACACAAACACACACACACACGAACACACCGCAGCCATGTTGACATACATCTTAAGCTCACGTTGCCTGTTTCCCTCCCTCACGTTGATGTCAATCACACACCCACATCTCCGGAGTGTGTCACAGTGTAACTGATGCTTCTTCCCATACATACGAAGCCGGTGAACCTAGTTTCTAATCCAGTTCCATCCAGTTTGTCACAAAAGCAGCAGGCAGACCTCAGGTGAGTGAGACCTGAGAGGTGCATGCGCCGAAATTCCAGAGAGCCTTGTGTAAGATTATTTCTCGGATTGGGTGTCAGAAAAAAAAAAGAAAAAAGAAAAAAGAAAAACAGACTCAGCCATTTCCTAACCGGGTCAGAGGTCAAAGCCACACTGGACAAACATCGCTCAAGCCACACACCAGCCAAATACTCTCCCAAAAGAACAGAAAATACACAATCAGACGAAATATTAACACAGTCCACATATGAAATGTTTTAGTTTCTCAGGAATGTATTATTGCAAACAGACACAGTGGAGACACATAGCTGCTTCTGTTGCAATCCAATAACATCTATCTGGAGATCATGTTTCCTCCTGGTCTGCAACCCTTGCATTGAAACAACAGAGGGCTTATGAGCAGATACGCTGTTATTGGTCAACCATATTGGAGGCTTGGGTTGCAGGACAGATTCAGATTTTTTAAAAGTCTATTGTGAAGAAGTAGTTTGACAGTTTGGGAAATAAACTAAAGGTATCGTGATCCGCCTAACAACACCTATGAAGCTCTCTATTCAACATGTTGACTGTACATAAAGATGGAGGACTTGACAGCTCACCAAAAGTGAAACCAAAACATCTCAATCGCACCTTAGTGGCTGCAGTATAGGTCATAAACCCCACTACTCCTTGTTAGCAGATGAGACACGAGCCAAACTAAAAAGAAAAATCAAAGTACACGTGAAATAAATTTTAATTAATTTGTTTAATCTGTAGACAGGCTAACTGTTTCCAGTCTTTGTCTCACACTAAGCTAACCAGCTGCTAGCTCCAGCTTCATATTTACCAGACAGATATGGGAGTGGCATCAAACTTCTCATCTAATTCTTGGCAAGAAAGATAAGTGAATCACCCAAAATGCCAAAGCATACCTTAAATATGATGCTCACATGCTTATATGTGTGTTAAGAGTGTTAGTGGTCGCTGCAATCACTCCTTCTTTCTATCTAGCAGTGAAGCAATCACTCTGCATCACGTACAGTGTAAGAACTGGGGAAATGGGAAATGCATTCTGAAGTTCAGCCAGAGCTAATGTGAGGCTTCAGCAGTCTGTGCGAGACAAATCAAGTCGGTATTTTCACCCTTGTTTGAAGTGTGTAGATTTATTGACAGAGTTTTGTCTTAGGAAACGCAACTAACAGGATGTATCTCTCTGCCATGGCTCAGCAAGGAAACACAAATTGAGAATTTCAACCTTAAAAGGGGTCATAATTTTGAAAGATGAATCTGGCAAACTTAGACTGCTGAATCCTCATTTTCACTCTAACTGAACTTCAGAATGCGTTCTCAATTCTCTTCACAGCCAGTGTGGACCAAAGACATCTCTGCTGCAAACACTAACTCTCTCTCAACATTTGAGAATGGTAATTAGACAGACTTGAAAACATCAGAACCTGAAAGTGTCTACGACCCTTGTTGCAATTTGCATTCATCTATAATCTTTTAATACATAGACGGAGGCCTAGATGGGCAAAACTATTCAGTATTTCACAAAAAAATTACTTAAAATTAGAAAAAAAAAATGAAATAATTAAACTACAATCTGTGTTATCAACAGCAGCATGGAAAGTGTTGCAGGTATTTAGTCATGAGTCAAAGTACTGGACCTAATGATAGCTTCTGGATGAAAAGTTCAAAGATCAGCACATTTATTACAGTTCATCCTGTGGGGGACGTGGATGTGTCAAAATATCATGGCAATCCATTCAATAGTCTTCAAAACATTTAGCAGAAATACACAAATGTCAACCTGCTGGTGGCTCTAGAGGAAAAGTCAGTGCATGCAGGTGCAGAGAGCGTCCTGTCGACTGAAATGTCTCAGGATATGTTATCCCTCCCCACGGTGGCGATGGCTTCCTGCCACAGACAAAGGGCTGGCCCATGAGCCTGGATTCCTCATAGGCCTCCATGTGGATCTGGTTTATTGTGCCAGCCAGACACCAGCTCTCCAGACAATGACAGGCCTTGTGTCTCAGTCCGTGTCTCCGTAGCTCACCATCGTTCTAAAATCACATGCTCTCCTTCGGCTTTTCCTCGCCCTCCTCTCACCTGCCTTCCCCTCGCACACTGCAGCACATTTGAGAAGCGGCAGCATGTGAATCAGTGATGATGAATGAGAGATCCACTGAGGAAACTCGCACAGGAAATTAAAGGAGAATTAATTGGAATAATAGCTGGAGTACATTAATGACACTTCTAAGAGCAGTCAGCTTACTCAGTAGAGCTGCAGCCAGGGGGGGGGTGTTCATCCTCACTTCACTGTTTCACACATCTAATATTGAGCTACAGCAGTATCTCATGTCAGTGCTTTACAATTACACCAAGCTCTCATATAATTAAAAAATAAAAAATTAGAACTGGGGAATCTTTTGGAGGGAAATGTGCATACGCAATGGCTGACCATCGTAAATTATATCCAGATAATGATGGAGAACCTCACATACAGGCTGAAAATGACGGAAGATTATTTTGTAAAAAGGCTGGGAAAGAAATTTATAACACGAAGATCAAAAAAAGGCATAAATATCAATGACAATAATAAAATGTAAATTGGATGTGGACGTGTTCCTCCCCATAGAGTTAGGGGTTTTTAGGGGTAGTTAATCTCTTTTACCATTTGTAAACAACCATCCAACCACCAGACCAGTAAGTTTTCTGTTTATAATATTTTAATTCTTAAATCAGAAGAAAGCAGAAACTTTATATTTAAGAAAACAATTTTGTATTTTAATTCTGTGTAGGAGTTGGCTAGGACATTGGGAACTTGTTAATATGAAAGTACAGTTTTCCGTTTTGATGTGTTTTTTTGTATTTGTGTATTTGGTATGTTTTTAAAGCATGTGCTGCAGGGATCTGATGAAAAGAAGATACATGCGCTAAGACATCCACAAGACCTTGAAGCATAGATGCCAGTCGCTGTTTTGTAAGAGAGAGAGAAAAAAAGAGGGTGCAAGGACTTCCTGTGAAATAAGTAAAATATCTTTTTTCCAATGGATCTATTATGCAAATTTAAATTAGTTTAAATTTGAATAAGTATTCAACGATTATTTTTTTTTTAAATTTTAGATAACCAAGAAAGATTATCATCAGTAAAATCACATCTATATCTAACACACACACACACATATGTTCATTAATCAAATTATATATAATAAAAGATGAATTGATGAACTAGTTGAGATTTTACACTGCACCGGTCTACCTGCATATATTCACATCTATGGTTCATCTCCACACATTTCTCACCGTACCACCGGTAAAGCTAACTAACATGTGAGCGTTCGCTAAGCTCAGCTCCCCTTAGCGACTGTTCCTACACCTGTCAAGTTCCTGTATGGCATGTACGTAGTTTACGATGATAACGGTGGTAGATTTACCTCCCTTCTCTATGTGTCCATGTTGGCTGAATCGACGACCATCACACACAGGTTTTTTATCAGCTGTAGCTGGCTAGTCAGTTAAGTGACAATTTCTCACATGAGTCGGTTGAAAGGATCGGTTGAAACGATAATGTTTTGAGAGCCATGTAAAATGAAATCAACCATATCATTCTAAAAGCACGTGGTTAAAGCTTTGAGTCCTTATCGATGCAGAGGACACGGAGCAGTGTCTTCAGTGCAGAGCAAGGTAGACCTAGTATTATACACAGTTATGATAAGAAAAAATGTAATAACCTAATTGGACAAGCATCACAGAAGTTGCTTCAGTACGTGGAGAAACATATTAACAAGCTGAACTAAGATGGTGAACTTGTTAGCATTGTCACTATGACTTAGCTAAAGCACAGTGGTGCCAAGGTACAGCTTCACAAATTTATTGGCTGGTTGTTATGAAACAAACCTAAAAGAACAATGTCCATCTCGGTAAATGTGTTCCTTTAAGTCGTCCATAGAGTCAGTGCGCGCGCGCACACACACACACACACACACACACAGCGCACACACACACACACACACACACACACACACACACACACACACACACACACACACACCCTTTATGTTACAATGACCTTCTACAGCTATGAGTTATCAGACCATTTTACAATCAGTTTCATTTTTACTGACATTTCATATGAGTTACCTCTAACCAGATGGTTGCTAACACAGACTGTCTTAAATTAAAACAGACTGGAACACAGTTTATAATGTACTCTGACAAACCTGGTAAGGGCAATATGGACAAGGAATCAAAATAATCAATCATCTCTGTATTATCATCACATTAATGTGTGGTAACATGAAGTGTTTTTAGTGTCTCATGAGAAAAACATCCTATGGTTTTCAATAAATGTTCGTTTTTATTAGCAAGATTTAACTCCTGCTCTGTGAATGAATCACCGCACAAACTCACCCACCCATCCACCCACACACACATGCACACACACACACACACAAAGAGAGCACACGCACACACACACACACACACACACACCTAGAATGTATAAATGATCAATTCAGGGTATTATCTCAACAAACCAAAAGAATATGTATACTAACAGTACAAATGGTGGTGTGACCAGCAGACACATACACTTCTTACAGTCGTCTAAGCTCCTGGGAAAGAAATACCAAATCTGTGTCTGCTTGCTTTTGTGCCACGTGAGTTGCTGGTTAAGTAGGTCAGTCAGTAAGTCAGGAGTGGCAAGGAAGGAGTGCACAAACAAAGGCTAACTCCATTACCTCATACAGTGGATTAGTGTCAACAGGCCCATCCATCTGTCTAGAGCCGTCTTGGATGGAGTGACTGTAAGTAGAGCAGCGGGGACTCGTCCTTCTGTTTGCCCCCCGTAAAGTCCCACAACCACATAACCTGTTAACAATGCACACAAACATCCAAGTGTGTGCCTACACATTTACAAAATGTACACACACACACACACACACACACACACTGTGTGATCTATAGCACACTGAGTCAGGCCAGTAAGGTAACACCTGTTGTCATCAATGCAGAATTAGTGCAAACAGCCAGCGTGACAAAAGGAGCACTTCCTGTTTCTTGTGTAAGGTGTCAAAAGGACGAAGTGAACAACTCAGACAACAACAGGGGGGGGGGGGGCTTCCTGGTGTAATAACCTTGTAAACAACTCTTCAGAAGTGTGCTGACTGCTGATAAATATATAGGCTAATTGCTAAGTGTCTAATTTCAGCTTCTCACTTAAGCCATTAAAATGATAAAAGTTGCAATGAGGAAGTTCTCTGGTTTAAATTGGTCTATTATCATTTTCATAACTTCAAGATTGGTTGGCTTCAAGAAACCGCCCTTCAGGTTTCACTACTCCTACTCAATCTGATAAATTAGCACTGAAAAACAAGCTGTAAACACAACACCAACAAATGTTCATCTTGTAAGTTAACGTGGCAAACATGTGCTTATTTACACATTCAGTAGATACAGAGAAGGATTATCATTCATTTGTGTTTCTGTCCACCTGATTAATCTAGGTTCAATATTAATATTCTCTTTTAGCTCCGCTTTTGGTCTCCACCAACTCCAGAGGGAAATATGTGGCTCTTTAGCCGCTAAATGCTCCACTGTGTTCACCGGGCTTGTTGCTATGTGCGTTTGAGCTTTTCCTGCTGCAGCCAAAAACAGACGAAACAGATGAAGCCACGACAATTAACCAAAGTGGTAGTAGAAAGTAGCGGAGCAGAAAACCGAAATATCACTTAAATTAAATAGACCAAAGTAAAGTGTGATAGATTTACCATGTGAAAAAGAGTTGAACAGGATATGGACCAATATCAAAAACTTTATTAGCATTTATTAATGGATTACCAACATTTAAACCTGCAAATAAAATGGGTTTTTCACAACTTTGTAACCCTAAATTTTTCAGCTTGAACTGATCTATTAACCTACAGGAAATATATTAACATTAACAAGATGATTAGTATAAAATGTATAATTCTTAACAGTGAGTACATTGTCTTGATGTTTTAAAAACAGACACACAGCCCGACAATTACATAACTCGCATAAAAGATTAAAGTGTTCAGGTTTTAAATGAACAGATGTTACCATATGTTCAGAATAAATTGCTAAGGCAGGGTGAGCGTGCATGTGAAAAACCTCAAGAACAAACAAAAAAACAAACAGATACGGGATACGGTAACAGACCAATAAAGTTACCGCAATCTGGCAACAAGTGCACATAAAAGTCACTGTGCCTTGAGACCGATAGACTGAGAGAAAGGAGGAAGTAAAGAGGCAGAAGTAGGCCATAAGTGTACACGGTGACAGCAAAGGAGTCAGTTTACACTAAGGGCCTCCCTGCTCCTCCCCGCCACTCAATCCTTCCTCCTCTAATCCAAACACCTGGAGGGGGGAGGGAGGAGGGCGAACAGCAGGTCCCATGTGAGTGGTTGCTCACATGCAGTCGGCTCGCAACGTGTTACAGTAACACCTTTACTGGGGCCAAGGCGGGCGGTTACGTAAAGCAGCCACACACACACACACACACACACACACACACACACACACACACACAGACAGACACACACACACATATATAGAACGACACTGTGCCAAGGGCATGGAATGGGATTGGGTTGTCGGGTTAGCAGGTGGGTAAGGCAGAAGATTGGAAGGAGGGGGATTTACAGTATCAGCTGTTGTTTGTGTTTGCCGTTTCACTGCTTACATGCTGCGTTCAAGAGTGCCACCATAAGCTGCATCATTGTTAACACACCAAGTTTGCTGCCAAAGTAACATAATGTGCGAGTAGATTACATTCAACAGATTTACTGGGAGTGAGAGGTGAGCAGAGGATGTGACAAATCCCAAAGTATGATTATAAGAATTTAACACAAATATAACAAATTTTTAGATCATACAAGGACTGATTATATTATTTTAGAAAATTACTTTTTGTCTGGGTTTCACAGTTTCGGTTCTTGGCGAAAAAGAAAAAGAGACATTTTTGTAAGGCTTCTGCAAGTGAGAAACATGGGTTAATCTGGGATTTCACTCAGAGAATGTGGGTCACTGAACCTGTAACACCAGGTTTTTCAGACCCTCTCATAATGCTGGTGATGACAATTCACAATACAGCCGTGTTAGTTCAAACCCTCCGCTGCACAGTGACCTTCACTCTCGGCCATGAGCAAATAAACGCTACAAAAGCAAAACCAGAGTCTTTGTTACAGCCTGGGAACTCAGTAGCTGTTCAACATTTAGTGTTTTAGACCGGGAAAATAGCTACTAATGACATGTGAGCTGGGCGATACGCTTCCCAAATTTGTTGTGACCTCCGATCCCGCTCTCACACACCCACTTTCTAAGAAACCCTCCTGCTTCCAAATAACCCACTGGGATTCGTGGCAAAGGGTTTTTTTTTTGGTTTTTTTTCAGCTCTTAAGCAACTCCTGCACAGACAGCTCCTTCTTCATAGCAGCTATGGCATGAGCAGCTGGAACATGTTTACATTTAGCTCGAGCAAGACCCTGCCATGAGTTGCAACAGAGGCGATGAAACATTCTCCAGCAACAGGGTAAACTGTACTTCATCGGGACAGAAAGCAAAAAAAAAATAAAACCACATGAATGGAAAATATGATTATAAAAGATAAAAAAAAGGGGGGGGGGGCAGATGAATTACATGAAATGTAAAAGTGGGAAAAACAGCTCTTTTTTTGTTCATCTTGTTGTTTTTCAAGAGAAACTAGGTTACTGACATGTACTTAAATCAGGGAATAATAATGGTTGCCATTGTCTATGAAGCAACAGGCAGAACTGAGGAAATGGGTGGGTTCTTGGTAGAACGATAAAAAAAAAAGAAAAAAAAAAGCACGTCTCATAGAAAGAGTGTGAGAGAGGCAGAGGAAGGGGGAAGGACTGCACGTGAAGGCAGGGAGTGTGTTGTCTGAGCGCCATGTGCTTGGGCAAGGCGTGTGAGTGACTGAAGCTGTTAACGTCACTGTATGACTCACACTGGAGGAGGCTAGCGCGCTACACATCTCCATTCACATACGCACAAACACATATGTACATGTACATGTACGCCTACTGTCTAAAAATAGACAAGCACACACAGGTGCATTACATACAAGAAACACTTGCAAAAAAAACACTTAACCACACAATACCATAAACCAGGAAAGTAGGTTAAAGACATTAAGTTCGCCTATAAGCAAATGAGGAAATAATGGTAGGAAGCGTTTTGAAGTCTCTCCTGATTGGCCGGAATATGAATATGAAGATGCATCTCAGAGACAAATTTAACAGGTCAACACAGAGTTTCCTGAGCTGAAAACTGGCACTCCTCCGCCGGCACATTAGCGCTTCTAACTGGAACTGAAACTTCCTTCGCCCATAAGTCATAAGACTGACTCACGAATGATCAATGTGTGTTTTACTCAAGAGCAGCTAAATGAAGTGGTATGTATAAGATGAATGGATGAATTGGTATTTTTACTGAAGTGTCATCGACCTTAAAATAAAAAAAGGTGCCCAGCCCAAATGGCCTTACAAGAGAAATACTGCTTACCGCATCTACAGGGGCAGGAGAAAACAAATCATATAAATATGTGACAAACACATTGTGTCAAGTGCAAATTTCATAAATTGAATATGCAAAGCTCTCATATGTTGATAGCAGGGCTGAACGATATGCAAAAAATAAATAAATAAAAAATCAGATTACAATTACTTCGGCAGACATATTGTGATGCGAGTCATTATTTTAGTGGGAATGGTCATTTTTGCATTTAATTTTCACTGGAAAAGAATATAAAAATGTTTTGTTGTGTCTTGTATCAGACAAAAATTGTTCCCCAACACCTGGAGAGTATGATTTGGAAAGCCGGGGCATCTCTGTAGCAATGCTTTATAATGGTTTACCAAAAATTGCAGTTCCTGAAATTTGGCTATTGCACTTACCCATATTGCAATTTCGATAATATTTCAATTAATTGTTCAGCCCTGGTTAATTGCAAGCATTTCACAAAAATTGATCTGTAATCATATATAGATGTAAACATTTACTGTAATCTCCACTGACTAGTTCAAATCGGATGGGACGTACAGCCGACATTTTCAAGAAAAACTGATAAAAGAGGCAGTAAAATATAAAATTTTCCTTTCATTCGCTTCATTTTCATTGGACTGAATGGAAACATCCATTTCCCACAGCAAAAGACAGGATGCCAGATCTTAACTGAGCACAAACAGACATCTGAGCTCTGGTCAGGTGAAGGGTGACATGTAGTTCATGATGGTAAGTGTGCCATCATAACAAAACGTGTTCTCAGTTTTGGTTTGCTTAATCTTTCTTCTGACCACTATTCTTCATAATTTTCATAAAGCAGAGACTTAAAAGCAACTGGCATCACAAGGCACAGCAGCAGATCCCTGTGGCATAATCCAAAATTGGACACAAGGTTTAAAAACTGTTGTGTCTAAGTCAGACGGGACTCTTATTCCTCTTTTAATAGTAACATGATCATCCGAGATAAAAAACCTCAATAGTTCTCAGAATATGACATAACAAGAAAACCAATATGAAAATATGAAACACAAACTTACTTGGATATTCCCTTTTTTTCATGTTTCATTTGGCTGGATCACAACAGCAGGGCCACCACTGGTCACTGGTCAGCGGAGTGCCCTTGCCCCCGGGTTCGAATCCGGTCTGTGGCCCTTTGCTGCGTGTCATTCTCTCTCTCTCTCTCTCTCTCTGTCTCTCTCACTATGGCTGAAATTAAAGGCAAAATTACTCGAAAGTCTTCTAAGGTTCTCTCTGAACAAATAAATACAGCTGAAATCAGAGCTTCCTTTATATGTTTGGTTATTGTGTCAGATGACGTCACAGTTATAAAATCACAGTTTGACCATAGGCGGTCCAGCCACATACTAGGTTTTGACCTAGTCTTGTTCTACCTTCAGCCGCCATTTACTACACTGTCAATGTACAACACTGACCCGACTCTGAAGATCCCGTTCAGCCTCCGCCAGAACATCTACATCATCTACATCATGAGAAGTAGCTAGTATGTTAATTTCCACACACAAAACTGGGGCTTGATAGAGAGGTTTCACAGCTTTATAAAAATTTCCCATCAATACAGAAATTCAATTGCTGGCGGCTGAGATGATCGTGTTTTACATGGGTGAAGATAAGCATTCAAAGGAGTCACAAAAGCAGTGCCAGAACCACGTCAGAGTTTCATAAATCATGTGATTAAAACCTTCTCAAAATAGAGCAATATAACTGTGCCAGCTCCACACGTGTGACTCCACTGTGTGTATGTGTTTCCTTGTGGCAGCTCGAGCCACAGCAAGTAAAGGGTTAACGATGCTTATCAACAGATCCTACACTCATTTCAGAGGTGAGGGTGGAGAGCCATGAATAACTCGTGTGGGCGTAAAACATCTGTATGTGAGTTTAAATGTGCATGCAATCGCATAAACGTCTGCATTAAACTTGGGAGTCATATTTAGCCCTTCATGCATATGCATGAGCGTGTGCACATATGGCAAAACCAAACTGCACCCTGCCAAGAATATCTCGGGGTGCATTAGTGCAAACAGGCACGACTGTCACTCACAGTGAGTCAATGTTTATATATAAGGTGTGTGTGTGAATTTTTTTCTGTGTGTGTGCACTTGGTCAGCACTTGGACCCCCCCCCCACCCCCCCACCCCACAACCCCAACTTCCTCTTCTGCGAATGGGGAACAAGGTTAGTTTAACAAGAGTGCAGAGCTGGCACACGCAAACAGGGCTTCAAGCTGGCTTTGTCACAGCTTTTACAGTCACTGGCACACACGTAACACACGTATCTATGTAGATGGTGAAAACATGGCAGTAACTCTCTGAACTTAACATGCATGCAATATCTCACACACACACACACACACAAGCTGTCGGCACATGCCTCTTTTCCTCTGGAAGCTGTAAAAACAGCTGAATGCCTTTCTCCTCCACGGGGGGAGAGTCATTCAGGTGAGGCAGGGGGCAGCTGTCTGTCGTCAGCAGAGATCAGAGCAAAGCGTTGCCAAACATTTTCATTGGTTCCACACTCTCACATGTGCCCCCAATTACTGCGGTTATGAAACAACCAAAACAACAGGGATGTTTTTAAAAAGATAAGGACATTCTTCTGCTTTTACACACTGGAATTCATCCTGATGTAAGTAAAAACTGAGGTGCGTGAGCTCTCAAAGAAAAGCCACTAACATTACAAGTAAAGCATCCTCACACGGCTTTGTTTTATTCAGATATGCAACACTGACTTCTTACCCAATACACAGGATCTGATGTCGTCATGCTTTGTGCAAGAGATGGATGTAACGGCTGAGTGTTAAAGCTTAAGGGACCACACTGATCCTTTATATCAAGACGAGACAAACTGATGTCAACATTTCATGGCCAAATGAAGGTCTTATTATTATACTTGGGAGGAAAACTCTATCTCAACAGGCCTGAGACTGTGTGCAAATGACGTCTGGCTTCACCACAACTTGCACACATGACTTAAAGATGGCAAGCAGCCATGAACTGAAACGTCACCAACTTCCTCAAACACTCTTGGGTCAACAGAGGTGAAAACTATCGATTTTATTGACAACTAAACTCCATGTCTCATCAATCCTCATTAGAGACCTGCTACACTGATTTCCTGGACAAATCCACATAAGACCTTGAATGTCTCCTCTGGCCTGCAGAGCACCGGCAGCAACACAGATAAATAGCATTTTGGATCTTGCAGGACTAAGGGGCAGCATTGATACAATCTGTACTTCAGTGGCGACATGCAGCTCACACACACACACACACACACACACACACACCTAACACACGCACACACACACACACACACAAGCTCACGGCCGGACATCATAAGTATACATAATACATGAGAAAGTATAAGATGAGAGGCAGTGTCCTGTTTCTCCTTCAGAACTGCTGACCTATGCATCTCCTACAGCACGCCTACACACACACACACATCATCAGGCAATGCCTCATCTAATGAATCCAAACCCCTATCCCTCTGCTGAGTGAGCGTCTACTGCAGCCAAGTGCATTGAGTGGGGTAGATGGGCGAGCAGCACTCAATACAGGACAGACTCTTTTTTTAGGTCTGTCCTGACAGAAATCCACTACTGCTCTTCTCCCCTGATCAGGTGAATGGGGACGATATTATGTTTTCTATAAGATCACCTCCATTCACATTCAGGTTGGATGGAGTGAAGAGGTGGAGAAAAACAAGTAAGTTCAGACCCAGTTACCGCTGACACCCGAGTGCACCCGAGTGGCGTCTCGGTGTCTGTACAGTTTGCTGATATTAAGCTCCACCAGGAGCCGAGCACGCAGCTCTGTGGCGCTATCTAGTGACGAAATTTAATCGACTTTTCTTTATTATCATTATTGTGGTGGGTTTTGTGAACATTAGGTGAACTGTTTCTGCCATTGTGACTTTCTTTATTGTTAGCTAGTTGAGTGGACTTCGTGGGTAGATTCACCTTTGTCTTACCTGTGGTTTGTAGTCTTCACTTCCGTGTTTGGCTCGAGGACGTGGTCGTTACTGGTCAGGAGAACAACTTGCACCCACATTTATTCTATGGGGGGAAATTCAACATGCCAAAATAATACAGGCTTTGTTGCACTTTTGTATGTTTGTAACCGTTAAAGAAAAACCGCGAGCAGTAAGTTTGTACCACGCAGCAGCGCCGGTAGGGGTCAGTGACGTCACGTAAGGCGGGAATATGAGACAAAGCCTTTAAAAAAATCTCTCCTTTTTTATTTTTGTTTTATTTTTTATTTTTTTATATTAACAAATCCAATTTTTTTCTTGCCAAACATGTTAATTTTACAAAACTGAACTTTGAAATTTGTTTTTAATTATTGTTTTTAAATTTGAAATGACCCATGACAGAGATTGAATGACGTCCTTTTCCGGTTCCAAAGTAATTTCCTCTTCCTTTTTTTTCTCTCTCTCTCTCTCTCTCTGTCTTTTAATTTAATTTAATATGTATGCCTTGTTTTTTAATTGTTTACTTGTTGACCCCTGGCTCAAAATGTTATCTGTTGACTTGCCAAATAAAAAAAAGAAATGGAATTGCTCAGTTATTAAAGTAAAAAACTTAAGTGGTGGGAAAAGAAAGTTCATATCTATATTATCCTTGTGAAGTCTGTTTACCAGATACAAAAGAGACCATTCACTCTCAAAATAGATTCAACACTCAGTAGATCACACATAAATCTTTTTTTTTATCATATGGCCTGGGGAAAGGTTTATATTGGAACATGGTTAAACAGTTCACTTTTTCCATAATATATCCTTTTAATCCTCATTCTCATGAAATTCACAGACTCATCTGATATATGTGTTATGTTTGAAAGAAACTGGTATTCATCTTTTTAAATGCATTTGCTAGTTTTTGTGGATTATATTAAGCCACTTTATTTAAGACAAAATGTAGGCTATGGTAGTTTGATTATATTTTCAACTTGTGATATAGTAGAGGTAGAGAAGATTGGTTCATATTTTCATATTAATAGCCTATTTAAATTCAAAGCAGACATTTTTAAAACTTGTCTTTAATAAAATAAGCCTCAAACCAAGTCATTAGATCAACTGTAAAAAATAAAAATCAAAAAAGGATGATGAAGGCCATGGGAAATAGGAAAATTTGTTTATTAGAAAGTCATCAATACAGGGTGTAAATGCATTTCAAACCTTGGATTTTTTTTTTTTGAAACAATTTATTCCTTTTTCTTTTACAACTGTGATATTATCTTCATTAAAAAAGATTGAACAATATGAAGTTTTTTTTATAAGCCAAGAAATACTATCAATTCAAGTTTCAGTTGCCAAGAGAGGGATATTGCACAGTTGCCGGTAGAAGTAAGCTTTTGGGAGAGTGTTTGCTGTTTACAGGGAGAATGTGGATTGAGGAATTCAACGAGAAGCCCGTTTCTTTCCTCGGCAGCTACGTACGCCCATGAGCAAGGCTCTCGACTCCCAGATGCTCCCAGGGAAGTTGAGCGATAAAACTTTTCATGTCTGTTCATTGTATAACTATTCCACTTTGCAAATACTCCCTGGAGTTTTAACTGTAAGAAAACATGATCAGTGTCAACTATCTCGTTACAGCGTTTGCGTCAATTGATGTCAGTGAAATGATCAGATCTAAACTCCTCATTAGGCTTTAGGTCAAGCCATTTAAGCACCAGTTACATCCAGGCTTCACAAGTCTGAACCAACTTGTTAAATACAATTAAGTAAAATATAAAACATTATCACTTTAGATATTATCAGGATTCATCGGAAAATAAGACATCTCTAAAATTATAAGCACACTAATCAAACATGTTGCAAAATAAAGTAAGTAAGTATTTTCCCGCCAGTCAGAAGACAAGTTAGAGCCTGCTAGTGAGTCATCACAATGTGTCATTAACCAAATAAAGGTGCATTCAAAGTGAACCACAGTGGAACAAAAGTGAAATAAATACAAAACATTGCAAAATCTAAAACTCTAAAAGTCAAAGCTACTTAGTCATAGCACAAACACAAAAATCACAAACAACAGTTCACCCTTATTGTTGTCTAATCTAGATACAGTAGCCATTCGCCATTTACATCCCCATCCATCAAAGTCTCTGCTGCCATGGTTACGCCAGTTCAGGAATGCCATCTTTCCAGTCGGGGCTGCCGGCCACACATGATGAGTATCACCACGTCGCAGGGAACACAGTGATCCCTGGTGAGAACGTCCCCGCCCGTTCCTCAGATGGCACAGGCACGGCGACAGATAAGGACATCGGACTCTCTCATCTCAAGTGGCAGACAACCTACTGCAGGGGGGTGGGGGGGTGGGGGGGGCCAGGGGTTCATTACCGGCACCCTTCACACAGCATCTGACCCACATTCCCTTTCTGACACACAGATTATTAATGGCGCCCAGCTGTGTTGGGACACGGCCGGTCATTTCTCAATGTACATGTATAAATAGGTCGCTGATGGTGGCACGTGTTGCTCTCTGGTGGGAGCGTGTGCATCTTCACACCCATACAGTTACTGGGAGAGACATATAGCAGCAGAGTCAGAGAGAAAATGTTTTACCAACACACCTGAGGGAAAAAGTCAAGGAATGGGTTTTTTTTTTTTTTTTTTATCTTCCTTTTTTTGGTTTAATAGTAGGATTCATACCCAGTTTATTCCAACAGAAATATAAAGGCATATCCGGTCCGGGTGTTTTTTAAAGCTTCATCAGTTTCTGCTGCATTCTTCTTCATAAAGTGCTTCTACATCATCATCAACGTTAAAAAAAAAGTCACATTGAGAGAGGATACCTGTCCTATAAACAACTATTAAAAAAGAAAATAAGGAACACTTTCCAGGAACGTCCCATGAGCTCTTCCAGGTGGAGAATCTGTAGAGTGGAAGTGCTACTTTGAGTATCGTCCCAGGCTGGATGTGGCCCTCAGTGGTTTCTTCTGGCCTTTGGGGAATTGCCGCAAAACAAAGTCAAAGTTGGCCGTTGTGGACATAGCATAGAAGACGTTTGCTTTGTCTGGTATGAGCAGCTCTGAAAACAGAAAAAAAAACAAAACAAAAAAAAAAACAGGAGTAAGTGTCATGAGAGGCGTTTTCTTTTTTTTCTGCTCTATTTCAAGGATTCATTTCAAGTCCTTCTGTTCTGACCTCTTTCCTGAGAGATGACCTGCGTCAGGGTGAACTCCTGCCAGTCCATGTGCTCAAGGTGATGCTTTTCCAGCGCCCGCTGAATCACCTGAGCAGTTTTGTCCTGGCTGGTTAACTATAAAATAGACAAGGAAGTTTTTGCTTGAGAAAATCAGTTACAACATTGTGCTTTACTAAGGTGCTGCTCATGCAAATAGAGCAGAGTAGTGGAAGAAGTGTTTATTATATTAAAGTCTGCCTCCACTTAGAAATGGATTCTGCCTATTGATGTTTTACCTTCACTGTGCAGAATGAAGTATGTGCAGAGTTTGTTTTCATATTCATCTGTTGAAGGGGGAAAGTTTCACTGTGCATGTCACAACTAGGTTAAAAGCCAATATTAAAGTTACAGGATTGTGATGAGGAAATTTGCACATGCACTGACTTTTCAGTGAAGTGGGAGATTTCTTTTGTCCACGATTTAAGATTTTTAAGATGGAAAATTTTTGCATATTCATATGTTCTGGATTTTTCAACAATTTTAAAGTCATTTTAATATTTTTTACTGAGCTAATTGAACTTTTTTGTAGAAAAAACATCAGAGACAAATTATTATTCCAAACATAGTATGTCTTCAAACATTTCTGGAGACGTCTTTAAATAAAAGTAGGAATGCTACACTGAAAAAATATTTGTTTACAAGTATAAACCATACCTTGCATTTTTATATACAATCAGATTTAAAATATTTTCTGGAGGATAATCTCACCATGATGCTTTTGTACATGTTGCCATTGTTCTGGGTCAGGTCCACGCTCACCCTGACTATACAGGAGTCCGCCACCTGACGGTTATACACGGGCAGGGAGGTCATGGACACGGAGCGCTTGTGGTGAGAGACCGGGGCAGGCTTCGGCCGAGCACCGCTGCATGACGAGGCTGGCGAGCTGGAGGGAGTGGGGGAGTCCGGAGAGGAAGCCGAGGAGGAGCAGGGAGAGGGTGAGGAAGAGGAGGGCAAGGAGGAAGAGAAGGCCTCGGACACATTGTTGCATGAGCTGTGAAAGGACTGCAGAGAAGAAGAGAGGGAGAAAGAGACAAGAGAAAGAGTACTGATGAGTGCCACTGGGAGAAAACAATAGTCATTGCATTTGTAGTGATTTAGAAATTGGTTGTTCGACAGGGAACAACTAAGCTATTGAGCCACAGTGAGAACTGAGCACCATTAAACAACCCTACTCCAGTTCAACCAGGGACCTGCTCAATTGAAATTCTCCTTGTTGAGGGCTCACGCTAGTTTCTACAACCCTTTAAAGAAGATCTTTTGTGAAGGGGGCTTATGTAAGATTCCCAGTTTTAAAAGCCATTTACTCCTCATTAGAGATGCTTAAGGGTTTGTTTGAACACTTAAAACGGGACGATTGTTTGTGAAGTGTAAATAGTGGATGTTGTTCTGAACACAGAGACCCTTTAGATGAAGGCAGAGCATGACAAAGCTGTCAACAAAAGACACCACTGTTCGTGCCATAAAGGACAAAGGATGGACAGAAAACAAGGTTATGAGACAATGAGGCAGATACATACAGAAACACACACACACACACACACACAAACAGCTGTATACCTGCAGTCTGATGGAGCAGGCCGAGTTTGGGGAGGAGAGATCCTCCATCTCAGATCCACTGGATCCAGAAGATGAAACGCTGATCTGATCAGCAGGGAGTTTCTTTGATCCATCGCTCACTGCCAGGAGACTGAGGGCAGAGATTTAACTTGAGATTTGTACCAAAGACAAAAACTCATTCTATGATAATAAAGTTATTATAAATATAGAATATTGTAGGATTTATTTTCCTTTTACAGCGGATCAGCACTGCATGCATCAAAATATACTTTAAACATTTCATTCCTTTTCCTGTTGTGGCATAAAAATGAGTCAGCAAATACTGTCTGTACCAATTGTTACTTCATTGTTTAAGTGTTATGTGCAGGTCCATGTGGAAAGTAAAATGTGAGTGGTGTGGTGTGTGTGTGTTTGAATATTCAAATCAGACCAGAGCGCGATACTCACCTGGAGAGTTTCTTTGTGAGCGTGCGGTGGCTCCAGAGGGTTGGTGAACAGAGGTCTACCGGAGGCTCCAGCTGTCTCGACAGCTCGTAGCTGCAAACACATCAAACATGAACATTGACGATCAGAAAGTGACACTCGAGACGAACCTGACAAGATAATGTGCACATTTCATTTTATTATACAACAGCAACTGCCATGTTAGCATCAGCTAGCTAACAGTGGTCATGCTAGCTACTCATTTTTTTTCTTCAGTGAATTCCAATTTATTGCATCAATTTTGTGCATATTTTTGCATACTTTTTTGATGCATATTTTATGCAACAGAAATCTTCACTATGGAGCCCCAAAGAGTTTAATATTAAATAGATTACAGTAGGTTGATTCAGAATAACTCTGAAGTTGTTGTTTGTCTGGCTTCCAAGAGCTAACTGGTGATGATGATGATGATAATTTGATTATTCATGCCATAAAGTTAAAATTGGACCCTTCGGGGCTCCATACTACCCAGCGTCTGGGGTTTAAAACATACAGCAAAGATGCCGTGACCTGCTTGGACCATGAGCTGCATCACAACCACAGTTTAGTCACGTGAATGTTTGCATTATAAATGTCAAACTAGTGATTTCTTGATGACAACACTCCAGCTGTGACAGCATTACTCCCATGCTTCAGCTGATAACAAGAACTGATTAACTGGCCAGATGCCATATAACAGCTGAGCATGACATTCATACTATGTAGATTATGTAACTACCAAATATTTGTTGGGCTTTTATCAGGCTTTCCTCTACTGAGGAAATGAAACACATTTTGCATCTCACCTCTCCTGGTCATTGAGCAGCTTGTATCCCTGCAGCCAGGCAGCGATTCTGGGGTGATGGGGCAGGTTGTACTGCGAACAGGACGCCTGCAGCACACGGATCTGTGACAGAACCTCAAACTCCTGCAGGGAGAGAGAAATGTCGGTCGATAAACAGAGTGACAGAGGCTGCGAGGTGTCCTGCTTCCTGCTGCATAACCTGCCTGGAGGTGATACGGTACGATACATTGAACAGTTAAAAAGCTGCAGTGAGGTGTTCCTTAAAGATATATGTAAAGGTTTAAAAAGCGTAACCAAAGATCTCTAGCTTTCAGCATGATATTCACTAAAAAACAAGTGTCAGAAAATGTCCAACCTGCTCTGTTTACTCTCACAGTGCAAATACACTGTACACACCCAAACACACAAGCATGTGATGCTGACATGATTTTATGTGAACACCTTTGTACTTTGTTTTTGACTACAGTGAAAAAAAAAAACAATAAATAAAAAGGGAAATACATAAAAGATGACACAAAGAGGAACCACTTACCCTCCTCCTCTTCTCAAGGTTTATCAGCCCTCCCTGTCAGAAGAAAAGATCAAACACTATTTATTTATTGAATTTATCAATGATTGATTGGATCAAGAACTGAACACAAACACAACAGTGACACTTTATTCTAACATCACAGATTTAGCAAATTGAAAACACAGTAAAAAACTGCAGAGTATCACGTATCGCGATCCCGCAAGATGGATGTTTATATGGCAGTTTCAGTCTCAGTTTCAGAATCACAACCCCCGCTACCCACTACTATGTATTGCAATGTAACATTATGAGATATTTTACTGCACAATATATACTTCACCACTGAAAGTCAAATATTATACAGAGCAGCTGTTACTCAAGCTACATTACACACCTCCAAAGTGTCTGGCAGAGCAGTGTCCAGCATGGTGAGGACGGTCAGATAGGTACCCAGGTAAGGAACCACTCCACTGGAGGTACTCTGCAAAGAAACAGCATGTAAGCACACCTTCCATTAGGCTTACAGCAGGTCTTTCCACTGTCACTGTATCTGTTCAGTTGTGCCTTTCAAATCCAGTCATTAGCTTTTTCTTTTTTTTTTCATTTTTGATCTGTATTGAATGGGTTGAGATTGGACGACATTGACACAGGGCACGTCCCAGTTAGCAGCGCCCTGGGTTCATGTTACAGCCCTGGAGAATGTGCATATGACTTATAAAAGACCCCAGTTAAGTCTATTATTACTATCCTATAATCCTGGTGATCTGAGGCCATTTGAAACTTGTTCAGCACCAAGCAAGGCTAAAGATAGGTCTGGGTCTCTGCCATGCCAGAGATACTCCACCCACACTGTGGGAAATTGGCTCTCCTGTGGCTTTTAGAGTTGGATAATATGAGAGGGATTTTGCATGTGTCTATTTGAAAAGCTGAAATTAACCCAGCTTCGGGTAAAATGACCCCAAGACAATAGCACATGACAAAGGGATAACATTTTGAAACATTATCAGTGTAAAACAGCACATTTACTGCTGCAGGAAAAGAAGATTTGCTGCTTAGCAATTCGGTTGAACTAGACCTCAGCGATATATGGCATTGGGCTTCATGTCCTGTCTTCAAAACATCTCAGCTCTTTCTTCATCTGGAGGTTTGGCTTACCATCTGTCTGGGGACTGGACACCGCTTGGATATCTTTGGAGAAATGTTATCCTCAGTCGCTTGGCCCCCGTCCTGTCGAAGAGGGTCAGACAGAGCTATATTCAGTTGAAGGTTATACACACATACATTGACCCATTATTAAAAATAATCTGCAAGATTTTATCTTAAATCTTTTAGACAGTCCATTATATGAATTCACACAAGCACGTTCAAGATGTCTTCTAATGAAGCATGTGAAGTGGCTTATAAAGCAAAGTTTTCAATACATGAATAGGTTTTATTACACATTAACTTGGACATCCTGTTGAAGAGTTCTCCAAGCCTCTTAAGTCTTTGTGGGTTAGGGTTATGTGCTATCTGTTATTGGAAACAGCAAATAGGCTTAAGTGTATGACTGATTGTGTTTACATAGATCAGTTTCCTTCATAAAAGGCAGTGCCTGAATACAGCTACAATGGAAAGTGAAAAGGAGGAGAACAACACAATTAAAATGATTTCATAGTGAAGAATCTCTTTGAACTTTTTTGTGAAGCAGCAAATTCTGTTGCTCAGTTGTTATGTAGAGGAAATACTGGTAATCTATTGACTTTAGAGTCCTTTCACTGTAACTAGACACAAGACGCCTCTGACGCAGTTGCCTAAAGGAGACTACATAAAAGAAAAAAAAAAAAGGGAACAAAATGTGCTTGAGGCACCTGGTTTCCCATTAACACATTGTAAATATTAACTGAAAAATGAATCTTTTTAATAATTACAAGAGAAAATCCATGTACAGGAAGAAAACCATTTCCAAACATGTTTTCAGTGACATTCTTTGTACTATGTTCTCTGTAGTTCATTCCCCCGTTCTCTTTACAAAACAAAATATTTAACCTCTGGTGAAATAGTCCCACACTAAAACCCAGATACTGGTTGTATTAATGATTTAATTAGCCTTCACATCACTGAAAGGTTTTTGATGTTGCTGGGACTGAAAGTATGTAGCAGATGCAGCAGGTTGACTTGCTTGCATTGGTAAACATTAACCCTTATATATACAGTAGATGCGTCAATCAGGCCTTTTTTTATAGGAATCTTTCCTCCTATCAGTCACTTTTGTCAGTTATACACAGTATTCAAATATTTATCTTAACTATGACTGGCATCACCACTTAAGAATTTTACGATTGACATTATGTAAGTATTATTTATACTTTATACTTTACTACTACTTTATATTACTAAACTGACAGCTGTTTATAGCTGCTAACATTAACTTGCTAGCTTACGTTGCTGTAGTTGTGTATGAACTGTTCCCATAACCAAGTAGCTTAGTAGCTAAGTAGCGTAAGTTACAGAGAGACTCTACGATTATATTTTGCTATAAGAATTAAAGTACTTTACTTTATAGTTAACAAACATTAGCTTGCTAGCTAACATTACTTTAGTTGTGTTTGAACTGTACTCATAACTATGTAGTTTATTAGCTAAGTTAGCTTAGTAGCTAAGTAGCATAAGTTACAGAGAAACTCTATAATTATGTTCTGCTATAAAAAGAAATCAAATTACTAACAAACTTTAGCTAGCTAGCTAATGTTACTGCAGTTGTGAATGGACTATTGCTGTAACTTAGCTTAGCTAGCTTAGTAGCAGAACTTAGACAGACTAACATTTGCAAGTTTGACAGTTTCATGATAAAAATGTCACAAATGTTTAACTATGCTGGTGTGGAATACAAATTAGTATTTAGAGCTAAATTATGAAGATAGCATATATTTAGTATCACCAAAAAAACAAAACACTGTTTCTCATACAGCTGGTTCTCGACTCTCTTACATAAGAGTGTAGGTTCATGACCTGTGCATCTCAGGGTTAACACTGTAAACAATGAAGTAAATGTAGGCTGTTTTTTTGTGCAACCAGCAGTTTTGTTCTCACCTCGACCAGGAGCTCTCTGTTGGTTAGAACACAGTTCTCATCAGGGAAGGTTTCACAGAGGTTATTGAATGTGGCCATGCTGTCTCTGCAAAAAGAACAGACACCAGAGTTAGTAAATATGCAGCTATTTAATCCAATATATGATACATTAATAATCAACTATAATTCACAATAACTGGTGTTAAAATTTTACATTTCACTTCTTGGTCGATGACCAGATGTTTAAACCATAAAAGAGGACAAACATGAAGTTATGCTTCACCTGTCCTTGACATTATAATAGCTTACTACAATGTTCACGACCTGACACAGAATATAGGTCACACAAAAGCAAGACATTTGCTGACTTGCTCTATCAAAGACATTGAATTGCACTGGATAAAGGTTCAATGCCCTCATTAAAGAACAATTATGTAAAACACAATATAAACGCAACCATAGAGACAGACAAAATCATTGACCTTAGAAATGGCTAAAGTCCAACCTTACCTGCTAACAGCAGCCCAGGTCTTTCTCAGCCTGTAAACTGCATTAGACTGAAGGGCCGACAGGATCGCCCTGAGAGAGGAGAAGTTCTTCAACTGACGACACTCCTGGAGAAGA
This sequence comes from Seriola dumerili, assembly GCF_002260705.1. Taxonomy (NCBI): domain Eukaryota; kingdom Metazoa; phylum Chordata; class Actinopteri; order Carangiformes; family Carangidae; genus Seriola; species Seriola dumerili. Next base: position 1,880,607 of record NW_019174368.1, read on the forward strand.
AAGAGTCGGCGTTCAGGATTCACTTAATTTCAAATTAATTTCAAATGTTTTGTGTTGACGATTGTTCTCCTAAAACAAAGGCTGTGTAAATGAGGTTCTTATGAAGTCTTGGACTTGAAACCTGAATGCCAGCTGATATTTAGTCACTCTGGCTTTTTTACTGACCTGTGCTACTCTGATCCACTTCTCTATGATACGGGCCCTTTGCACTGGAGTAGTGGGAGGCCGGCAGGAGGAAGTGGGACTGGAGGTGGGGTCTGTAGGCTGGCAGAGCAGGGACATGATGACCTGGTTGGTGATGGCGTTGAACTGCGCAATTGTGGCCCGGATGGTGGGAGACATGTTTTCCTTCTTGTCTCTTTGAGACCACACACAGCCCAGACACTGGTAAGGCACCACTTTGACAAATAGAGCCTGAAACGCCATGAAAACCAATTATCAGCCTTTAATAATCAATCTAAAACAAGTGACGTGTGTAAACGTGGGACATACAATATCCTCTCACGTACAGAATCCATTCGGGTGAGCTGTTCGGCGACGGCTGAAGCAGAGAAATCCATGATACCAACTCGATCCACTGAGTTTTCACACCCTGAATCTTCATCACCAGATCCCTCCTCTTGTTCCAGACCTGTCGGGGCGGCGTCTGGACAAACACACAGAGCAGGAATCCAGAAAAAGAGTGTGAGCACGGCAGGAGGATTTTCACAATGTTGAATGCTATGACGATGGAATGGCGTGTGAACAAAGGCCTTATCACTTTTTTATCATGATATGTCTGGGAGGATCACCTTCTTTCTGCAACCGCTTGAGCAGCGCCTCAGCTTGCCCAGCCAACGAGCAGAAGTTGGGTTGGCTGCGCATATTGTCATGCACCGCAGAGCTGATCCTCAGGTGATCCAACAACAGCCTGAGTGCCAGGTGCACGGGAGGATCCCTGAAGTCCTCGCTGTACTCATCCAACCATGTCTGGACAAAGGCCAACAGAGGGCTGGGGAGGCAGTGGAAGAGTCATTACATTTTAACTAGTTGAACAACACTTTAAAGCATATAAGGGTTCAAGTTTTAAAAAAAAAATGGTGTTTTAAATGAAGTTGATCAAGGGAAGATTCATCCACCTACCTCCTGTAGCTTTCACTGTTGTCCAGATCTGAGGCAGCACTGTCTCTATAAGAATCAAAACAAGGTCAAAAACATGCAAAAGAAGAATAAAAAAAAAAGAAGTCACAGTGCACTTTTTAATTATTATTTGTCCCTCCTCTGTAGCTATCTTTACCCTGACCTCAAGTTGTGCCAGCCACAGCCTAAAACCGCTCTGTGCACAATTGTTGTTGTTGTTGGCCTCAAGATAATGAGCACCTGCTAGGTACTTATTATTACATCAAAGCTGAGGGGAGAGTTGCTTTGTCACAGAAACATGTATAAAAAAAAAGAACACCCTTACACAACATGGTGACTCTGCACGAACAACATTCCCAGATTCAAGCACAGTTACGTGCCAGACTATTTCTTGGCCCGGCGCAGTAATAAAACCACGAAACCAAAAGTAACACCACATGTCAGTTTGACATGGCTACATCCAGCAGCCTTGTTAGCTTAACTTGGCACAAAGACTGGAAACACTGGTTACAGCTAACAGAATTTTACACTTTTACACAGATAAATAAATGATATATAAGGCATTAATAAGTGAGATTTTTTAGAGGTGCTAGCTGGCAGATTTTGCTAGTTAACAGAGCCAAGCTAGCTGTTTCCACCTGTTTCCAGTCATTATGCTAAGCTAAGCTAACTGGCTGCTGGCTGTAGCTTCATATTTGGTATTAATCTTCTCATCTAACCCTCAAAAGGAAGTAAATAAGTGTATTTTCCAGAAATAAAAAACAGAACAAGAAACAGACAAAACCAGACATACAGTGGCACAAAGATTACCTCTGAAAGAGCAGCTCTATGAGCTTTGAGGAGCTGGTAAAGGTTCTGTATGTGGAGAGGAAGATCTTGCTGTAATCCTGGTCCTGGCAGCCGGGGTCCAGGAGATGATTCACTAGCAGGTCCAGGGTAGCGGCCTTCAGACGCCGCACCTTGCAGGTCCGGTACTGGACAAAAGCGCAGCATGGATTTGTCCCATTGGGGTTTGGGGCTGAGGGGACGGGCTCCCGACGCAGTGTGACCCCGTAAACTGCGCCATCCTCGAACTCCTCACCCCATTCCTGCACTGGGTTCTGGTGAGAGACAGAAGTGGAAAATTATATTTAAGTTTTATATCAGCATTCACACTGAGAACAGCTTCCATCCAACGCCCCTGCTTGTGTTTCAAAAATATACAGATACGGGTCAGAAACACAAATATATATCTAGTAGTGTTACTGCTCACAACATTAGGGTCAGAGGTTGAGCCACGAGGAGGTAAAAATAGCTGCAAGACTCCATGGCCAAACCGCCTGGTGACCCCACACACAAACAAGTGACACAACACCACCGAGATGCACACTCATCCCATATGAACCACAGCAACTACATAACATTTGCTTGTACTCATAACCGTCGTTTCAAACCTTCAATGACTGCACAAACATGTTAGCGTGTAATGATAGTAATTATCAGAGATTCATCCACGTGACATGCTGGTTTTTGTAACCTGTGCTTGGTTTTCATTTTCACAATTTCCCCACGACACCGTAAGCTGCTGAAACTTCCATGAATTCTGGACGTACACAAGAATGTTTATGGACAAATAGAGGATTATCAAAAGGTTAGTGTATCAAAGCAAAATACCAGAACAAATGCTAAATGTCAGATGTTTCCTTCACCATCACTCATCCTCCAGTAACCAATGGAGAGAGCCTCGGAGGATCATGGGCTAGCTCAGCGCCAAGTGTCCTGATTTAAAAACACACGGGTTCCATTAGATATTCAGACAAGCCCTCGTTTGATCTCGGTGAGAGCTTTCAATCAGCGTTTTAGCAACAGCTCCTCCAGAACGCTCAACAGCACTCTGTGCAATGTACACAGAGGAACGGGGTTTATCCAATGTGAATACTGAGCACCTTGTTCGATCTTTGCTGTTTGAGAACAAGATCGTTATAGTAGCATAATGAGACAGCAGCTGTGTCGCACAATTTAAAAAGGCCGGTCTGTATTTTCAATAGCGTACAGTAAACCTGAGGGCAGCCATTTTCTTTACCCTCCAATAAAGGAGCTCTCCATTGTTTTGGTATGTTTTACTTCCACAAAGTTAGGAATCTTTTGCGAAACACTTTAAAATAATCAAAGAAACTGGGGTGAAAATATCCTGACTTTTTGTTCCTAGTAGGAGAAAGGTCCCACTTTTTTAATTCTCCAAGCCCCAGCTGCAATCACCCCGCTAACATCACAATGACATCACTGTCAGACTTGACAAAGCTCCTTAAGAGCAACAGAGGACATTATACATCTGCTTTCACACGCTGAGTAAAACTCAAGACAAGTAAACTACACTTCATGTGCAAAATCAGTCGAGTGCCCTTTTAATTGCTTTATGTGTTACATAACCTGGGCGTCAGTAACAGCTCTTGCATGACTAATGTCTAATCCATCTGGTTTATATGCAAATGTTTTTTTCAAATCTAGACAACTTCCCTGGAGTCAAAGCAAGTAGATATTCAATATCTTCCTCTAAGCTCTATTAAGCACAGATAATAATGTGCATACAACAAAACTACACATGCTCTTGAACCTTAAATATAACTATTTTTGAAGCGTCTAAATCATGGCTGGACAGTGTGGACGTGCAGCAAGCGGCTACATACTGCAGAGGGGATGAAAGAAACTGCGCGTGCTCACAACAGTAGTTGAAAATCAATTATCTACATGAGAGGACTTGCATCATCTTATGCAAATGATTATTTAAATGTCTTTATCTAAAAAGACAGTGTTAACCAGTATCACACAAACCCTATTGTCCCCCCCACCAGGCAGAAACTAGAATCGTTTGGTTGCTACACAGACGGGAAACTGTGCCTTGTGTCCTACTCTGTGTCAGTGATGTCGTGGTGGGACTGAGCACAACTGATGTAAAAATCAAAATAAAAAAAACTATGTTGTTGTTGTTGTTGTTGGAGGACCTGCTAGCCACAGGTGTAGCAGGTCTCTACCACATTAAATATGATCATGGAGCAGCAAGATAACTCATCAACGGAGGGAAGTAAACACAGTCTTGGTCTTGACCTTTTGCAACATCCTGTATTAACATTGCATTGGAGTCACAGAGCTGAGCAAAATAAATACTGATTTATCTTTGAAAAACCTAGAAAGTTATTTAAAAACTCTGAAAAAGTTCTGAAGAATCCAGGAGGTGTTTTTCTTTTTAACCTTTTCTAACCTTTCTGTCACTTGCACAATAATAATAATAATAATAATAATAATAATAATAATAATAAAAGATCTTTAACCCCTTTCTCAGGCGGTGCTTCTTCTTCTTAATCCAAACAGCCAGAAATAACATGAACATCTGGAACCAAAGTCAATATTTAGCATGAGCTTTACAAAAAGACTTAATGCTTTTTCCAGAGGACACTGACCCCTCTGAGTTTTTAATAGCCTGTCTGGTGATTATTTTAGAGAGGCTACTGTATGATGCTCAGCTGTGTGACTTGAATGTAATCGGAATACAAACTGGTGCCAGACTCCCTGCAGCTTCAGTACAAACAGCCTGTGGACTGCAGATTCCCATGGGCAACAACAGATTTGCTGTGGGGTAGACTTTTAGTTTACACGGTTTATATATATATATATATATATATATATATACACACACACAACACACACACACACACACACACACACACACACACACAGAGTAAACTGCAGGAGCCAGCAGAGCAGGGATATCTTCACAATAAAAGCACAATTTACTCGCATTTGTGTTACATTACAGAGACTACCGTTTGTGTCGGTGGAAATAAATTACACAACAAACCCAGATCTACTGCTCAGCTGAGTTATTGATCTTGGATCATGACTTAGACTTACCATTGTTAACTCCCATTTTCCCATCTCGTCTGCTCGGCTAAGGAGTGCTGTTTTCCATCTTGACAGGAATTGTTGAACCGAACTTCATCTTTCCACTTTGAGAAGCAGAGAGTCTAAGGCTGCATCTTGGTAGAATAAAAACCTTATTTTTTTCTTTTTTAATTATCTTCTTAGGAACTACATTCACGCGCCTGTATTACAATTACAAAGACGATTTTCACTGCAGAGTTCTCGCTACATTTCACGCCCTCATACAAAAGTGTTGGATTGTTCCCATGTGACGGTCTGTGTGAGAGCGAGCACGGACAAGACCTGAGCTGTTGCAGCCTGTTTTCCTCTGTATGTGTGTGTGTGTGTGTGTGTGTGTGTGTGTGTGTGTGCGTGCGTGCGTGCGTGCGTGTGTGTGTGTGTGTGGAGAGAAGCGACTTGAATCCACCGATACCCGCCGCTGGGTTTCCTCCCTGACAGCGCTCAGCCCGGCTGAAACTCCCTGAGCTTTATAGTGGGAGGCGACTTTCTGCTGGAAGTGTTGGCTGTAGGAGGAGTGAGAGGGGGTGTGTCTGTCGGTGTGGGGTGGGTGGTGGTGGTGGGTGGTGGTGGTGGTGGTGGGTGGTGGTGGTGGGGGTGGGTGGGGGGGTACTTTGTCTTGTCCAGTACAAAGCTTTGTCTTCCATGGTAAACGAGTAGTTCACTCTTTTGAGAAATAAACTAGTATTTGCAGGGGTGGACAGTAACAGTACATTCCTTCATTTCTTTTTCTATTCATATTGTTTTATCCCTCATTGGTTTTACATTTTTAATTGCTGTTGCATCTTTTTGCCTTAATGTTGATTTGAGATGGCTTTATTAAGCTGCACTTTCTGTGATGTTCACTTTGAATTTTCTTTTATGTAGTTTTACTTGTCTTGTAAAGCACTTTCTTTATTAAGAAAAGTTATTATCATGAATAAATAAAGTTATTACATCTCTTTGAGTACTGTAATTGAGTATATTTTTCAATTATTTTTACTTTACTTGAGTTTTACTTCTTTTGGAAACTTATAAAACTCACTCCACTACACTTAAAAGACAAATATTGTACTTTAATCTCCACTACATTTTCTATAAAGTAAAATAGTCTGCAGAATTTATTTTATTTTATTTTGTGTGTTTATCACAGGGGAAAAAACAATCACAGCCAAATCCTCCACTGTCAGTCATGTGTTTGCTGCATTGGCATTTTTGAACAATTCAGTTTGAACCTGGCAGTGGCCAACGATACCAATGATGCTTGAAGTTTGAGAAAGTTTTAAATGTTTGCTGTGACCAAACTTTATTACTGCCTAAAAAAGACAGAAATATGAAAACAACAATGGCTCCTTTTGTTGATTCAATTGTGTTTTTATGGTCATTTCTACAGGGTTTGTATCATGTTCTACAAGCTTTTTCTTCTGCAGGTTTGACAGTCAGTCAGTGCTTCAGCAGGTTGTTTCAGAGTCATTATATTTTGTAAATACACTGTTGAACAATACAACAATGTGTTGACCAAAATGCATAAATGTATGTAATGTTTTTGCACTAAAATATTTGTAAAAATCAAATACTCCAGTACTTTAACTCAAGTAAAAATCTGACTGAACAACTTTCACTTGTATTGGAGGTTTATGGTTTATGCACCTTTCTTGGAGAACATGTCTGCTTAATTAAAGCTGTTTCACCTGCTGTCCCTCGGGTCGTTTATGGGGGTTTCTTAGAATACAAAAACACAAGCAAATAATTATTTGTCATCAGGATCACATGGCCGTCCCCTATTCTGATCTTTTACACTGATAGGATGGCAGCGGCTCATGAGTGAGACCATGGGAATTGCAGATTTCTATCTCTTACTCATGGTTTTCAGAGGAACATAAGTTGCATAATTAATGTCATTACTGATACTGTATTTGTATTGTGGTAAAAGTTATTGTAAATTAAAAACAAGCCTTTTATGGAGATACTTCTTAATGTGTTTTAGCCTTGTAGATCATAACGGCATTATTTCATAATATATAATACATTTATAATATATTTGGAGTGTCCGAAAATATATTTTGCATATTTCTGAATAACATCAGAGAAAAGTTTTTGTCCTTAGCATAACATAACAACAAAGGTAAGTGAGGAAGAGATACACCACAAAAGCCACAATGCTCCATCTGGTTTAAATTAAGTAGGAACTGATTATTTTTATGGCTTTTAATGACATTAAATACTGAGGAAGAGCACTTTTATTCTTCTGCTGTATATTAACTTCTGTCCTTCTGTCTTTCTGTCATTTGACTATACGGCTGTATAATGACTTGTAGTTTTTGCTTAGATGAAAGTCACACTTTAATAAGACCCTGACCCAGGTTGTCTGTGTGTGACTGAGTCTGTGTGTGTTTATGTTTCAGGCAACAACTTCACAATCTGACCTACCTGGATCCGGCTTTTCCAAGAATGTTAAAACATGCTTAGCTCTTCTATGAAAGATTGCTGTCCTTTCCTGGCTGTGACATTTCGCTCTGCGTCATCCTCACAGCTGATGTATAGTCCTCCCCTTCCGCTCCAAAGGTAACGGACAGCAAAAACATTACACGCTCTTATTTAGTCAAGACACAGATACGTAGATAACACCAAATGTTTGGACCTCAGGTTAGAAGTATTACATATTCATGCATCATACACCATGAGGGTCATATTTTAATCTTTTGTCATCACAATGGCACTGAAATACGTTTATGTTTCCTCTTCATCTAAAATCTTGGCACAGGTTTATTTTCCATTTTCCATCCAGAACAGTTCCACCACTGCTTTGAAACCTCTGACGCCTTTAGGTGTGGCTCTTCCCCAGAGTGCCTCTCATTGTTGATAGTGATGTTATCATATTTTACCCTGGCCCGTAAACTCAAATGTGACACCAAACAGTATGAGCCCCACCCACACCTGCTATTAACATGTCATCTCTTTTAATATATTGTATAAGTTCAGTTGAAGGGCCTTTTGTGAAGGTTTGAGCACGTGTTGCTCGTTCTGATTCTAGTTTTTAAGAAGATGTCAGTTCAGTGTCTTCCTGAGAGGTTGAATATTTTTTATTTAAATCAATCGACAAATCAGTTCTTTAATAAAAGAAACAGATCAAAAAGATGACATAATTTCTAAAACAATTTGAAAAAAAACAAAAAAAAAACAAATACATACATTAAAAAAGGATAAGACAGACTTCTTCGGACAAACATTTCAGAAAATATATTAACTGCTGACATGGACCTCTTGTTTGTCATCAATTTGAGAGACTCAAATTAACGTTCAAGATCAATTAGAACCAACTTAAATGAGGGAATTGATTTGAGAAATTTTCGCTTTATGAATATGAAATTTCCCTCCCAGTAAAATATTGCAGAAATCGCTATCCTCACATTCAAAACAAGTGAAAATATGAAAGGTTGAACGTGCTTCAGTTGAGTTCAGGAGCAACTTTGGCCTCATATGACCAAGAGACTACAGCCAAGCTAACAGCTCTGTACTTTGCTTTGAGCAAAATACTAACGTCAGCATGCTAACATCAACATGCTAACATCAACATGCTAACATCAACATGCTAACATCAACATGCTAATATCAACATGCTAACATCAACATGCTAACATCAGCATGCTAACATCAACATGCTAACATCAACATGCTAATATTAAACATGCTAACCTCAGCATGCTAACATCAACATGCTCACATCAGCATGCTAACATCAACATGCTAACATCAGCATGCTAACATCAACATGCTAACATCAACATGCTAATATTAAACATGCTAACCTCAGCATGCTAACATCAACATGCTAACATCAACATGCTAATATTAAACATGCTAACCTCAGCATGCTAATATCAACATGCTAACCTCAGCATGCTAACCTCAGCATGCTAATATTAAACATGCTAACATCAGCATGCTAACATCAACATGCTAACATCAGCATGCTAATATTAAACATGCTAACCTCAGCATGCTAATATCAACATGCTAATATCAGCATGCTAACATCAACATGCTAACATCATCATGCCAATATTAAACATGCTAACCTCAGCATGCTAATATCAACATGCTAACCTCAGCATGCTAATATTAAACATGCTAACATCAACATGCTAACATCAACATGCCAATATTAAACATGCTAACATCAACATGCTAATATCAACATGCTAACATCAGCATGCTAACATCAACATGCTAACATCAACATGCTAACATAAACATGCTAACATCAACATGCTAACATCAACATGCTAACATCAGCATGCTAACATCAACATGCTAACATCAACATGCTAACCTCAGCATGCTAATATCAACATGCTAATATCAGCATGCTAACATCAACATGCTAACATCAACATGCTAACATCATCATGCCAATATTAAACATGCTAACCTCAGCATGCTAATATCAACATGCTAACCTCAGCATGCTAATATTAAACATGCTAACATCAACATGCTAACATCAACATGCTAACATCAACATGCCAATATTAAACATGCTAACATCAACATGCTAATATCAACATGCTAACATCAGCATGCTAACATCAACATGCTAACATCAACATGCTAATATTAAACATGCTAACCTCAGCATGCTAACATCAACATGCTAACATCAGCATGCTAACATCAACATGCTAACGTCAGCATGCTAATATCAACATGCTAACGTCAGCATGCTAACATCAACATGCTAACGTCAACATGCTAATATCAACATGCTAACATCAGCATGCTAACATCAACATGCTAACATCAGCATGCTAATATCAACATGCTAACGTTGATGTTGATGTTTAGCAGGTCTAATGTTGAACATGTTCACCCTCTCAGATCAGCGTGCTATCATGTTAACATTTACTAATTAGCATTAAACACAAAGAACAGCTGAGGCTGATGGGAATATTAGTAGTTTTATAGGTATTTGGTCATAAATTGGACAAATTCTGACATGTGGTGGAAAACTTTAAGGGCTCACATTTCATTCTGATGGGAACACAAATGTCTATGGCAAAATTTATGGCATCAATGGTATAGTCGTCGAGAATTGTCAGTTTGGACCAAAGTAGTGGACTGAACTGATGACGAATACACACACACACTACATGCTGAATGAGTACCGTCTGTTCCTGTTGGACACACTCAGTCCCACCTCTGCATGCCGTCTTTTGAGAGCTCTTTAAATTATGTAAGACTCTCCAGCAGCAGGCCACTGAATATTTTCATGCTTTCTGCCTGTCACGGATTACAATCTCATGTCTCGACGCTTGCAGGGATTGGGCCACAGAGAAGCGTCTATTACTCTGGCAGCTCCAGTTCTAACCACAATATAGTGTAATGTACTTGTGTTGCACAATATTATATATATTGGCCATGAACAATGAGTCCCTGCTGCCAGAATCTCACACAGTTCTTGGAATTCGAGCATTTGCTTTCTGGATTCAGGAATTCAAAGACTTCAGAGAAAAGCTGACGCACAACAGCAGTGGTGAGGAATGCAGACAGACGGTTCTTTATCAACGCAGCACAAGAGACAAATACCTTTTAAACCTCTCAGCATTCATGAGCCTCATGACTGGGGCCGGCCTTTATGGCAAAGCATAAACATTAAAGTGTGTCATTGACAGTAAATTCACCGCTTCAGCACATTTGGATTCGCTCTAAACAGTCGGATATTATGAGTCTCAGGAGAGCTCAACAACAACAGAGCTTAAAGGAGACGCAAATATATGTAGATATATTGAAATGAACATACATGTGCATATAAAATAAAAGCATATATGTAAAAATTCTATATGGAACCTATTAGAAATTGGAATAATTTCATATATTGATATATGTGTCTAACCCATACAAATATGTAGCTATGTTTATGTATGTTTATATTGAAGACGTGTTACATAAATATATATCCATCCCAAAGTCTGTCAGTATATGTTGATGTTATATACAGTAGGGACCAAAAGTCTGAGAACAGTTTCCCAGAATGTGAAGATAAACATGTTTAAAATTAATGAGAATTTAATAAAATAAAAACATTTTTTAATATGTATCTTGTTTTAGTGAATTTGCATATATGAATTATATAACCTATATATATCATTCACATATATGGTTGCAACATGTTAAACCTATATAAAAAAAACGTCACATACATTCTTTTAATATATGTATATTTTGTGTAATATAGGAGACATATACAGCAACGTCACTCTTGATATAGGGACATATGTGTCATATATTACATTTCTGTATGGGTTCTCCAGCTGACCAGAAACACAGCTTTAAATAAATGCTAATGTTGCTGCTTGTCTGCTGGATGTGTAGAGAAGCAAACTGATGTTCACCATATCGACTTTTATGAAAACACCGTTGGTCACAGATCAGTATCCAGGTGCAAGTATTACAACATAGCCTCAGTGATCATTCACCTGAGCCCAGAATAACATATCCTGCTGTTTGTTCGCTTGTGTCCCACATATAGCACAAGAAACTGGACCAAAATAACATACACATCCTTAGAAAAGAACAATTTCTGACCTCTATAATTACTGTTATAAAAGCTAAAACATACGCAGGCAGATGTAGTGGGTTGAGTTTGGATTTCTCCAAACTTCTCCAGATGTGGTGGATCATGACTCAAGCCTCAATTACCGTCTTACAACCTTTTATCTAACACAAAAATGCTTCAAATGGAAACATACTGAAGTAGTACCAAAAGGCTGTTTGCCATTTTTTTTTTATTTTTTAGGGGTTGCCAGGTCCACAGTGACACATATCAAGTGCATACAAGTCACTCTCCAGAACGCCACCACTCCAGCTGATGACTCACCCACTCAGGCTTATTCAGGTGTTGTCCATGGAGACTGGAGTGAAAGAAACCCCTCATGGGACAAGCCTCGTTAACCACTCAGGACCTCTGACGCAAAAACTGCAAAGAAAACAGCATCTTTTGTTGTTCCACTCCTCGCTCACTGTTTGACTTCAAACATAATTAAATGAAATCATATTCCCTGGGAACAGTAATGATGCTAATGAAGCTATTGTGTTGATGGAGTTTATTGTGGGAAGGTTAAAAACTGTCTGCAGTGAATGAAGATAAGATAAACGTAGCTACGTATTTGTATGGGCTAAACGGATATGTTAATATATGAAAATATTCCAATTTCTAATAGGTTCCATATAGAATCTTTATGATGTGCTTTAATTTTATTTCATATATGGAAATACAATATATCTACATATATCATATTTTCGTTTTGGAAAAACAAAAGACATTTTACACATAGTGTATTTCTTTATATGTTTCTGAATGGCAACCTTGCCATTGAAACGCCTTCATGAAACTCACTACAGTCAAGGTTTTAGCACAGACTACCGGACAGTACAGCTGACTCAGTTGTTGGCACAGAGTCAAAGTGACAGTAGTGTCCATGAACCATCACAGGTGATGTACTGTGTGTGGTTGAGGTGCTGATATGCTTTTTAGAAAGCAGATTAGAATCTTAGCATGACAAAACTTTCCTGTCAGGTGAGCTGGCGTTACTGACACAGCAGAGATAAGAGCCTCTCCTGCTGCACTGGCTCCCCCTCATGGTCAAAAGCAGAACAGCAGGTAGAAAACTAGAAAATTCCTGCAGATCTAGAATATTTGTAACTCATGAAAACAGCATTTTGGTTTTGAATGTATCACGAGTCGGAACATGTAATCTGATGAAGGCACACAGTTGTTGTCTTTCATGCTTTAAAGAATCAGAGTATAAAACCTTAATACAACAGTTAGAGCAATTCAATATTTACTATAAACCAACAGACAGTGCTGTGTAATCCCAGAATGGGGCATTTGTGTGAGTAACGATACCCTGCTCCAGCCATTAAATTAACAGCAAAACATACACATTGAAATGAATAAAATAAAGTTATGTGTGGCTAAAAAAATAACACATCATAATAACTACTAACTGATAACAAAGAGTAGAGTTAGACACTATAAATCAACTATTAATTTCATGCCAACTGTCAGTTGAAGGTGGGCCTTTTAACCCAAACTGCCCACTGACCCTGTTTGGGTCATTTCTCACTGCCTGTGAATAGCTAACTTGGTCTTGTCTGGGTTTTCGTCATTACTGAAACTATCTCTAATTTCTCACTGGAAATCTATCGGCCACATTAAATAGCTAGAGTCAACAAGTTCAACATGCAAATATATAACGGTATTGTACTGGTTTTCAGCGAGGTGCTTTACCTCTGAACAAGAACAAGTACTGCACATGTTCAAGCAATGTCAGCATTACAGGATGAATTCCTTCCACCAAATACCTGCAGACCTGGGCTTAAGAGATTTCAATGTTCAGAGACCTTATCAGAGATAATGATGAAGTATAATCATGCACATCAGTGCCACCATGGATTAACCAGTCACATGCGGAAGCAGAAGAGGATCCGGATGACTTTGCATATTTGTGCAATCTCATGGTGCACAGAGTAACATCGACGCTCAACAGGGAACAGCTCCAAGCGCGAGGAAATAACCAATGGGTTAAAAGAGAAACGGTCTCACAAATAAAAAATAAAAAACTATGTTTTATTTCAAAAACAATCTCAAATTCAGTTCCACAAACATGACACGAGTATAAGCCTAAACATCAAAAACAATATAAGCTTTGCTTTTGTTCTCATTTATATCTCTCCATAGTGTTGCTGATAAAAGTTGCACCACAGCATCGGATACTTTATGTAAGAGTCTATGAAAATAGAAAAGGTCTTGACTACAATATGCCTGACTGGCAGTGTAATGGCTTTGGTAACAATATGGTTAATTATTTATTCAAATATTACATAAGATTACAACAACTTTAATAGATTATCCTTAGTTTTATGTGTACCTTCATATAACACTCAAATATTAAAAATAAAAACATGCTGAAAGTAGGCTGCTTACTTGATTAAAAATAATTTACAACATAATTAAAATGTTTTTGGAAAAAAAACAAAAAAACCTAAAATCTACAGAGATCAAAAATGTCTCACTCATAAGAAACGGAAATATGTGGGAATGTGAACTCCCTTTTTAGACCCTGATGGAACGACACGTTGGACTGAAGTTTTTGGAAGAAAAAAATACAATGTATGACACTACTGATTGTCACCTGTAGGCTCCTGGTGACTGATGGCATTAGGCTCTGGTCCAGACCAGTTCCCTCTGACTCATACCACAGTCAGTTTTCAGCCACAGTCTCGCCTCACTAAGGCTCTCACTGTGAGAGGACGTGCTCTACTCAGCCGGCTGGTTCTTGTTCTTCTTATTCAGGATTTTGCGGAGGCTCTCAGGCATCAGGTATGGCCTCTCTGCACTGCCATCGTTCCTCTCAAGATCCTCCACTGGAACGAGATTAAATACAAATCATTAGAGTCATTGTTTTTATTTTAAACTCGAGCACAGTTTTTATTTTTATGTACAACAGAGACATTCTACATCCTAAACAGAGTCAGGTGCTTTTAAATGAGGATCAAGCTTCACAATTAATATTCAATACACCAGTAAATCTGAAGGACAAAATTAATTTGGCTCGTTTCCAGTTCTGTAGAAAAGAAAGGCTTTAATAAATGGTTCAATTGCCAACAACATGCATCCATTTAAAGACTTAAAATCCTGTTTTACACAGTGAAAACTTGTTTCAAATACAGTTTATTTAAGCAGCTGCACTGCCAAGAACACAATCCTTTGTAAAAAGGTACTGAATGCAAACCTGCACTGCTTTACAGTAAAAACGTCAACATAAGAAACTACAAAACAACTAGCTTCAAGAAAATCACCAGTATTCATTCATACAGATACAAATCTGTTATGGCTTTGTGTGAACAGAAATTAAAGTGCATCAATAGTACAGCATAGTAAAGGAGTAGTACTGATGATCACGTGGTTCTGATTGCATAAACTGTAAACAATTAGGTACCCTAAGGTGCAAACAGACCAATATTAACACTGTAAATGAGGCACATGAACGGCTTCAAGTTTCAACTGGCCAGTGGCAGTGGGAGGAACAACGAAAATGCAAAAAAACAAGTTTAGAAATGTCAGGTTACCTCATATAAAGCCATTTAAATAATCAAGATATTTAGTGAAGCAATTTTTCCATCATATTGAAGACTATCACAAACCAGCTACAGTCATTCCCAACCCTATGTTATTAAAAGATGAAGAAATACCTGGCTGTCAACAAGACAAAGTTTCTTAACCAATTAAAATCTTATCACCTCCAACAGGAGAACAACATTTTCATATTAATCATGCATCAAATTATGTTTGTGTAATATTCCTGTGCACATTTTAAAAGCACTCATTCCAAGAAAAATGGTTAATGTTCAACTGACCATCCACTAAGCCCCCGGGCCTCCTCACTGTTGCTACAGACTTTCCATTCTAGCACAGCACATTAGCAGCTAACGATGTTAAAGGAGGGAGAAGATTCATCTGTAAAGATTTGTGGTCAGTTTTGAAAGGTCCTGCACTTCAGATAGTTAGACAAAAGCAACTTCTCATTTCTAGCCTGCAGGACGAGTTTATCAGCCGGAGCTAGCTAAATGATTAAGCTAACGTTAGCGCCTTGAATTTTTCATATTTCCACCTGACTTATTTTCAAATGAAAATCCTGTAAAGGAATTTTAAATACACACTTATTCTATTATAACATATCCCCGTTTGCAGCTAACATATTTTACTATACACAGGTATATTTATGCTTTAAGATACAAGCTTGAATTAAAACAGTATTTTTAATTTTAGCATTAAAAGGCTTATAGAATGAGGACAAACCAATTTGTTTGACAAATACAACGCTACCTCTGATAATAAATGTGATGCTAGAGTGTAAACTTTCCTAAATCTAATAAAGAGCATGACAGAGCTGCTAAAGTTAGCCTAAACTCTGATAGCATCCAGGCTCAGTTTCCACACAGTTTTGTAAGTCCAGAAAATGGCCTTGAAATTAAGGTAGGTAGGTAAGCTAGACAGCTGGACATGCTAATGATTGCATCCTGTTAGAGCAGATAAACACACTGTTTCGTCAATTCCTTAAACTTTTAACAACTAATGTTTTTAAATTCGGAAATCTCACATAAAAGACAGCAAAGTCCAAATTCTTTAAAATGTACATTTTAACTACTACTACAGCCACACACCACGTCAACAAGTGTGACAGGCCTGCAGTGTCTAGTTACAGTTGCTAAGCTGTGATTGGACACTGGAGGAAGAACTTAGTGAATGGTCAATTAAGAAAACAATTCAATAACATCTTATTTCCCATGTTTCCTTGTGTTGGAGGGCAGTTAGGTTAAAGGAAACGTTATACACCAGTCAGCTGTGAATGAAGGAAACTTTCATTCAGTCAGAGGGTTGGATCCACTAAGTGTAGTGAAGCAAAACACTGAACCCCTGCCACTTTAAGGCATTGTGATCTACAGTTGCACCACAATCTGCCTCTCTGAGACGAGTGGGTTATGTGCAAGAGAGGGTTTCCCAATGGGCGACGACAAAGTACCAGCTCCTTACTATCACGTTTTAAGACAGTCTTGAACCATAGCAGTTAAGTGCCTGTAATTCAGTGAAAAATCTTGAGTGTCTTTCCTACAAAACTCCTCCTCTCTAAGATGCGTCTTCCTCTTTAGCCTGCTGTTCTCTCAACTGGAGGTCTTCATTGTCTTGTTGCTGAGCAGAGGACGGAGTCGGATCCTCAGCCATGTTCTTCCACAGAATCTCATGAAGAGTTGACGACATGTAATAAGGCCTTGCGGCTGAACCGTCATTGCGCTCCAGGTCTTCACCTTTTTGTGTATGTATGTATGTGTGTATGTGTGTGCGTGTGTGCGTGTGTATTTGTATATGTGTTAATGGGTGGAACAGAAAATTAGTATAGAAAGGGCCAGCAGGAAGAGGAAGGGGAGGTGGTGAATTGTGAGAAGTGAGAAAAGGAAGATAGAGACAAAAAAAGAGAAAGAGGGTCAAATAGCAAGCAAGCAAAGTCACCCATAGGAATTTCAGATTTTAAAAGTTACAGTTTAACACCAAGCAGCAATTTTCAGGTTAACATACTGTAAGCCACAGACTGTTATTATGAAATGGTGGTGAAATTTTGGCACACCATCTTCATGCAATTTAGAATTAGTGACAGCCCAACACCAGAAGCAAAGTAAGAACTCGTGAAGTGAGAAAAGTTTTGTCTCAGCTGATTATTAAGCTTCACATTTGACATCGAGCCGTGAATGATTCATCTTTCTTCAATGATTACAGTGCTCGTTTCTTATGTGTTAAGTCCATCCGACACTCATGTAGGCAATCTTTAAATATTATACGATTGTCAAAAAAGATGAGGAGGTGCTACTTACAGAAACAGAGGAACAATGTGTCCACGCACATGGCGTACACACTGAAGAATCCATGAGCGATGAGGTACGAGCCAACTACCACAGTCTGTTGAGGACAGGAACCAGATGCATGTAAAGCAGATGTATGTATGTATGTATATATATATATATATATATATATATATAAATAAATGTGTGTGTAAATATGTGTATATTTCACTCAAAAAAAAAGACTCACCAGGATGGGCACCCAGTAGTAGTGGAGATTGGGAGCCGTGTCCTCAAAGGCCTTCACTCTCCCAGAGAAGAAGAAGAAGGCAAAGACGCCTGTGGAAGCAAGACCAAAGAAAACTCAAATTGTGAATAATGGTTACATATTTCAATAACGTCTATGGATCCCCATTCAGTACTGTTGTATTTAGAAAAAGAAAAAAACAGCACCTGTTTACAGTGAAAATTTAATCCTAACTCTAAACAGTCACTACAACATCCTGATCAACTGTATGCAATCTCAATATAATGTACATGTACAGTTTAGATTATGTAATATATTATTACGTATTTGGTGCCATCATATTTATGACACGAGAAACAAACTGCATTAAAAAGCTCCCCTGTGCACACGGTTCAACTGTTCATAAGTTATATGGCACAATAATGTCAGAACAGGTTGTTGCACACTGACTTTGAATAAGTTCATAATGCTGGTCTCTAAAGATAATGAGGTAAATACTGTAATGTGTTAATATTAATAATTCTCTCCTATTGCATCACTGACTCAATATATTAAAATCAATGAGTTTGCATTATAATATCACCCAAAAACTCGTGCCAATTTGCTTCAATATGCACAGAAATCACACACATTTTCTGAAAGTACGAAGAATAAGGATGAAATAAAGCGACTCACCCACAAGCCCAACGATGAGCAGTTTGCCCAAAAACAAGAGGAAATCTGTCACTTTATCCAAGACGGCCACCCTGGAGATTAAAAACAATCATTTAAACAGTCATTTGCAAAAAAAATGTACTTCTTTTATATACACAAAAAATCACTTAAATTGTTTTTGTGCAAAATTACACAATATTTGCACACACCTGATCATGTTCCTCATGAGGAGGAAGAAGGCATCTCTGGCTGAGGTGCAGAAGTTTTTGCCATAAATCGCCACCTAGAGGCCAAATGCACTCATTACAATCAAATACTCAGACATAAACAATACATCTGCCTCAATTTTAATGATGCCAGGGCTGAGCTCAGTGGAATAAATTAATGAACCACTCACCATGATGTACGCATTTCTGTTTAGGAACTTGATGAATTTCTCCAGACACCAGAAGCAGCACTTCAGACAGCACAACAGGAACTTTGCAAACTTATTTTGGGCTCCTGTGAATGAGTCAATGATCCACAGATACGAGAACATTTAACAAACAGTGGAGACAGGTTTTCTAGATAATCCTAATCCCCAAATATGCATTAGAAATAAATAAGATATAAAACAAATTTATGCCTCACCTCACCTATATTTGCACTTCAGTGATTGAACAGAGGGAAATACTGTGCCATCGAACTAATGTTCTTTTCCATCACTGACATCTTTATCGCTACTATTTGTTCAGATAAGAGTAAACCACACCTATGTGCACTGCACGTCAGCTTGATCAAAGGTTATAACTTGATTGTGGTCCATATGTTATACAGACATAATATTGTGATCCACTAAAGTAACAAACCTTTCAGCTTGTGGTCCAGATACTCCAGCAGAACCCTAATGATCTGAACTATGGAGAGGATGAGGGAGCCGAACGCCAGACTTCCGGTATGATACCTGAAACAAGACACGAAAGAAGTTGAAACACAACTTTGCGTTGTTTAAGAAAATCGTGAGGGAGACAACATAGATGGAAAAACAACAAATGTGAAATATACCCCCACACACACACACACACACACACACACACCTGAGAGATCTCCCGAGGGAAGAAAACACTGGGAAGGCAGGCATGTCATCTGGCTTGACAAAGGCCCAGTAGTAAGAAGCAAAGGCCCCGGCCAGAGTCATCTGTCCCAGACCGATGACAAAGTTGGCACACCAGAAGAAGAGGAAGACGTTGTAGAACTGCAGGCCGATCAGGTATTTGTGGTAAACTGTCTCTCCTCCGTAGAAGGCAAAAAGGCACTGGGAGTCGGGGCACTGCGTTTGCATTGGACTGCTCGAGAAGTTCTGAGCACAGATTCGGATGACATGGAGAGAAATCCAGAAGATGTGATGGTGTAAACATGCATTTTAACAGATGAGTCAGTAATATGTAGAAAGAAAAAAAAAAAAGAAGAAGCTGCCTGGATGTTCCAACATTAACCGGTGAAACGAGAAAACTTACAGCTGGGTCACACACTTTCCTCGAGTGTTCACATATCGACTCATTGAAAACTTTGTAGATGGGCTCATTCGAGGTAGACAAGAAACTGATCAGCTCTGTCAAGGATTATAATCATTAGCACCTCAATCAACATCCTATAAACTACCATCACATTACATTCACGTTTTCAGATGCTTTTCACCAAAGAGACTTACATTATGTCATCCTCTGCTGTCTGACCTCGACTTCACAATGAACTGGAAGGTCACTTGTTTGAGTAATTAAAAATGTACAGAGCTGCCAAATACTTCTGTTATTATTATTATTATTGTGTCACAAAATGTCTCATATCAAAATTCAAGCTGTTATTTTAGTTTAGTTTTTTAAACAACCAATAGAAAAATTACAGAGGCCCTGAGAGGCAAGCGAGGAAAATATCTCCCCTGTTTTCTCCTGTGTTTATGACTTAAGAAGATCTGGAAAAAAAATTAAAAATAAATAAATGTTTTGCCAGGTGAAAAAAAAGATGAGGATAATTTTTTCAAAGTGACTTTTTTCCATCTGTGAAAACAGGCAGGTGATTTTTTTGTCAGGTCTGTTTGTTGTTGTAATACTCATTTCGGCCAGAAGAGGCTGAAATTTTACCAATTTTCATAGTTGAAAAATTATTCTTGTAAGAAAAAAATTCCATCTGTTTCACAAATTTAAAAAAACTTTTAGAGAGATTATCCTGGCAGAACTTTTTTTTACCTGTCCTTCTTCAGTCATTAACACAGGAGAGAAAACTGTTTAGATCAGACTTAGAAGAAAATAGATTCTGGTGATCCATTTTCTGACCTGCTCAGAAATAAGAGATTCCGATCTCAATGAGAACACCTGTATAAATAAAGGATTTTAAAAAGGAAGTTCCACAACTGTTTCCGAGTATTAGATTTCTGTACCTGTGGTTGCTGGGTTTCTGACTACATTCCACCTTTAGTAATAACACTGAGTGACTGTAACTTGAAAGGATACACAGCAGTAACTGCCCAGTAGGCAATAACTATGGCCAGGAGGATGAAGGTGAACAGTGGGAAGAAAAGGGAACACATCACGTGTCCAATGGCTCTGCAAACACAAGAACAGCATCACTGGTGGTTACACACATCCAAGCCAAAAAGAGAAAAAACAATCTTCACTTTGAGTTATATTTTGATGACTTCATCCGTGCCTGTGCCATTACTCTGACACTTTAATCCATTACTGTGAGTCACACTAAAAACAATTTAAGAGTCAGAACAATTCAACATCTCAGCTTTCATTGATCTGTTTTTGCACTCTTCCCATCCTCTCCTCTAAAAGTGTCTGCAGCTCTAATGCCAAGTCTGACCTGCTGGCTTCTTTGATGAGAGCGACGGCGATCAGAATCCTTTTCCTGAGGAAGATGAGCAGTAGGATGATGACGACTTCCACGATGGCCAGGATGATCACTACAGGAGAAGTGGTGGCAGAGGGAGAGATAGTATGGGTGTCCTCGTTTTACAGCAACATGTCACAGTCTATAAACATGCATGATGATGAGCTGTGTACTGACTGAAGGCCAGCCACGTCTGTCGAATCTGCAGGTAGACCGAGAAGTCTGTCTGGAAGCCCAGATCCTGTAGAGTCACGTTAGCTCCTGGCTCTCCCTTCAGCGAAGCATACTCCATGTAGCAGTGGAAGATACCTGACACATCACAAAAGAGAACCTTAAATTTTGAAATATGGCACTGGTAAGAGAGAACTGAATCAGCGTGCAACAAAGCAGAAACCAAATGTGGAAATCTATATTATATGTGAATATAGAGTGAGTGGGATTAGTGCATATGAAGAGTAGGATTTTAAAACTGGACTAAATTAAGCTGAGAAGGTTTTTATGAATATAGAGAACACATAGTTATAACATTCAAAGTATACTAATTAAATGCACTTAAACCAAGATTGATAAGTTAAAGTAGATGCTTTAAAAAACTTTTACTAAACAGTTTTAACCCAACATTTTCCATCAGTTTCATCTATATTTTTGTATCTGCTTGTTTGTATTATTTACTGGGAGATTCCACCACTTTATCATCTGTTATGGAAAAAGTTCCTTCACTCCTAAAACAGGTTCTTTAGCCGCTGCTGCCGTGTTTTTATTTTAATAAACAGATGCAAATAGTCCACATATACACATATTAATATCTCTATTATAATGGAGGATCCATCTTTTACTTAGCAGTTACCATGACGAATCATAGTATCTGAGCTGCAGTGATGATGGCTCTTTTCTTTCACCATGCACAGACTTAACTCAAGCTGTGTCCTAAATTCATACTCTGCAAACTAAGCATGTTTTAAGTATGTAGTGTGTTCACTCTTGAAATGACAAAATAAAAGTCAAAACAGTAGATTTTTTTGAATGTGCTGTTGATGCACACGACTCTCCATCACACAAAGAAATGGATGAGCTGGAAAAATGTAAATTAATTGTGACTGGCAGTAAAAAAAAAAAAAAAAGCTCAAGTAAAATCTCAGAAAACATAAAAACATTCCACTGTGTCTTTGTAGTTTATTTAGCAGTGGCATTATAAAGTTGCATCTCACGTTTAGTCAGGTGGTGCAAGTATTCAATCAGCATGTTGATATCAATCAACTGTACTACTTGTTTTGGCAGCTAATTAAGTCGAGTGAAATCAACAGTGACAGAGGAAAGACAACATGAAGTGAAGGATTCAAGACAGTGACTCTTCCGTTCATGATTGGCATCTTAACCCCTAAGCAATGGGGACATCCCTATAAAAGATTAGTCTACAGTACTATAGTACAGAATTAGTATGTAATATGGCACTGGGGAATAACATCAGAGTGAACATACTCAGATTTTATTTAACTAACTGTGATCACCTTTTCTGGAACAGAAACCGCAGGGTCAAGGGTCGGTCAACTCAGGGTTCAAAGTTTGTTAAACCTGGAGCTCAACTATTTTGAGGTGAGAATGACAAAGACAATGATGGAGTCTTGGGTGCTTTTGTCCTTACCGTATCCTATGACCAGTATCACCAGGACAATCATGATCCAGACCATGATCCCTGCCAGGAAGCGTAGGAGGATGATGAAGAGCAGGCTGGTGAGCATGGCAATAACCAACCCTCTGCAGGGAGAGCACAGAGAGAGAGCGTGAGCTGTGAAACCAGCTGATGTTCATCCCGCATGCACAAACCGGATTAAAGTGAACAAGAAGCAGATTTACAAATGTCAGTGTCTTACATGAGAATCCAGTACCAGGACTGTGTGTAATCCTCAAAGATTTTCATGACCACCTGACGAGCCTCAATAACCACAGTGGCATTCCTGTGGAGAGATTTCTGTGAGTTTATCTGTCTTAGCGCCGCGGAGTTCCTCATAGGCAATGTGTGTAAAATCTAATGTGGCAGGTTGGGACAGGCCAAAGCTCATTTCAAGCTCAAGAGTATTCTTGTCACAATGACTCCAGTGATGTACTCACTTGACTCCATCCATGAGATCCTTGGCGTCTCTCATGTTTCCACTTCCATCATCAAAGCGAGAGATGTTTCCCACAGTTATCACACCTCCTTTCTGGCCCAGAGCTGGGAAACACCTGCGTGTGACTGGAGAAGAAAATCCCAACAATTTAAAAAGACACCGGTTGATTTTTTTTTTTTTTTTAATAAGCCAGCACTTTCCAGACCTGCACTGGTGCTCTGGATGTATACAAAATGTGATATATATTGTATTAACAGTGTGTTTTGGATGATCTATTTAGGGAGATCCGACTCACAGGGCTTGCTGGGCATCAGCATGGAAGGACAGAGGCCTAACCTGAGGATTTCTGGTATACCCTGAAACACAGTACATCCAAAACAGATAAGGTGAGTGAGAAGCTTTGGACAATCAAAATAATCGAGATAATTCACAGTGACACTGGAGAGAAGCATCCAAGCAGGCGTCTCAACCACATGGCTTTAAACTCACCATTGTGTTTGTCACACCTTCCTTGCAGAAGTTCTTGTAGTAGTCAAAGTCTTTTTTGTTGGTGTAGGCTTTGACCAACGTCATGAACTTTTCTGGGCACTTCTCCACACACATCTAAACAGGAAGGATACAGTTACATCAAGTGCAGGAAAAGAACTCGGTGGTCCTAATTTTAGATAAATAAAAAAAAAAATGCAGCACAGCAAAGAGAACGGATGCCAATGCCAACAAATTGGTCAGGGTGACAGAGGAAGAAAACAAAAGCAGGAGCCGTGTCCCAGTTTCATACAACAGAATGAGCATGTAGTGTATTCAAACTGGAGAAAGTATACCCTGCTACTGGACACTATTTCCCCACTGTGCAATGTGCACAGGAAATGGAGCCATTCACAGTTGTGGGTGGTGGTCACAAAAATGATGATTGATGTCTGTTTGCGTGCCACTTATATACTGGTATACTGGGATAGTTTTGCATCAGCAGAAAAGAATGCATGAGGACAGATGGGTGGAGTTGACACCTGTGTGGTCGGACACTGGAACTCCAGCAGCACCATGGGGCTGGCACACTTCATGATGTTGAAGTAGAACAACAGTGGCTTCTTCCTGTTAAAAACACAAACATACAAAACAGTCAGGGGGGGGGGGGGACATACAGAAAAAGTACATGAGCAGTGTCTGTGTATTTCAATGATTAACAGACTCATCAAAATGAGGAAATGTCATTCTCCAGTGCACCATGCTTTACTTTGCCTTCATCAGGGTGACGCTTGTGGCCATTTCTGGTTTCCGTATATACAGCCCATCGATCAGTATCAGTGCAAAATGCTTCAGCCATGCACCCACTTGTACCTTTTTCCTCTTATAAAAATAGTAAAAAGTGAGCGGAGTGGTTTCATGAAATACCTGTTAACATATCAATTTAGAGTAATCTGGATTTCTAAACTGGGCACTCTAAGAAGGTTGAATAAGGAATTAGATTTTCATTTTTGCAGAGTTTTGTTGGATTATATTTGATCTCAGAGAACAGCATTTTTTATTTTTTAAAAAACAGTTGGAAGTTGAGGTCAACCACAGACTGATATCGAAATAAGTTTGTGTTATCTATAAATATTAAGAGATAAAGGAGAACAGAGTCTGGACATTCAACCTGTATTAGATAGTGAATATTCAGAACAGATGGTTGTAAAAAAAAAATATATATGTTTCGTTTTTATGGTAAGAAGATTTTCTCTTTGGCTTTTTGTATTTGGAACTAAGAGTAATGGTATTTTTTGAATAGTCATTTTTAGGTAAAAAGATGATGATAATATTGTTTTCTTTCTTCTTTTATCTTTGCATCTGCCCTGATGAAGGCAAGATGGCTGAAAACATTAGGTGAATAAAACCCGGTGAACTGGACTCAAACTGTAACTGTGCGTGTATGTGCACTCTCAAAGTAAAAAGAAAATGTCCAGCAGAGCAACAGAAATAAGTAAATCTATACTTGGAAAACAACTCACTCAAGTGGGGTGCCCGCCTGCCCACAGAACTGGCCTCGACTGTCTGTGGGATAGATCACCTTTCTGGGGTCACCCTGAGACCAGGCTGGGAGAAGAAAAAAAGAGGGTTAAGGTTGTTTTTTTGTTTTTTGTTTTTTTTAAATAGGTTTTAGTTTGAGGTTTTATAGGTAAAGCAAACAGCAGTGCTGTTTCCTTACCGAGTACTCCCACTGCAATATAACCCATTATGGCAAGACCGAAGAGGATGCAGCACACGATGTCTGTGCAACCCCTAGAATGGAGAGAGCAGAGTTGGAGGGTTGAAAGAAACTATTTGTAGTTGTTTACACACTGTAAAAGCCAGGGTTAAAAATAAATAAATAAATAAATAAAAAAATCACATCTCTATCTCACCTGTTCTGGATTGGGCCCTTGAAGGTGGGGTCATACTTCCTTGGCTCGCCTACATCAAAGAAACAAGTGCATTTATCACTCAGTGAGCTCTTAGCATTATGGCTACTGAAAACACGGCTTGGTGAGACGTCCTATGAACTGTAGACAAAACATAATATTTTAAAAACAAAAGGTGCACCTTGAATCAAGAATTAGTTTTTAAAAGGGGGGTGGATTTAAGGCTCAGAAATGATACACCCCCCCTCCCTTTTCCTCCCATTCTTCTGTCAGATGACTTTTCCCTCTAAACAGACACGCCTGGCATCCTGACAAATTCCTCCCTGGTGACTAAGAAAAGAAAACCCTTTTGAAAGACGAAGCCAGCTTAACTTGCACAGCCACCAGAGGGGATGTAAATCCTTTATAGTAGTAGATTTAATTTGAAAATCTAATAACATCTTGTTGATGCCGATTTATGCCAAACCCAAGAAATGTAGAATTATGCAGTTTGTCAGATAAAATGCGAATTTTAGGCCAAAAACAGTCACTGAAAATGAACATGTGTCATTTTGGTTTTGATAAGATTTCTTCCAAATTCATACAGATTATCAAAAAAAAAAAAGAAAAAGGCAATTATTTAATAATTCCCATCATATTTATTGGCTGCATTGCTACAAGGTGGTACTTTCAGGACTCACAAGTGTCTGATCTTTAAGCTGAAGTTCTGTGAGTCCTGATCATTACTGCAGGCTCAGGTGTACAGTTAAGTTTGCTGCAGGTTATCTGAGGTCAGTATATCAGAAGCAGGAGGCCGAGCGCTTGTTATCTAAGCAAATTCATCTCGCAGCTCTAAACACAATGCGCCACATTATAGTTACAGAGCAAACAAAAAAAAAAACCCTGATCAAGAGTCAAGGATTGATCGGCTGCACATCCACCACAATAATAATGTTTTTATATTCAACATAACCAATATTTTGACAGCATGGCTGCCCTGTTGGGGCTTTAAATCTCTCAAATCATTAACATTAGTCTTCACACTACTACCAAAGGGTGTACATGTGCATGTGTACCATTTAGCACTGGATCCTGACACCTCCGAGTCTAGACAGGAGCACGATATTCTCTGTGGCGTCTTTGCATATTAATTATGTATGTGGTCAGGGGGGGATAATGCTGCAGCAGGCATTTACCAGAGGAGCTCTGAGAGAGGTCACAGCTTCCTGTTAGAAAGAGCATGGGCGTTGTATTTCAAATATATAGTGTAATGTCGTGTATTGTCAGGCTGAGGTGCTATTTTTGACAAGACTCAACAAAGTGAAGTTCACTTCAGTGTAGCTGTAGCAACTTGTGATGGGCTTAATGGATGATTTATTCAGTTTTAGAAGAATTAACTTGCTTGCCAGGTGATTTATCTACACACAGCGCAGTAACATTTGTACAAGGAAAACACTGATAAAAAAAAAAGCTCCCCGCTCTCACACACCTGTACAATTAGAGCTACCAGCAACAGCAGGTTCCACACAAACACACACACACCCTTTCACTCCTCACAGTGCTGACATGCTGATACTGCTGATCCAGTTTCACTCAAAACTATTTACTCACTTCATGACACGGATTCTTTTTTTAAGCAGCAAAAATAAGACAATTAAGATTAACCAAGAGCAATCCTCCAGTCATTTGAAATTTCTTGGATGAACACAGAATGAAAAAATAAATAAATGTGAAACTAAAGCAAAAAGAGCAGTTACCATGCTTTCCATAATATTCTGCATCCTCAGCCATCTTGAAATTCCTCTCTGGGTCAAATGTTGAAGAGTACAGAGAACCCTTTTACCTTTTCCACAGCCTCTTTATCTAGTCACTGCTTCCTCCCTCTCTCTCCTGGTTTAAATGAGCAAGAGCGGTGGAGACACAGGTATTGTGGAGGAAAAACCAGTCCAACCTGTCCCTGAATAATAGCTGTGAGCACTAGGGCAGCACAGCAACGCTCCACCTTACCTCAGACTTCCCCCCCTTCTGTCTTTATCCTGAAACAACTGCCTCTTTTCCAATCTGTGCTCCACCTGTGCATCTATCCCCTCTATGCCCTCCCACTTCCAAAAGACCTCTTTCTGTCTGGGTTTCCACTTTGCTTCTGTCTCAAAACAGCCATCTATCCAAACAGGCGAGGGAACTCATCTACAAGGAGTTAAAGAGAAGCGGTGTGGACATCGGAAAGAGAGGGTGGGGCCTGCTGTTGAGGATGAGGAGGAAAAGCTGTGTAGATGTTATCAAAAACATGTGTTTGGAGAAAACAAGGAGGAATTCTGCCTCCTGTGGTGTTTTGTGTCACTGCTGTGGAGGAGCGATGATTAGATTCAGGTGTGCAGGATATTTATGGCTACAAATACCATGCCATACCATACCTGCATGAAGTGAAAGCTCACAATACTGAGCTAAAAAAAAAATCAAGCATTTCATGATTTTGTATAAAATTAAACTGCCTGGTGGAGCAGCTCAAATCGGATCCAGTCAAATCTCCTCCAAAGAGTGTTTTCTCCCATCTTGTGGGGACAAGGCAGCATTGCACTGAGACAGAAAACGATAAAACAAAAATCTTTCTAGCTCCCATTTTTCCATCACACGCTGTTCTGTCCTCAACAGCCATAGGCAATCAGACTATGTTCAGTTTCAACAAAGAGTCCACTGAAGGACTAAATGCCAAAAATGTGTTTTACAGATGCTGACAGAGACAGAAAATTCATCTGGAATGACTGAACATTTCCATTCATTTTATTCTTGTCCCATGGCCAATGTTACTGCAAACAGGGATTCCCATTACGAGCTCTGGAGTGGCTGTGAATTTTTCTGAAACTAAACTTTTTCACCAAGTGACACAGTGAAACTGAGGCTGGAGGTTTCTGGGGAATTTGATTCATTGGATGACAGTGACATGACACACAACAGAAAACACATGACTATAATATTTCTTACTTGTTTGTCTAACCTGTAATTAGATTTTCTTGAACTGGTAGAACAGCTGGTGACAACAGTAGTGCAAGGTGAAGTAAAACGCACAGCTCTAGTTTTTAAACAGGCTAAATGAGTAATTAAATAATTCTTTATCCTCTGTGGCAGTAAGCAACAGTTTTAATCTGTTAAAAGCCCTCCATGTGATCTAATCTAATTCCAATGAACCGCCAAAGTGCAACAAGTCAGCCACTGAGCATTCACTGAAACCATTAGCAATACAAACGACATTTGCTACATGTGTAAGCGCTTTGATTTAATTATGAAATGCCATGCTATTTTTCTAATGAGAGTTTACGTGGGCACCCGTTACAGACATCTGCATCCCTGTTGTGCTTCTGTGTATTTACTGTGTTGTCATTTAATAAACAACTGTAAGAAAGGTAGAGGTGGTAACTTGAAACAGAAACAGTCAAATAATACCTGAGTATTATCATCAGTTCATGTCTTAAAACTTTCTGTTTACAGAAAAACAAAGTCAAAAGTAAAAGTGAGAAAAAGCTTAATGTCTTGCATCGTGTTTTTTCCTCATGGACAATATGAACATTAGACATCTTTTGTCTTTTGTGTCCAGACATTCCTGAGTTATTCTACCTTGTTTTTTTTTAACCACCGCCCTTCCCATCTCTAAACTAAAATTAACCTTGCTGACCTTTTTTCATAGAAGACCTTTTGGCATGTCACAGTAGGAAAAGTACAGGTGCAAATAATAAAATGCTGAAATGATGGCTGAATTCCAATTAGCTGCTTCCATTTCAGGATCCTGGTATTGTTCATGCTGGCTCACCGTCACACTGTCATGGCTTACTGAGATTCTTGAATAGAGCGGAGCTATTGTTAATGTTATTAGTCCCATAAGTGCTTGTTTATCTGTGACAAGTCAAGATATCTGCTGTGAAAAGGACTGTTTTTAAATCTAACAGCACAAATGTTTACTATCCAGCCCAGTAGCTCCCAGACTTTTTCAGTCAACCCCCTCCTTCAGAAGCTAGAATATTTTTAACAACGCCCTTAGACACATACTGGCCACAGTACCGGATGCTTGTAACAAAAGTAGAGGAATAGGAATTGGAATTATATTGAAATAACATTTTATTTTAAAGAGCTTTTTCATCAGCAGATATTTTTGACTTGTCATAGCAGTCAGGAATTAATTTGTGACACCAATGTTTGACAGGTCAAAACAACATCTACTGTGAAAAACATTAACTGTGAGTTTCACACCACATTTCTGGTCTTGACGAACTGGGCAGGGTGTGAAGCACTTTGACTGGCTTAGCTTAGCTGCTTCTGCCAACCAGCTGCCAACCAGCTGTTACTGTCATGTACTGTAGCAGCCTTTCAAATTCATTTGTTTTTCAACAATGAATTGATGGCCCTCTTAAAATCTCTTGCTATTTGCGGTTTTGACATCCTGTTATGAAATAGCATGACCCTAAAGTTTATTATTGCAGTTCCTGATAAGCACACAAAAAAGCTAAAGTAAGAAAGTTTAGTATAGTAAATAAAAAAATCCAAAACTTCTAGGAAAACAAGACTATATCTAAGGAGACTGTGATATCATAGCCTCTTTAATATAATCTAGAAGTTGCAGCTGCTGCCACCCCCCCCCCCCCCCCCCCCCCGCTGCTGTCCCCCCATGTCTTTCATTATGGTAAGAGGTTGTGGAGTGTTAAAGGCCAAGTTCACATCTATTTCTGGTGTTACAAAAGGAAGCCTGAGAGAATATAGACCAGTTATGTCCACAGCAAATGTTGAATCAATTGGAAAATTTGTGTTCAAGACTTGGGACATCTGTCCCGTAATATCTGACAGTCAAGGTTTTCAAAGCCTAGTTTCCAAAGATTTCGTACATGCAATAATTTTACACAACAGCAGGAATATTGAACCACATTTTATCCAGGGAAAAGGAACTTTATCTAAACTTGATCGCTAACTGCCTCTCCAACATAATCCTCTCACAAATTTAACCTTTTAAATGTGTGATCTCTTGATAAACTAGCGACCTCGCAACAGTGAAATTTCTGCTTCCACCGCTGACGACCTCATACCATCATCTCCTTATCTCCTCATCTCCTTATCTCTGCGTTCCAGCCTGTTTATTCCTGTAGCTCAGATACAGATGATACAAAGTGAAACCAAGATCAAATTCAAACTATAATTAGAATTAATAAAGACTATTCACCAACAATGGCAAACAAGACGCAAGCACAGTGAGATTTTTTAGGCTAGATTAAATATTCTGGTATGTTTATACGACCTCCGTACACAGACATAAATGACCACAATGTCGAATGTTCCAAAAATGGCATTTTAAGGAACATTAAGGAAAATGATAGTAAAATAATGAGCTGTTCCTGTAAACATTACAGAAATGTTCCTCAACACCAAAGCGTCAGTGAGGTCAGCCAAGATCAACAAACCCATCTACTGACTAGTGGAGGACAGTGTCTGGTACTGCTTCCACATTCAAATTACTCTGCATTTATATCACTTCCTCTGCCCAAACTCATTTTCCCTGACCTTAATAACCAATCAGTCTTGCACTGCTCTGAACACGCCTTTGTATTTCAGACTGTAGGCAAGTTGGCAGGACCACTCGACAGTTAGCAGAGTCACATGATCCTGCTTGGGTTGTCAGGGTATGATCAAGCACATTTAAGTAGAAACGGGTGGATGTAATGACGGAGTATTAGTAGCGCAGAAGGAAAAACCAAACAGTACAGTCACTGAACTGTAAACAAATAAAACAGGCCAAAAGTAAATCTGAAAATGTGACTGAAACAAGCTTTAACAAACATGAAGGAACAGTCAGAGAGGCTCGGTATCGGGTTTCAAACCAAACTCCTAAATTTGGCTTATAATTACACCTAATCTCCACCAGGGCATGGCTGCATGGCTGCTGCAGATCCTGTCATTGAGGTCTCTTCATATAGCTCAGCCTGAAATTACTCCAACATGTGAAACTGTGGCCGATCCTATACTTTACTCTGAAATGCTCTCCCTATGGCATAATAAGACTTTTGTCCTTGTCTCCTTTTTTTGATTTCGTCAGTCTAGTCTCAACATGCACTGAGATATATTAATGTGCACGTTGCACTGGCTGTTTCCAGAGCCTCTTACCTCATACCACTGTGATTTCTTAAGTGAATTTGCGGCCATTCACCACCATCATCTGCCATGGGTTTAAGGCAATTATCTTTCTCCTCTCTTTCTACCTATTTGCCGTCTCACTCTGTGTCAAACTGTCTGAATCCTCTAGGCATTTTGGTGATTACAAACAAGCAGACACACACTGAAGCTCCCTTTCGTGAAGGGTTGGTAATGGGAGTCAATTAGCCATCATGTGGCAGGCTGAGTGGAAAAGGGTGTGTGCAGACAAGAAGACAAAAACACTATGTTAAAGACCCATCATAAAAACCAGCAGACAGACGAAGCGCCTTATATTGTTTTTCATTTCTACTTGTGCAAAAACATCCTAGAGACCTGTGATAGACTGGCAACCCGTCCAGGGTGTACCACACCTCTTGCCCATTGTCAGCTGGGATAGACTCCAGCCCCCCTTGCAAGGATAAGCAGTATAGCTAATGTCAACATCCTACAAAAGCTTAATATGCTCAACACATTGCTACAAAAATCTCCATTTAACATTTAAAAGATGATGTTATTGACTCAAAACAAGGCCTTTCAGGAGTAAACATCCTCCCTAAACATGCTCTGTCTTTTGTGTGAATCATTTATTGCACTTCCTACGTAAAAAGCCTGATTCAGAAAGAGCAGTATGTCTCAAACTGCATACAACAGGGTGTGCCACTATTCAACAATATATGACAACCACAAACAAGGAACAAGCAAAGCAACCAGAGATAATGTATTGTAAAATACAAATACAGTATACTGAGATGTACACTGTATGAAACTGAGCACATGTCTAATATGACACTACCAAGTACAGACCCTCTTCACTTGTTTGAGGTATTTTCTAATAAACTAAGCTCTATACATAGCCTGTTGTCTGCCATACCAGTCTGAGGAATGTGGCAGCAACTGGACAAGCAGGAGACAAACAGGGACATTATACACACCGACAATATACGAGGCAATGTGGACCACCAGCTTTACTTACATGCACCCTGCTTTTTCAAAACATGACACAAACCAACAGCAAAAAAAAAAAATCCTTCACATTTATTCGCTATAACTGCAGATGAAGAAGTAAACTCGCTATTTTAAGTACATGGTTAATAATTAAACTCATAAGTACAGGTAAGAGGGAAAGTGGTTCAGCAGTACCAGCTAATGTAAGACAATAAAGACCGAAAAAAAAGAGGTATTTAAGTCATCAACGACACATACCAGAACTATCTATGCTATCAGTTGGAGTAACGTTTTCGTTTGGCACTTAAACAAAACTAGCTAACGGTAACTT
The DNA here is from genome assembly GCF_002260705.1 of Seriola dumerili. Taxonomy (NCBI): domain Eukaryota; kingdom Metazoa; phylum Chordata; class Actinopteri; order Carangiformes; family Carangidae; genus Seriola; species Seriola dumerili. Next base: position 1,913,700 of record NW_019174368.1, read on the forward strand.
GAGTGGTAACGCTTGCTATCCCGGGACAAATAAAGTGAAGCAGGCCCGTTTGGGCTTTAAATAATTACCATATTTCGGTTTCTCCTCCAGCTCCATGATTACGGGGTGTTTGATGTGGACCAGAGCTGCTCACAGGCGACGACTACAGCATATTTTCAGCCTTGGCTTCAGGTTATCGTGCGGAGATTCTGTCAGTTTGAACACTTCGTACAAGTCCCCTCCAAAAATCTTGACTGCCCAGCTAACATTTAAAGGGAGACTCCTTAGAACGGAGAGCGGGCCAATTAAAACGCAGGACGCCGTGATTGACAAGTCCCTCAACCAATCAGTGAAAGAAGGCGGGAGTTTATAGTCAAGGAGACTGGATTCGTTTCTAGTACAGTTAACTGACAGCGTTACTCTCCATCTAACAGTTATATCCCGCTCATGACAATGGACCAAATACAATCAGTCTCAGTAATTAATTAAAAATAACGCGGTCTAGATCATTTGTGTTTGTTCATCATTAGTCATTTGCGGTAAAAAAAAAAAATGTGTCTTCATCAACCAAGAGTGCTGCAAAGCAAAGGCATGGCATATCTTTTATCGCCCTGATGAAATGCAAGACAACATTAATTATGAACGCAATCTTATTCATTCATAATTCAACTTAGAGACCAAACATTGCCTGATCTGACTCTGCACTCTGTGAGTCACGACAGCTGCTAGTGGGCTGCAGAGGAGGTGTAACATCTAATTTAGCTCAAGTAAAAATACCTATGCCCCATTAAAGTAAAAACCCTGTGTTCATAATTGAACTCAGGTAAAAATACAGTATTATATGAAAATGTAAAGTTAAACAATTGGTAACCCTTTAAATTACAGGCCGTTAATTACGTTAAATGTGTAGTAATTAGTAGTAATTATGTAGTAATGTGAAGAAATTACCAAGAAATAACAGTCAAGTAGCCCATTGATTATGTAGTCATTTTGTGGCAATGGTATAATAGTTAGTATTGATAGTATAAGTACTAAGTATTATATGGGAATTGTTATAGTAAGTATAATAGCCCACATACATGGTAAGACAGGGGGGTCGTTTCTGAATAGGCTACCCATAATATCAACAGCATTAATAGCCTATCCCTTATTGCATTGTGAGCAGGCTGTTAGCAGGTAATTCAGTCTCATATTTTCACTGTCAACATGTTAACATTGGTTTCCTCCACACAGCCAAGTACTTTCAGTGTAATAAACCTAATGTATTTGTAATTTCTACAGTCTTACCTTTCAATAAGCCAAGATGACTGGTGGTAGCCACTGCAACAGTTGTAATAAATGTAATAAACAGACTATTTTTAAGTCAATTTAAAGATGCACAACACAAATTGCTTAAAATATGACTATTCTCATGTTTACAAAACACTCCAATGTCTGACAGATAGATAGTTTTAACAATGACTGCCACTTGTAGGGAAACAATGTACTCCTGGTAATATAAAACAGTTTGATAAGTTATATATGCATGGACTGTGCAAACAACATAGATTTAGTTAAGAGCAGAGATGCACCTTGAACCCAGACTCAGTTTTTAAAAGGGAGAGTGGATTAAAAGTTAAGAAACGAGGTCAATAGAAGTAATGGAAAACCTTATGCCCCTGCAGATTCCACCCCACTGGAGCCTCCAAAAATATAAGGCTCCTGAACTACTTATGAAAGAAAGGTTTTTTGTCTCACATCAAAGTTAGGTGAAGAGTCTTTTTCTGGTAACCTGCACACAGCAATATAGTGTATATATCTCTCTATATATATCTATCTATATATAGCCTTAAATGTTCACCCAACAGATTAAGTAACCTTAATCACCTTGATGAATAGCTACATACATGAAATTGATTCCCGATAACCCATAACCGTTATGAATTATGTCCATTATTTAGACAGTTTGTTTAGTTATTTAGCTTAGTACGTTTGTTGAAAACGCGCAACCTTTACTTTGAAGACGAACTGTCTGTGTTTCTGGCTCTCGACTCTCAACTGGTTGAGGTCATAGACTGTACGACTGAAATAAAATCTGTTTAGCCTCCTCCAAACACTATACAGAGGATAAATCAACTTAAAAAAAAAATTATACGACATGTCCTTGCGTAGCTCTGTTGAGTCTCATCATCCTGCAGTCAGGAGTGCAAATATGAGAACAATTGGAGTGCTTAGTGTTACGATCTGGACTTAAGGGAATGACCTAGTAGGAAGTTAGCACTGTCATCTTCCTTGGAGCTGGAGTGACTTTATTTTTTAATTTTTTGATTCATTTATTTTTTAATTTTTTCTTGCTGGGGTGACTTTATTCTGGAAACTCAAGCTTGGACGTGGCCACGCCTCCATCATTCACTCCCCTGCTAACGAGCCAATCATGTTCCATCCCTAGTAGCTGAAGTATCCTTAAAAGGCAGCCATCTTCAGTGATGAAAACTGGCCACATACAAAGAGTTCATCCATATTTTTATGTCGTAGTCTCAGATTTGACATGTTCTGTCTTCACATAAACGAAATGTTTCATTTGTTACAAGAATAGCTGACCACCATTTAACCACTGGAAAGTAGTTTAATGATGACGCCACACTCAACATGGCCGTGCTGCATGCAGCTAGGAGTGCTTTACGTGATGACGTTAGGTTGTGTTTTGACGTTGAGTTTCGCTGCACTGTCGGCCAGAGGCAGAAAAGGGAAACCAGGACAAGGGTTGTTGTCCCAGTCAACAGAGGTAAATTCTCCTTATACACTTGCCACTATGGTTTCAATAGCTACTCACAATACACAGTGCTCATATAATATATTTCTATTATAATTATTCAGAAATTATGTTATTAACACCCAAGTTACTTGCTAACTATCATGGACTAGCGCTATTAGCTTGTAGCTACAGTGAAGTTACTTAACGCAGCACAGGTTGGCTGAGATAGCCTAGCTTGGCTACATACCAAACCTGGTTGGCTGTGTGGACTAACATCTGTTTGCTGTGACAGGTTGTTTCATTAGATATTACAGTGAAGACTTTGACATGGGTAACTGAGAATGAAACTGACTCAGCAGCAGTTACTACTACTAGCTACTACAGTCAGTATTCACTTTCTTTCAAGCCCTACATTCCTACATTGTAAAGTCACTGAAAGTCTATTGGTCATGGGGCCAGAAACCAATTCAAGATCAATGGAACACCTTCCACTATGGACCACCAGTTGAACGTTATTGTCATGACTTCCACTGCAAACTACTACCTGGATGGCTGTTTTTATATCTTGTAATACACCAGTTTAGTCAGTTATGGTCTCTTTATTTTATAGACTAATTTCAACCATGGCATTGAGAAGCGCAGTCTGCCGTCTCTTGGTCAACCCTCAGAGATGTGCCATCATCTCAGCTTCCAGAGCACAGGGAACTGCAGCACCTGCCAGATGGGGTAAGTACAATGACACCATACCAGCCCAAAGGAATTATTAGCATTGGTGTTTGGTGGTCACAACATCCCAAAAACATCATATAATAATGAAGAGGTTACTCATAGCTGTGTGCAGATGTGACAGTACTTGCATATATTTGGGAAGAGACTTTCAAATGTATGTTTTAATGCATTAAGTCCCACAAACCAAATGTAAAACCACATTGTAGAGATGCTGGGTTATAGCTGATGTCTGCAAATGTAAATGGTGATGATGAAATTAACCTTCATTACTTTTATTTTTTATCGTTATCGCATGAAGATTCACTTGAAATCCACAGGGAGAAATATGGTAGAATTTATTATAAGGCCTTGTTTAAAACAGCACAAAAATAGTGTATAATTATTTATAAATATTAAGGAAGTGTAATTAAATGTACCTTAGACTTACACAGTACTCTAACTCAAAATAACATTTGTATTTCCCTTAAAAATGTAGTTTTAAACCGTGTTTTATCTGCTACTTGTATTTTTTTAATTACATATATTTTTATCACTTTTATTACATAAAAATGATGGCAGATTATATCCTTACATTTCTTGAATAATATTTATAATTTTACTGGTTTGTATTTTCACAGATGCAGAAAAGGTTGAACAGAAGTCTAAAGCACGTAGGTGTTGCTAAAATTGTCAGTCCTCGATAATTTGAAATTGAAGCTCTTTCCAGAACTTATTTTGAACTCTGACTGTAAAGGTTATAATTGTTCTGATTCTAAATGTCTGGCAGCTAAGGTCCAGTTCAACTGGCGTGATGCCCTGGAGCTGGAGGGACTGCTGACAGAGGAGGAGATCATGATCAGGGACTCCTTCCGGACATACTGCCAAGAGAAACTCATGCCTCGCATCGTGATGGCAAACAGAAATGAAGGTGAGAAGGTGTTTTTGTTCTTGCATAATGTCTGTAAGTCTGATGGTTTAGTCTAATCAAAGTTTCTTAATGAGATCCTGATATGTAATTAATGTGAACATGCTGTTTGCTGAATTAAAGAAGTGCAGCTCCTGTAACTTGCCCTCGTTTTCTTTCAGTGTTCCACAGAGAAATTGTGTCAGAGATGGGAGAGATGGGTGTTTTGGGCCCAACCATTAAAGGTCAGGATGAACAAGTCCACTTGATTTGACTTGCACCATGCACACTGAATCTGAAATCTGAAAAATCTGAAATCAACATCATCTGCACACTTGTCATCTGTATTTGTTGTTTGTTTTTGAGAAATCTGTAACTCCTCTTCCTGCATTTGATATAAAGGTTATGGTTGTGCTGGGACAAGCTATGTGGCCTATGGTTTGATTGCCAAAGAAGTAGAGAGAGTGGACAGCGGCTATCGCTCGGTTATGAGTGTGCAGTCGTCACTGGTCATGCACCCCATTAATGCCTATGGCACAGAGGAGCAGAAACAGAAGTACCTCCCCAAGCTGGGTAAGATGAGAACAACAATATTTTTATTTATTGATATGTCAACAACAGATGAGTGAAAACTGAAATGGTAGACTGGTAATGATATTTTTATTCTTTTCTGATGAGTCACTGAGCTCCTGGTTTATTCCTGGGTTGTAATCACCCCCTTGATTTCTCTGTCAATCCAAGCTCGTGGAGAGATCCTGGGTTGTTTCGGCTTGACGGAGCCAAACCATGGTAGTGACCCCAGCAGCATGGAAACTAGAGCCAAATACAATCCGTCCAGTCGCACCTACACTCTCACTGGCTCAAAGACCTGGTGAGGAGTTTGCTGTCTATGTGGAAAGTATCGGAGAGGCTTTCTGAGAAAATGTCTCAGTAAATAGCTTCTCATTGGAGAGAAAATGTTGTAGAATTCAGACTTCATTGATATAAACATGGTAAATAAAATAACAGAAACACTTATCAGTATCATACAGCACCACCATGTTATCTAAAACTTTTGGATAAAATGCACGTAGGATTATAAATTAGGTTATTTATTACAGTGAGAGTTCATTTAAATCATAATTTAGTGAACTTTCTGTGATCACCTGAATAATAATAACACAGTTACAGAATCTTGTGCAACCTTCCTGTTACAAGTTCAAGGTTTTTGTTGTGGCACAGGACTCGATATGTCATCAGTTGACCACAAGGTGGAGCGCTTCACAGTTAAAGTTCTCTTGGCTATAAAGCTGGCATACACATACCAGGATTTACATTGATTGGATTATTGGAGGAGTGTACTTATTTATTTTCAATCAATTTTATAACTCCAGAAAAATAAATAAGTCTAATATGTTGTCTGTTCTGTCAACAAATGTGAACAAGTACCCACCATTGTACTGCAGCATTGCTACATATCAACGTTCTTCACTGGCTACAGAAAAAATTAGTCCTACCCGTTCATACAATAAGGTTTTTCCCTTTTCTTCCACCTTCAGGATCACCAACTCTCCAGTGGCAGACATTGCTGTAGTTTGGGCCAAATGTGATGATGGGAAAGTGCGTGGCTTCATCCTGGAGCGCGGCATGAAGGGTCTCGCCACACCTAAGATCGAGGGGAAGTTCTCCCTGAGAGCCTCCGCCACCGGCATGATCCTCATGGACGAGGTGGAGGTTCCTGAGGAGAACCTGCTGCCTAAAGTATCTGGCCTTGCGGTGAGTGGAGTGAAACGATGAATATTATTGATGCAGTAACGTGTGTATGGACGATACAGAATCATTGTACATCTTAGTTCTATGACATTCATAATATACCCATGAAATAAAGTTGATGATTTAACAACTTGTATACTTTCTAAAGGGATTTTAGCTTAATGTGACACCTACTAAACTTAGAGTTGTAGACTACACACAGGAGTAATCATCCATCTCACTCACTTTGCTGCTTCCAGGGTCCTTTCGGCTGCTTGAACAACGCCCGTTACGGTATCGCATGGGGAGCTCTGGGTGCTGCAGAGTTCTGTTTCCATGCCGCTCGTCAGTACACACTCGACAGGTCAGATGTCACAGATGAAAATGCACAAGTGTCTTGATCTCCAGTAACTGAAGTCTGAAGACTTCAATAAGTTAAAATATTTACATGTTGCAATATATTCCAGCACAATCCGCTAAACAATATTTGTTCATCAAAATGCAGATTTTTAAATTTAATTTGGTCAGATGTTTTCATGATACAAGATAACACTGTGTTGTTCTCTAAACCAGAATCCAGTTTGGCGTGCCGCTGGCAAGGAATCAGCTGATGCAGAAGAAAATGGCTGACATGCTGACTGAGATCACCATCGGCCTACAGTCGTGTCTGCAGCTGGGACGACTCATCGATGAGAAAAAGTAACTTTATCCTCAAACTGAAGTTTATTAAAGGGGATGTCACGTGGTCCCTCTGACCTCTTTCTGTCAGGTTGAGGGAAATGATTTTCCCCTCGGCGGTTCTCAACAGTGTCAAACTCAAACTATACATGTCATGAAACCATTAGAGAGCAGTAGAGGTTGGCCTCTGTGTGCATTGCGTACACTACAGAGATACAACTGACACTGAATCAAAACTGAGTGATCAGAAACTTTACTGTTTTTAAAGAATAATGAGAATTATCTATTATGGTCTGTTCTACTGGCTAAAATGTAAAATCCATCAGCCACAATCTGCCACACAAACAACCCTGTGTGCTCCTAATGAAAAACTGCAGAAACAAACATGGTGTTTCCTGAACAGAGCGGCCCCAGAGATGATATCCATGCTCAAGAGGAACAGCTGCGGTAAAGCCCTGGACATCGCCAGGCAGGCCAGAGACATGCTGGGAGGAAACGGCATTGCAGACGAGTACCACATCATCCGCCACGTCATGAACCTGGAAGCTGTCAACACATACGAAGGTGAGGAGAAGGAGGAGGAGGAGGAGGAGGAGGGAGGGAGGGAGGGAGCAGTAACAGAACCGAGTTAGAAGAGTTTAAATTTGGCTTTAGTTCCACATGAGACTTGCATACGTATATTAAACATGTCGAATGTGTCTGAGTGCATTATGAAGTTAGATGTGGACTGTTGATATCTACTGTCTCCTCTGGCAGGTACTCATGACATCCACGCTCTGATCCTGGGCAGAGCCATCACCGGACTGCAGTCCTTCACTGTGGACAAATAGATCCGACCTCTCAGCAGACACCCAGCCAGCGCGACTCGGGCCTACTCACAAGCAGTTTTCAGATAGTTTGGATGAAGTGTCATCTGCATAACGGCAACATTTGTATTCTCTCAGGTTTGTAGAATATATATTGAGTGCTTTATTTTGAGAGAAAGAACAAGTCAAGTCTGTCACCAAACTTGTGAAGTGAAATGTGATTAATTCAGACGTCGATTTTCAAAGAGGGCTATTTTTCTACTCTCCGTCACAACAATGTGGCAGTGGTTTCTTTTTCAGCTCCCCATTTCCCACTTGTATAGAAAAAGTAAAATGACTTGTATGGACTTTCATTGTCATTCACAAACTATGAATAGATCGAATGAGGTCAAGATCTAGATTTATTGTTGGTTACTGATGTATGCAAAGTTGATACTGTAATTACAAAGCCACAAAGCATAAATTCCCGCAACTCATTTGGAATCACCCGCAGAGCTTTTGTATTTTTAATTTGATCCAATTATGCAAATGTTGTCACTGTATAATTTGGTTTATTTTACAGTTACTATTGTTAGGTGAGTACTTGTAGCACTTTACTGGCTCTAACACTAAGATGTCATAAGTTTGCATGGTTTTCCAGAGGTCAAAGATGTTGATCCAAGATCTAAATAAAGAAAAGTTATTTAAGTATTTCAAGTGTCTGCATGAAGAATGAAATGCAAGTTGGATAAGGTAAGAAACACCTTTCTAGCCAGCTGTTATTTGATACAGAGTACATCACAGTGAAAATTCAATCATTATACTTGAGGTGTTTGAATGTTACCACCATAGGTTGTCCTACACATCTGGAAAGAGAAGGGGGGGGGCAGTATTCAGATGGTTGCAGTCTGCAACCTCACGACTGGATGCCACTAAATCCTACACACTTGGTCCTTCAAAGCTCATGTTTTACCGCATCATACACACTGTTTAATCTGCACAAAAAGTTAAGTTTGGTTTTAGGTCGTCTAAGGGAGATAAAAAGCATAATTCTCAAAATGTTAAACCGTTCCTTTAAGTTAAGGATCTAAATGTCTCCTCCACCAGTGACGACTGTTACGAAACCAATACCAAGTAAAGGTATAATGCAACAAAACCCAGGAATGAATGTACTCTACAGAGATCCAGACACACTCCATCCTTTCATCCCTCACTTAAAGACTCTCTCTCTCCATCTCTACCTCACTTCATGTCCAGGACAGTTAAGGAGAAGTGAACCCCACAAAATGTTCTCAGTTCTGAGCAGATAATCTCTGGGTTTTTTTTGTTTTTTTTTTTCTTTTTTTCCTCGTTCAATCCATCAGGGCCTGAGGGATGTGGGGGTGGGCAGTGCTGCTGGACAGATAAAGACCTCCATCCTCTCCAGCTTCATTGCATGTCTGCCTCTGCCCCTTTGAAGTGGAGGGAATTAAAGAACCGGCAAATCCCTGGCTGTACATGATGCCCAGGCGTGTTCTACATGGTGCTTACATAAGGAAATTACTTTTCCATTTTTTTTTTTTTTTTTTGGCCAATAGCCTTTCATCTTTTGGACATGTGTAGCTGTGACTCACTGTGACAAATTGCACCCCGAGTGGACTGTTTGTTCTGTGTCCTTTCTGTCAGGGATGATGGAGGATGGTGTGGTGGTTCCCTCGTGATGTGAGATGAAATTAATTGTTGAAAGAAAGAGGGCTGCAGTCTCCTGGATTCGCTCGCGCTCTCTCATATTCTCTCATCCACACATTAGCAGCAGCTATGGCAGACTAATACTCAGATAATTAGGATGCTTTTCATTTACAATAATCATCTGGATTATAACCAGTCATTTGGAAGCGCTGTCAAAGTGACGCGGCGCTATTGATAAACTTTTGGAGCATTTAACAGGGACAAACACACTGATCCTCTGACTACACCAAAAATACAAGATTATGATTTATTTGGGATTTGTGCTGCAGCCTTTGTGGGATAGGTTAAATGCACATCTTCAATTTTAAATGATGCTACAGGTCAAAAATTTGCAGATTTTCAACTTGAATGTTGTAATTTCCTGACAATTTTAACTGGCTGAGGAGTTGGTGTTGCAACAGTGATCAACCTTGATCAAGGTGGCTCAAGCTATGCCATGTTGGGTCCTTGAATTTGTGGAATTTGGGCCTTGAAAGTCCTGGGAAAAGCCTTTTAATATGTGATCATGAAGGTGTTTGACTAATATGTCAATGATGATGTGAGGATGATCTTGAGCACATCACACATCAGCCGTCAGACACTGGATCCGACCACTGCTTTGGTGATTAAAGTACTGGTTGGTGGTCTAATAGGGAGGGTATAATAGAGCCTTGTAGACCCTGCCCCTGCTGCAGCAGCAGAAATTGCCTCCAACAATAGGTCCTGTCCCACATGGCAGACCACTGGGCAGGAGAAACTGTGATACCGCCCTCTTTTGTTTAAAGTTTCAAGTCTATTGTAACACAAGTACTTGGTTATGGTCAGACTCATGCTTTGTTGCACCTCTGTAATCACCCCCAACAGTGATGTCATGGTGTGCATACGACACCCTGGAGTACACTGCGACATCACTGCAGCGAGCTTTTGTTTTTGACCGCTAGTAGCGCTATAGACCATATTCACACGGCGGCCATTTTCCTCGGACATCACACTCGGGGTGGGAAGCTGAAATGCTGTCGTTGATGTTGTATTGCTGTGCTCCAGGTTGCAAGTCGTATAAACATAGAGATTCTGACAAATAGTTTCAATTTGATGCTTCACGATCGATGAGTGACGGAAAAGACAACAGATATGCTAACGTTAGCATTCATTCATTTCTTAGCTAACATTACCGTTTGAGTGCTACATGACCCATAAGGAAAGGAGTAAATTAATTCTCAAATTATGCAGATCTGGGACACATTTCTTTCGGCCTGGAAGTAAACCATACTGGATGTAACCAAGCTAGCAATGTAACATTAGCTGCCTTGCTGTCTTTTCACCTGGTTAAGTTAGCAGTGATACACTTGCCCCACTGTCATATTACTGTAAATTGATGCAGGTTGATTATGAAACTATATAACATTAGTTAATGTTTAACATTTGCACAAGCCAGTGGATTCATTTGTAATCTGACAACTTTTGTAGAGCCAACATTGACATTTATGTTAATTGCAAACTTCACGTTTGCTAGCCTAGCATTAGCTTACAGTGTTTCCATCTGCCCCGTTTATCAATGTTGTAAAAGGAAAGTGAAGGTAAACAAGTCAAGTTTTTCAAACATCTTTCCGTTCTCCCACAGGATTTATTCAGACATTTAAGTGTTCAAGGTTTCCCACCGTCAGCATGATGTCAGAGGAAAATGGCCGCCGTGTCAATATGGTCTGTAAAACTCTTTTTTAAAAAGTGAGTCCCTTCACATGGTTTGGCTTCATGCTGTTCTGCTGATAGCTGACAGGAATTAAAAACTATACGTCAGATTCATGAACGTGTTCCTAAACCGCAGAATTGTGCGCACCTGTGTTCTTAGATTGATGAATACCAATCTCCTCATGGATTGAAAGCGTGTGCCAGTTGGCCCTAATTTAGCGATAACGCCCGAAAATGCCGTTAAAAGGGCACGAGACTGAAGGGTCGTGTGCAGACACAGACGGAAGTCAATCAAAACGCAAAAGGAACTTTAGTAGTTATGTGGAGGTACTGCAGCAGGAAGTGAGCCGCAAACGAGCGGTTAAGTGTAAATGTAGAGTTCAATTATTTTAAAAGAGCATAATGCTTTGTAAAATAACAAAAGCTATTTTTTAAAATATTATTTTAATTTAAATAATATTATATTATATAACTGTACAACAGAAGAAAATGCAATAACCACTTATTTTGCTCAAACATGTCACTGGCACTCAAGTAAGAGTACTCTTGAGTGTGCGTAGATTCTGTTCTTACCTAAGGACAAATCTCAAATAAGAAAACATTGGTGAATGTCAGAATCTTCGTCGAAAGTGCGTAAATGGGTTTTAAGAAGAAAATTCTTATTAAGAACGGTTGGTGAATGAGGCCCAATGTGTATTGGTGAATAAATCATAACTTTTGTTTGTTTTCGAGAAAACACCGTAGTGCATATTTAAAGTTAATTGTTGTTAAGTTGCACTTTAAGGTATTTTTTAACCCAGCACTTTTTAAGTGTGTTTGAGCAGGTGTCCACTGTCTGCGTGACATACAGGTTGCCACTTTCATTCTCAGGTGAAAGTAGTGCATGTGGGAGGAATTAGCTACACTGGTTTAATAATGTTACACCTGAGGCACGGAGGTCATACTGTGGTGTGGGTGTAATAGACTGTAACATGGAGTAACTATTCATGTTCCTACCCTCCTCCACACCCGGGCACACACCTTACATTAGGGAAACTCTAAAGAACTTGGATCAGTGCAAATAGCTCTCCACTCATCGGAAAGGACTTGGTTTGTTTCCTACAAGGAGATTTATCGGTAACTTGAAGGAATTAAGGGCACTGCGACAGCGGCAAATAAGCTGTGTGTGGAGCAGGAGCGTGTCAGAGGCATGTGGAGGGAGCTGCGGCGCAGTGGGCGGACCTGACAGCTGATCACTCACGCGCGGCGAGCGGAGCTTCACTTCAGCACCGAGGACAGAGGCGGAGGGAGCCGCTCCTGACCCGAGCATCCACCCTGCGGCTGTTCCACCTGTGGGATTCACTGAACCAGGAAGAAGCATCCCATCAAACACTTGGATGGATTTGAAGCTGCTGAATAAGGTTGGCGGTGAAATGCAAAGTAATTAAAATGCTGTTAACCCCTTTTTCGTTTTATTTTATTTTTGACATGTTTCTCTTGTTTTCTTTACAGAATTTATCCACTGTCCCACAACAGTAACTCAGATTTTTTGTTTTTGACTGCTCACTATGGAATATCTCTGTGGTCTTTGGAGGATGGTGTGAGGAGGAAGAAACCAAAGGAGTCCTTCTCATTTGGAATAATCATAAGTCTTTAAACATGAATGGTTATAATTTCACCGGTCTGAACTCCACTGATGAAGCACAGGCTTACCCATACTCGACGTCAATAGACGACCCCCTGTACAGGCAATACAAGCCCCCAGTGAAGGACCTCATCCCTTTGCCAAAGGCGGTGGTGTACCTGCTCATGGCTGCCCTGGTAGTAGTTGGAGTTGCCTATGCTATAGTTGGACATCTCATCAAGGATCTGGCCATTGACATAGCAGGTATGACCTCATGAGAAATTTAATTTAAGATATAATTACGCTGGTACCACTTTATAATAAGACTACCCTTATAAATGATTTATAAATAGTTTACAATTAGGTTATTAATTCGGTTGTTAACACTTTATAAATCATAAATAAAAAATAAAAACAAGTTATAACAGATTTATTTATTCAGTTTTTATACATTCATTTATATATTAATATATAACTGGTAAAATGAGCCTTATTGTAAAGTGTCATAATTTATTATTCACTTACAAGTTTTTATAACTGGTAAAGGAGTCTTATAGTAACTGAATAATAAATTATGATTTTTTTTTCACTTTACAATAAGGTTCCTTTTACCACTTATAAATGTTTGTAACTCATTGGTAAGATTAATCAGTAGTAACTATTAACTTAATCTTGCCAAATAAGGAGTCTGCATCATCAATGTAGGTACATTACACTTTTATTAGAGTCAGTCCACTATGGATTATCATTTGTCATGTTGCTCGTGCTCAAATGAAACAGAAACATGGCACATCTGGATGCATGATACTAATGCAAAGACAAGGGGTAGTTACACATTAGCAGTGTTTCCCACACCTCTGTCACTTGAACTCAAGTATCCTTTCATCAACACCACTATGTTCCAGCTGTGGTCAGATTTTAAACTAGATGTTATTTAACTCTGTAAAGTGGTTTCAGTCATTTATCCATCACTTTTTTTTGCTGATGGTTACATGTATTTACTTTTGGCTTTTTGTTCATCCAGCTGAAATTATCTCACCATTTATCCACTTTTTAATGTCTGAACAGTTCATTCATGACTCTTAGCTAATATGATCTACTCACTGGCACATGTACCTCTGGTTGGGAATCTGATTGTCAGCAGCCACTCACCTCACATCTGTTTGTTATTGGTGGTTTTATTAGATCAAATCTCTAACCCATGCCTCCCTTGTTTAGAATGCGTGTTGGGTCCGACTGGTGATGAAGATATAGACAAAGACAACAACGCGCACCGCATGGCCCCCAGCCATCCTCCCTCTGCACATCCATTTGCCCACAATGCCTTCCACGTGTGGGACCAGGACGACGTGGTCATCTCCATCCCCCACGATCAAAGCCCCCAGACCAGCCCGCTGCTGCTGGCTGCCATTCCCTACATGCCCTCTTTCTTCCCACACACACACAGCCCGACCAGCCACAGCCCTATGGCCTTCTCTGGCAGCCCAGGACCGACCACGGAGACCAGCATCCCCAGGGAATAAATACTTGGGATATGTGGCCGTCAAGAGGTCGTTATCATATATGTGTAGAAACCCCCCGTTTCATGTTCCCCTCCTCTGCCAGCAGACATACAATAACACTGGGAAATCTTCTGTGTCCTGTCTTACATTGTAAATGAGAAAGTGTCTCACACATGTATCAACAGAAAAGTCAAAGCAAACACCCTGAAGGACATCCCAAGGACACAAAGGACTACTGAAGATCATTGTCTCTGTGTGCCTGAGCTTCACTGAGAAGCTGTTAGACACGTTAGATGAAGTTTAGCAGACACTACATGTGTGCTGGGTACAGTACAGAAAACCTACCGTCTTACTTCCCTGTGGATGAAATAAAGGTTTTTTTTCTAAACAAAGCACAATGTCAGAGTGGAGCTGGAGCTGCTGACGGTTCAGTGTGAGTGACTTGTGTTTGTATCAGTGGGGTGAGATTGAAAGATTGTCCATCTGTTGCACCGATATAATCCACCTGCGCAACAAGAGACGAGTGTGAACAGATCACCAGTCGTGACACTTCAGTTACCGCTGTTACTTTAAAGTTCTGAACAATAAGGTTCAGGAGATCAGTATCTGTAGGTGTCGCATCCACAAAGCTGCTTCCAGCCTGTAAACCAGCTGGCTGTCTCTCACACTTTGGTAAAATGTTATTTCAAGACACTGAGGGATTAGCTTAAGAGGAAGACTTAACAGAGTTCCAGCAATTCAACATGTACACAACACAACTTAATCCTGCGGCCTTTATCGCAGGTGTCACGCGCACTCATGGACCCCCCCCCCCTCCATCTGGTATGCAGAGCCTATCAGCGCAGTTTATAGCACAAAAGTGTATGTGGCATGCTGGGAAAGTGAGCTAACTTCTCATTTAAGAGCAGCTCACTGCAGCTTCTATTCCTGGACGTCATCATGTGTTCAGTGAGGAGAAAGGAAAACCTACAATGACTCGTTTTGCTGCCGCTTTCAAAATCCCTTTAATCAAGTCAGAAAGAATTTTTATGCAAATTAAAAAAAAGGCCTGAAACACATTTGAAAGCTACAAAATCCAGAACACCCTCAGGTTAATATTGTTTGGCAAGACCTTTTATAGAAAGGAGGTGAAAGGATTCTGGTAAATTTAAAACCTTTGCAGACACACTTTATTTACAACTCCAGTGTCACGTAATCAGTTCTTAAAGCAAGAGCTTAGTAAGTTAATTCAAGCTCCGAACTGTCTCTGAACTTTAGTCTAAAGCCGTGAAATGAAGAAAATGTCTCTGTGCTTGTGTTTGATATCAGATGAACTGTATTCAGGGTGTGATTTGAGATGAGGACATCAGGAAGTCACAAGTTTACAAGTGAGCCAGACACAGACACAGTCACAGTCAGATAATTGCAGGATTACATCACTCCCGCATCAAGAAACACACAAGTCAGATTATATTAGTATTTGGAAAAACTTTAATTTTGTGTTTCAACAGTTTGTCTGCATTTTTCCTCTGTACAAGTCGGTTGTATCTGTAGTAACTTAATGTAAAAAAACAAAACAAATAGGTCTCGCTGGTCTGTAACAAAGTCAGGACTCACTGATGTTTTACGTAGCAGCAGAGTATCAAGTTCATACAAACGCTGACGCTACAAGTTAAAGCCCTTTGAAAACCTGTTTGAGATCTGAATGGAGAAACACCTCCGCCCGCTCAGATTCAGATGAGCTGTCAGGTGGAGGGATTCCTCAACCGAGAGTCAGATGTTACACAGCAAAGGTAAAGTCTGTCCATCCAAAAATATGAATATTAATAATAGCTGCGTGAAACTCAGGATTCCAGTCGACAGATGGGGCTGTCGTAAACCATCTGCAGGTTCACCTTGTGTCCCACCAGCTCTCTAATGTTGTTGATGCCGTATTTAATCATGGTTGGCCTGCGGGACAGAGGACAAGTGAGCAACAGTTCATGTTGTACAAAACACAGCCATAACAGTGTTTTTTTGTGTTGCATCTACTCGAGGTCTGACAGGTCAGAGCAAAAACAACAGGACTGGTTAGAAAGGGGGGGGGGGGATTACTCAGTGTGGGATTATCGAGCCTTTCCCAGCTCACTCGCCCCACAGTTATTAGCTGTGACACTCACTTAAATCTCAAATTACAAGATTTAAATTCAAAAAACTATTCTTCAATCAGCAGCAGTGTGACCAACAGACGATTAACATGATTTTAATTAGCTAGCAAACACACTAATAATCAACATAGTTTATGGTACAACATGAAAAATTGCAATAAATATTGTAAATAGCAAATCCCAATCATGAATACACAGGGATAATCCTCTGCAGACGAACCTAAATATCTGATATGTGGGTCAGATGTGAGCTCAGTGCCTACACAACTACAGGACTGATGACGTCTACAGACACAATCACACACCTACAATCCACACACACACACACACAGATGTGTTCCCATTTTCAAAACCCACATCGTCTTCCAGCCGACATGACAGTAAAATAAAATGCAGGTCAGCTGTGATCTCTTAAAGCTGCAGACGCCCCGAACACTTTAAATTCCTATTTGATGCGCGTGTGTGTGTGTGTGTGTGTGTGTGTGTGTGTGTGTGTGTGTGTGTGTGTGTGTTCACCTCTCCAGAGACAGGCCCCAGGCGATGACGGACACGTCCTCAGGAAGACCCATGGGCAGCAGCATCTCTGGTCTGAAGATCCCAGAGTTTCCCACCTCCACCCACTTCTTTAGTCCTGTATGTACGAAACCAAACAGTTGGTGGGACAAACCAAAAAAACAAAACAGAACTGCCACATGAAAAGGCAGAAAGAAGGAAGAAGAAACAACTGGATACAGCTGCTGTCTAATTTACTTATGTGGAATAATAGGTCAAAGGATATTTCAGTTACAAACAGCTTGTGGGAAAAAAAAAAAAAAAAGTCAATAAATTTAGTTTTAGCTTAAACTTTTCTTTAGCGACGGCTAACCATGATTAGCTCAAAGCTAACACTAGCTTTGATTTAGTCTTAAGTCAAGATTTATGATAAGACTGGCACTCGTGGACAGAAAACAGCAGCCAGGTGAACGCACAGCGACACAGGTAGAACAGAGGAGGAGGATCATACCTTCATGGTAGCTGAACACTTCCATGCTGGGCTCTGTGTACGGGTTGAAGGCAGGCTTGAAGCGCAGTTTGGTAATTCCTGGAAGAAAAACAAATGAGTAATAAGCAAAACATTACACAGAAAATTTGATCTGCAATTCATGCTTTTGGTGACACAATGTAGATGATGGATGATTCTGAGCGTTTACACAGAGCAATACGCATCAATAAGCACAACTAGCATCTCAGAAACACTCAAGTTGTTAATCCCAAAATAAATCCTGACCTAGTTTGGTGAAGAACTGATGCAGGATGCCCATGAGGTCTCCCAGTGTGAGTCCATAGTCGGCCACCACGCCCTCGATCTGGTGGAACTCGGCGAGATGGGTGGCGTCCAGGGTCTCGTTCCTGAACACCCGGTCGATGGAGAAGTACTTGACGGGGGTGAACTTCTCCTGGTGGATGATTGCGGTTCGAGGAAGAAGAGGCTCATGCTTAATGACAACACTTACGCTATGTGGTCAAAAGTATGCAGACACCTGCAGCTTTCTGCAACTTGGCTGCAGGGATTTTCTTCCCTTTCAGCCAAAAGA
This sequence comes from Seriola dumerili, assembly GCF_002260705.1. Taxonomy (NCBI): domain Eukaryota; kingdom Metazoa; phylum Chordata; class Actinopteri; order Carangiformes; family Carangidae; genus Seriola; species Seriola dumerili. The sequence goes on from NW_019174368.1 coordinate 1,931,420, forward strand.
GCTTCAGCAAAGTCAGACATCAGACTCAGCTCAGTCACTGTTCCAATTCATCCCAAAGGTGGCTTCATCTGCCAGCTGTTTATTATTGATAAACAGACCCCCGTAACCTCCTGAACATTTGAACAAGTGTGTGTTCTGTATGTGCAACTCACCTGCTGTGCAAGTTTATACAACATGCGTGCGCTGACCGCCGTGGTGTGAGTACGGAGGATGTTCTTCTGAGCCTCTTCTATCTTCCAGTCGTATTTGTACCTGAAAGAGGCAGGATACCGACTTTGTTGATCCTGCTGCGGGAAGCAGAGACGGCTGTAATGTTACCTGTAACGCGAGCGCTTGATTATGTCTTACCCCTGTGAACCGAAGCCTCCCTCTGAGTGGACCCGCTTCACTCTCTCCAGATAGTCCTGAGGGAACTCATGGGCGAGTGCTGGGTCTGGAAAATAATGTTCACGGTAAATCATCAGTGTGAATCACTTGGACTGGACACAGAGAGAACTGTATCTCACACACACACACACTTACCGGATAGGAAGAAAGTGTCGTGCTGGTCTCTGGCCGGATGCTGTTGGGGCTGGAACAGGGAGTCGAAGTTCCAGAAAGAGCTTTCTATGAAGTTGTTGGTCGGCATCTCGGTGAAGCTGCAGAAAAACACAAATTTAGTGGGTGGGTGTGTGGGTGTGTGTGTGTGTGTGTGGGCTTCTTTCACAGCTACTCACCCCATCTCCAGGAAGATCTGCCTGAACTGTGTTCGAACCTTCATCAGCGGGTGCAGGTGGCCACAGTCTGGGGCTACACCCATGGCCTCAAAGTTGTAGGGCTTAAATTTCTTCTCTTTCCAGTTTCCACTTCATCACAAACACCAGAAGAATAAAAAAAGGAGAGAAGTTAGAGGAGGGAGGGCTGTCTGCAGCTTCAGCAAACCACTGTATCCTTGCTGCTTTTCAATAAATACATTTTCCACAATCAGATAACGATGCATAATAATTCTCCTAAAAACCACCATCATCTGAGCATTTATTATCTGCAGCCATCAAATCTATGATGTCCACAATCAGCGCAGAGAAGTAAAAGCACCATCAATTTGAAATTTGGGCAACATCTGGATACAGCTTTTAACTAAATCCCCTCTATGATATGATTTCATGCAAACCTGAGACGAGAGCTTTTTTCATTCTGCTGACACGTTAATGCCTCCGAATGAAAACAGAATAAGCTGTATGAGCGTGTCTGTTATTTATTTATTTAACCTGATTTTCTTCTTGCAGATACAGACGCCCATCGCAGGGTTCAGATATACATTTACACATTTCAGATTTTTGAATGTCGTCATGTCAAAATCATAAGCAGCTGTTCACTTGTGTGACTGGTTCAATTTCTCATTAGAAAAAGCAACACAAGAAAAATAATTAACCGTCTCAAGACCATTAAAAAAAAACGGAACTTGAATTTTCCAACATGCCAGTCTAAATGAATCAGGTCACAGCATTTGCTCTGGTTACACTGAATGAATGTCCTGCCCTGCCTTTAGGACAAAGTCCTCATCTTTGGACTTGTCCCCTTTTTATGGCCAGAGGTTTCTCTGTGTCCTCTGTTTGAGACCCTGCACACCGTCACTGACCGTCAGAGGAGGGCAAACAGGACACGATCTCCAGTTGTGCTCAAGTTTATATAAAAAAAATCAGACACGATTCAAAAACATTTAAAAACTAGTCCAGATAAGTAGAGAGTGGACTCACGTGGCAATCATCTCAGGCGTGAGCTCCGTCTCCTGTTTGGTGAGGGTGGTGCTGAAGGAGTTTCCTTTAGTGATCCAGTAAGTCTTCACCGTGCTAAAAGCAGAAATAAAAAAAAAATTTAAAAAATGACTCAGAACAACAATAAAGACACTGTGAGTGGCTCAATACACCATGTGTGTTTCCCTCCAGACGTGAGGCTGAGAACTGAGGCCAAACAGTTCAAACTTGGTTTCATCAGACCAGAGAATCTTGTTCTCACAGTCTGAGAGTCGCAGCCTCCAGCTCTAGTAGGAGTCCTGGTTGTTTCAAACTTCTTCCATGTAAGAATGACGGAAGTCACTGTTCGTCTGAGGAACCGTCAAGAAAGCAGAATTTCTTTTTTGTATCTGTGCCTCGACACAATCCCGTCTCTGAGCTCTGCAGGCAGCGCCTTCCCCTCATGGTTTGGTTTTTGCTGTGATCTGCGTCGTCAGCTGTGAGACCTGATATAGGCAGGTGTGTGCCTTTCTCAATCAGGTCCAATCAGCTGAATTGACCACAGGTGGACTCCAATCAAGGTGTAGAAACATTTCAGAGGTGATCAAAAGAAATGGGAGGAAACTGAGTCTCTAAATGAACAATATCGACAAATATATTCTCAACAACCGATCATTTTAACTTGTTTTTTTTCTGGTCACTCAAGCAAGTATGAATTGATAATGAAAATAGTCGTTACTTGCAGACTATTATTATCTTTACTTCTTGCCTTAACCGGACATGGCGTCACAGTCTGCATCATTTATTTAATGTACGTCAATGTAGAGGATTTAAAAACAGTGAAAAAAACCACATTGTGACGTATTCGGTCACTCAGTAAACGTCACTACATCATGTTTTATTACGCTCAGCGGTCAATATTTCCTGGTAAGATCCTCTCTAAGGAGGGTGATGCTTAGTTATATCAGCTTAGTGCATCTGTAGTCCAGCTAACGGTTCATGAGAGATTGTATTTCTGAGTAAGAGGATTTTGGAAGAATGTTCACCTTGGTCTCGATCCAGAGAAAATTTCACTCGTCTAAACGACAAAATCCAAAATGTAGTCATCCGTGGACATTGTGAGGTTAATGTTGGTGATTAGTTTTGCATCTATATAATGAACAATGTTTTTTGAGTATTTAGATTATCTCCATGACAAATTTGAACTTCATGGTAAAGTCTTATTTTGTCTACATTTTAAATATCCGATGCTAAATCTGCAAACTGGAGTAGTCAACATGGTTCAGTCAACTTCAATCTCGTGTAGCGGAGGAGGAGACTTGGAAACACACAGTGGCCTCGGAGGACGACCAGCTTTGATTCTTTAGAAATTTTGTTTGGTCATAATGTCAATTATTTCATCCATTAAGTGGTGAATTGTTTTGTCTATAAAATAGTGAAAATGGCCACCGCGGTTACCTAAAGCCCAGGGTGATGTCTTCATATTGTTAGTTTACTCTGACGATCTGAAGCCAAACAACCTTCAGTTTTATATCATATAAAACAAAGAAAAGCATCGTCACAAATCAGAGAATGGTTCAGTCATTTCTGCTCGAAAAACGACTGAAATTATCGTTTCAGACTGAATGAAAACTGAGTCTGTAGCTTCCCCTTACAACCAGAGTTGTTCATTTGCACATCCAAGGAAAATCTGATGATTAGGTCTCTTCTAAAAACGGAGGCTTTAGTTATCAGGGACCTCAAATAGTGTTACGTCATGTCCATTTAACTTCGTGGCTCTGCACTAAGCCCTGATACCGACATCACCCTGAGATGTGGCTGTTTGTTGTAGGAATTAAAAAGCCGCAAAGACACACGAGGGAACTTCAAACTGTCCCAAAGATCTTTCCTCACAAACCCACACAACACATTCTTCTCACACAAGACTAACGCTGCATGCTGATAGGGTAATGAATGAACCTGCAAAGTTAAACTAGTTGAGTTCATGGCTGTGTTACAAAACAGAAGGACTCCAATCTGCACCCTGTGTGATGAAATCTCGGTCAGCTGCTGTATTCGCAGAAGCAAAGATGCAAACCCATATTTTCTGGCAGGCTTGGGATCATAAGGAGTTGCAAAACACTGCTGGCAACAGGAAGCAATTATTCAATGAAACTGTTAATAACGTTTATGGATGGCACTGAGCCACAACAAACCTTCTACTGCCACCTACTGGCAGACAAAGGAGCACATTCAGCATTTACGTCTAAAGGTCTGTGGGACTTACACTTCAGAGAGCAGCTTCCTCTTCTTCAGCTCGTTCTTCTCCTTCTCTTCCAGCTGAGACGTGTTGCCTTTCTGTACGAGGAGCAGCTTCTGTCTGACCTGGTCGTCTATGCTCTCCACCTGAGCACCAACACATAACACAACAAACACACATACGACTTATTCACGGGGACCGCCGATCACACAAGGCACAAGATAGCAGGTTGTTATAAAGAAACACATACAGTCCTGAATATCCTCGGGCCGCCCTCGTGTGCCTTGTCCACTCTGATCCACTTGTTGGACATGGCCTTGCTGAAACCGATCTTCCCAAAGGACAGTTTCTACACAGGGACGAATGAAGAAGTTCATCAATGTCACTGAAAACACAACCTCAAAGTATTTGTTATAAATAAGCTGTTCAAAATTAGAAATAAAAATTTGTCAGCATTTAGGATCAAAATCTCAGCTGAGTGAGTGTGATTAACTTTCAGTTTTTAGCTGTGATTAAGGGAGGCAAGGGTAATTGGACACAAGGAAAATAATTTCAAAATAAAACAGGAAATCATAAATTCAACACCAGTCATTTTAGGGGCAGATCATGACAATTAGAGTATCAAGTTCCTAACTTTATATGGTAATAATATATAAAAAACAATAGGAATGATAATTTTCTTCCAATAAATTCCACCAGGAACATGATGGAAAATAATCTCAAATTTTGAGAATGAAGAGAATTAATTAGAGGAATGTTATAATGGATGTGCAGATTTGCAGATGAGTCACGTGGTCTTCACTCCCAACACTGTACACCCTTTCATCTAGAGGGCTTAAATCTCAATCCACCAACACTTGTTTAGTTGTGGCTGTAAACTGTAGTGATTAAGTTAAATTAAATTTGTTCATATGGTAAATTATCTAAAACATAAATCTCTCACATTATTGATGTTCAAACAAATCTTAAAAACTGAATCTTAAAACTGACTATGTTGAACCACCATTGTGACTGAATCAGAAGCTTTTAGCAGTGCAGCACCTCTCACTGTTGTCAGCTAAAAGCTTATAAAAGACAGCTAAACTTTAATTCTTTAAAAGGCTGGTTTTTGTGTACTTGTCCTTTTTTAGTATTTTGGAAAATTAGTATTTTACTTCAGTGTTTTTTTGTTTTAAGTGTCCAGTTTTCAGAGGAGGTCAGTTGAATATTTGGGAGTCATTTTCATCCTTCCCCTTCGTGTCCGCACCTGAACCCACATTAAACTAAATGTTCACACGAGCTTCTCCCTCAGTTTCAGTCCTGCAGGGGACGGGTCACTCCCACCGTGGTCGACCTGACCCGTCCACCGGTAGCACTCACCATGAGCTCACTCTGTGCCAGACCCTCCACCGGGACGGAGCCGAAGACCCGGGCTTCCTGGCTGCCTTGCTCGGCTATCTCCGTGCCCTCATCCGTCAGCTCCCAGCGCTTGGAGGAGCGCAGCTCGGCTGAGATTACCTGGACAGAACAAACATGGCTGTCACCTCACCTGTATGTCACTTTAATGGTGTAAATATACATTTTATTTGACCCAGTGTATTATACTGCACTTAAGTGTTCTCACAACATCGAGCTTATTAAACCGGTCAAACCGGTCTGACTGACAGCTCTCGACTCTTTAAACTTGACGTCCTTATTGCATCAGTCACACTAAATGAACAGTGTTGACGGTGACAGTCGGACTTCCGTCGCCACTCATCCCGGGAAACTCACGTCGCCGACGGCCTGCAGACTCTTCACGGCTCCGACGATGACCTGGTGGTCCAGCCCGAGACTGTTAGCCACTTCCAGGCTGTCCACGCCATCGTCCGCCTTCTCAATCCGCTGTAGGAGCGTCTCCACCACACCGGTGTCCGCCATGCTGGAGCCCTGCGAAGCAAAGAAGGACCGGATGTGACGTCGTTGTCCCAAAGGCCGAATATACTGAAGTAGCGAAACGTAAAAACTGAGGAAACGAATTACCGTAAATACTGTTGTCAATTTATTTTTCCACTGCCCGTATGGTAATTTTGGGGAAAAAAGATTATTTTCGGCATCCTAGAAGATCAGAAACTGTGTTGAATCTCCCTGTTGGCCAAATTTAAATAAAATAATCAAAATAAAAAAATAATAAATGAAATAAAAAATAAATTAATAGGGTATTCATTTTGATTTGCATGGATTTGATTCATTTCTGTGTGAATTGATGCTGGGAAAATTATAAAAACTAGTATTTTATTTAGTCTTCATATGAAATTTAATCAGCTGTATTGTATCACAAACATATGGAGCCCAGACAGATATCATCTTAATCTCACAAAAATCATATATTCCGGGACTTAATTGTGGTCACCTACTGTATCTACAGTTACTCTAATAGGACACCTTTTCTCAGGCCATGAATTTTCCACTTTTTATTAATAGTATCAGTGGTACAAATACTTGATACTTTAAAGTCAAAACTCTGATTAAGACCTCTATTCAAAATAAAAATCATTTATTATTAATACAAACACACTTTGTTATACATTAACAAGAACAAATCCCACCCAATCAAAAAGCTACACTGAGAAATGTAGATTTAACATCAGAATGTTTCCAGTAATTTTCAAAATGATTTATTAAAATAACTACATCACATTAGGTTTAAAAAAAGAAAAGAGAGAAAAAAAAAAGCCAAAATTACACGCAATGAAGAGACCAAGCTATTTGGGTCTATTGAATTGTTACAAAAAATACAACAACCTTTGTAGTTTCAAACTACAAGATTTTACTAATTTCACATGAAAAAGAAAAAAGCTGTCCACACAACTCTTTATAAGAAAGGAAACCGAGTCAGAGCTAGTGAGTAACTTGTAACATCAGCCTTCATATTGAGTGATGAGGATGAGGACTGGTAGCACAGATAAAAAAAACAAAAGAAACAAACAAAAAAAAAAAAAAACAACTTAAAAACACAAGACTAAGCACTGACCAGACCACTGAAACAGACCACTAAATTCAGCCATAACTCAGCTCCGACACTTAAAAGTCCAGACATTTCATTTTGTGCCCGCATGTGCTACATATAAACCGAAAAGCACATAAGAAGCAAACATGGAAAAGAGCACAGGCAAGCCGTCGATCACTTTCTTTGGAGAAGGTTTCAGACACTGATACGAGTGCTTGGTGCCCATGATTCACAGAGGGAGAGACATAGTCTATCTGTACTGGTAATTCATGCTGCCGTCTCCTCTGCCGTAGCCCACTGGGTTGTGGTATTGGGAGTGGTTGTTGCCAAAGCCCTGGTTGCCCCCTCCTCCCTGTGCGTTGTAATTGGACTGGTTGCTGAAACCTACAAGGAAAGAGTGCGACAGTGAAAACAATTTCTGAAACTGAATGAATGAATAAAGCATATTGTCATCTTAATTTAATAAGATCTTTTCACGAGGAGATATTTTTAATGTTGTAGTCTATTTTTTCATAATTACTACATAAAAAATTATTCAGTTCTGAAATGTATTACATTATCTTGTTATAGCAGAAAATGTAATCACTGACACGTTAAACCATCTCGTTGATGTGCTTAAATGTGCTTAAAGGCACATTCAGTCATAGCTTTTCTCTATTTTTTAAGACATTCTGACAAAATGTGTTTTCCTTAACTCACCTTCATAACTGTAGTCTTGGCTACCTCCAGCACCCCCTGTCACCTGGCTCGGGTAGGCAGTGCTATAAGAGTACCCGCCTGTTGCCCCCTGGTTCTGGCTGAAACTCTTTTTTCCCTGGCCATAACCCTGGCCATACTGGTTATAGGAGCCCTGCCCTGAGGGGCTGCTGGACTGGTAACCCCCTGCAGATCCACTGTTTGCCCCTGGGGGGCCTGGAAAGGGTGACTTCCCTCCCTTGTGCATAGGGGGTTTCTTTTTGGGGGCCTTGGCGGCAGAGGTGGCAGTGTAGGCTCCGTCATTCTGGTAGTATGAACCATAGGAGCCCTGTGCTGATCCTGGTGCTGTGCTGGGTGGAGGGCCACCTGTTGGGCTGGTTGATGCCCCGGCTCCTCCATTTGTGCCACCATTGTTGTAGTAATCTGGGAAATAACAGCAGGGCACAATCTTAAAATGGGTATAATTTATAATTAATGATATATTTTATCATCTACTACTAATATATTTGCCCTGTGAGATACACTAAGGTTTAATTAACTCAGAGCCTGGAGTAAGACAGTAGTGAAGGATGACATTTATTAAAAAAAAAGACAAAACATATAAAAACAGCTAGAGCAAGAAGTCTTCCCTTCCCAAACATACATGAAATTTTCCATTTCAGCCAGTCTGTGTGCAAACCTAGTGCCAACAGCCTCAGTTCATCAGTGCCTGATGTTGTTACAGATGGGATACTGCAACTACCACACACTGCCAACGTTAAGACCATCATGCATTCAGTGTAGCTATGACTAAACAGTGTTGCTGATATGACACAGAAACAGCAGGTTTTACATAAACAGTGTGGCCATTTTTTTCCAAAGCAAGACAGAAAATACAAAATCAGCTTAATGAATGGAAGTGACAGAAAGGCATTAGAATGAGATAAAAAACAATTCATGATTTTCTCAGTTTTCTCGTCTAGGTAAACAGTATGGAGACAGATAGAGACCAGGCTGTTGTGGTCTTGACAATAATCCAAAAAAAGGCAGTTACGTTGTCCAGCTCCACAGGCTTTCACTTAATCATGATCCAGAAACAAAGCCGTGTCCCATGCCTGACACATGGAGGCAATCTACAATAAATCAGCCCTGCCGTTTAGGGAGGTCCAGGTGTTCAGGTACATCCACGGCAAGTTGAGAGAACAGAAGGCGACTTATGGCCACGTGCATGCAGTGGCAGACCGTCTCCCCGAGGTATCAGGATATGACAAGTGGATTGGCAAGACGGGGCGGAGATGTTGTTGTCACTTTATTCCCAGGGTTGCGGACTTGGTGGTGAAGGGAGTTCATGATGCTGCTGGAACACTATTGTGTATTTTGTCCATGTTTTTATCCTCTCTAGAGGACTGTTTTTGATTTTCTAAGACTGGGGAAGATCTATGTCGCAAACTCGTGGTAGCCATAGCAGTCTGAGACAAAGTCACCTAAAGAGTGAGACAGGGCAGAGAAGGGAAGAAAATATCAAAATTAGATTTGTTTATTTTTTTCTGCCATAAAAGTGGCAGTCAAATGACTCATTTGGTCAGATTGTGTTTAAAAGTGAGTTGTTGGGTTTATTTTATTTTATTTTTTAGATTTCTCTGCTCCTGTCACGCTCAGGTAGGTCAGTCCTCAGAACAGGCTGCCAGAAGGAAGAAAAGGGGTTCTCATAAGAGGGGGCTTGTCAAAAACAGATTCAATCCTGTGGCTTAAAGCAGAGAAATGTAAAATCATTGAACTGGGAACATCCCAACATGTTTAAGTGTTAATATATGGTCTTGTTTGCTGTATTCTGGCAAGAAACTGTTTTCTGTATTAGGCTACATTCTCTGTTCAGGTTGTGAGAGTACAGGTGAGAAGTGGTAAAGGCTTTTTTTTTTTTTTTCTTCCCCCCAGAGTCCTGGGGAGATGCACCATCCCGCCGCAGGACAATTCATCATCTATGCTGACACAGTGGCTCACACATTTGTTTGCATTTCTCTCTGGGTAAATGAAAGCCTAACTTTCTTAAAAAGCAGCACAGAAAAGAGCACATATCCAGTCAAACCAGGACTATAAAAGGTGAAATGAACACTCACTGTATCCGGAGTTAGCATTGTTCCCGTAACCGTATGTTCCGAAGCCACCTGGAACGAGACACGAATTTAAATTTAATCCTGTTAATTATGTCTTTTTACCGGTATATACAATACGCCTGCTACAGAAAGAGTGAGTTTTTACCTCCTTGGCCGTAGCCTCCTCCATTATTGAAGCCTCTGCCCCTTCCGCGACCTCGTCCTCCTCTCCCTCTTCCTCTGGGCGTAGCTGCGTCTCCGCCTCCAGAAGCTCCCATCATGCCAAAACCTGGAGTGTGCTGAAAGAGGAAACAAACTTTGGGTTTCTCATCAACATCGTCATTAAAAGTTAAGATGAAATCTGAATTCTTCTCACTTGTTCCAGAATGGTATAAATTAAATATAAAACCTTCTTTGCACATATTTGAGGAAACACTGTTTTAGATTTTTAAGTTTTTTGGTGGGCGTGTCCCTCAGCAGTGGTTGACTGACATGTGACGTCCAGCATTAAGAGACACTGTTAACTTTACACTGCTTCTGCAAGTTAACCTGTGTCGCCTATGAATGTTGCTGCAGGGTGTTTTTGTCCTCCCACACAGTCGGTTATGTAACATTAGCAATTGAAACCATCTGTTCCATCTAACAACAACAATTTCCGAGAAGAATCATGCTGTTAAATTTGTATTTCACTCAGAAAGTAATGTTTCGTCCAAGTAAGCTTTACAAGTTTATACCTGATTCATGTAATAAAACAAAATTTGCTTAGCTTGCTTAAAATTAGCACCCACTAAACATTCCTTTTTATTCGTGGTATCTCAACATCTGCTGAGTCATTGGCAGCTCTCACACACTCAGCTCATCTGACATTACACAAAGGAGGGGGGGGGGGGGCTAGCTAGATTAACCATCTCTTCTTTAATGGACCCAGTTTGTGGCAACGTGTCGTCCTTTAACCTCAGCATGTTACTCAACGATTTGAATCACAACACGGAGTAACTCATTAAGCTGATGCTGAAATCACATATACAAAGAGTTATGAGCCTGACTTGATGCTTACCATGGGTGGTCCCTTCTTCTTTTTAGCCGCCTCGGCCACAGAGCCTTCGGGGAAGAGCCGCTCCAAAGCAGCCAGGGCAGCATAAGCCTTAGCCACCTTCTTATTGGATCCTGTCCCCTGGAACTTCTGACCGTCAATCTCCACCTCCATGACAAAGCGTTTGTCATGGCTGCCACCAGTCTCTGAGATGAGCTCATACTTGAGGCCACGACGTTTCTCGTTCAGCTCCATCACGGGGTTCTTGCCGTGTTTAGTCAGGATTGGTCCCTGTTGACGAGCAGTCTGAGAAGAGAGGGAGACAGTCAGTAAAATAAGAGCATTCAGCAGCAAAAGAGAAATCCCCAAAACACAAAAGGGAGTAGCTTCATACCTCTACCGCATCAGTGGCGTCTGCACTGGCTGCTCCCGTGGCAGCCGTGCTCGTTTCAATAGGCGTTACTACTGGCCTCAATTCTTCCACAGCTACAGCCGTCTCCTCTGATTTTACCGTCTCAGCAGTCTTTAGTTCCACTCCCGTGGGCAGACCCATGTCCTGCAGGACCTGAAATTGTCCACAAAAAGACTCACTGCTGTTTAAATATCCAGGAAATGTAAATAAAACCGTGACATGGCAGAAAAACAGAGGTCAGAGGAGATGTTAAATCCTGTCATTTATTTAATAATTAAAGTCCCGCTGCACATGCTTTGCTCACCTTTACAGCTACATGTAGCTTGGCAGTGCGCTTGGATGGACCAGAGGCCTCAAAGGTCTTGCCGTCCACTTCTACGGCCATAGTGAAGACCGGAACATGAACTGGGCCAGTCTGGGATATAAGTTTGTACTGGAGACCTGGCTTCAGCTGATTGAGCCTCATCAGAGCGTTCATTGCCTGGGGAGGCTCGGCCTTCTCCTCTGGAGCTGGGGAAGGGGGGGGGGGCAGAATGAAGGTATTATATGACCCATTCTTTGAACAGCACCATATCCTTAGATATCCAAATATGATGTGACCTCCTCTTTCCATCGCTCGCTGCTTTTATCGTATGTTTTCGACTGCTCTAATGTGTTGGTCAATGATAATTTCATGTCAGATTGATAGTTGTGATTGTGTTTTAAGTAACTGCCAACAAACACAAGAGCTAAAAAAAGAGCACTTACATTTCTTCTGTAGCTTTTTCTTCTTCTTATTGGGGCTCTTGTCATCAGTTCCCTCCTCTTCCTCAATGGGCCTTTTCATTGGTGGGGCATATGCCGTACTGGGTGGGATTTGCACTGAATAACACACACAATAAGTGCCATAAGAACATAGGCACATACACCATAATATATAATCAACAGGCTCTGGTGTGACTGTTGTGGATTACTCAAATATCACAGGTAAGCCCAGTTTACCTGTGTAATCAATCGGAGTCTCACTACGAGGTTTCTTGGGCATCTTAGAGGGAAGGGGATCCATTCCAAGCACTTTGTGAAGCTGTCCGAAAGCTGACAACCTTAAGGCATGCTGGAGAAACGACAGGCAGTGTGAATTTCACTTTTACTCACTAGTGAGAGCACACACACAATTTTTTTTTTTTTTAATCTTACTCACTTGTGCACTTGCTGTGATGTCTTCTCTCTGCTGGTGGTCCAAGTGACCGATAGCATCTGTGGCCTCCTTCTCACATGGATCAGAGATTCCAGCCCCATCTACAACACAAAGCAATGAACACTCAAAACGCAATAGTGCATTAAAGCAAAGTTACACACACACACACACTTTGGAGAAGAGGCTCCAGACACATACCTGCCATGAGGATTCCTGAAGCCAGACACTCTAAAACTCTCCTCAGAGCTTCTCCTGCCCCCATGGGCCGGTTCCCTGTACCAATGGCTTTCTCACAGATCAGCTCCAGGGGCTGCACAGCAGGGGGAGAGAGGGAGACCGTGTTCAACGATGCTATTTTTAAGCGTTGGCTCCTAACACAGAGAGATTCTAGGTCACTGCATTAGATAGTATCTCAACAACCGTGATGGTGGTGCCTTGCTTTTTTTTTTTTGTTGTTGTTTCCAGGCAGACAAAGGTTTATCAAAGAGTTGTGTTCGGGTTAATAAAGAGGGCTTTCCAGTTTTGAGCAACCAAATCAGTCTGAAGAAAACAACCTCCTACATATTTCACACTTCTCAGAAGCCACAACCAGCAGAGCTTTGGCATGTTGAAGCTGTACAGGGGACGTTTTCACTTACCCAACCTCGAAGCGGGGCCCATGTGGGGACGCGGGCGCACAGGTCCCTTAGTATCCGGATGACAATGACACAGGAGCGGAGTCCATTAGCTCTGGCCTGGAGACACAAGCAGGGAAGGGGGGAGGGAGGGGCACGAGGAGGACAAGCAGCCTTAGTCATGAGGAAGACCATGTGAGGTATAGAGCAAGATAAACATCCAAATTAATGGAAATAAATAAAAATGAAGCCACACAGACTAACAGCTTAGCTTTGTCATTATGGAAATGTCCAGAGATAGTGGAAGTTAGAATAATGTTTGATCACTTGGTTGGAAGAAGCTACTTATAACCTTTCACATTTATGGCTGTGAGTCAATAGCCAACATGATTGATGGAATAGTTATCAGACATAAAACATTTGTCTATAGGAAAAAAAAAAACATGCTTAAGATCAAGAGGAAAAGAGTGAAAAAAAGCTACCTCGAACTTAATACCAGCTTTAAAGTGAGAACCAGGTGAATTACTCAAAAAAGGAGGTGCTGATTGGTGCTGTCATTGAAAGGGGTAATGGTTAAGTTAGTGACAGTTAAAAACTATGACTCAAGGTGCAATATTCCTGTTGATTTTGTGGCACACAGAGTAACAGAAACAGCCAGAGAGCAGGAAAAAGTTGAGGCCACATACTCTACAAAAAACAAGCTGCAGAGATGGAGCACTGATTGTTATAGTGTGAAAGCCAAAGATGACACAGGCCACAACACTGTGATGAGTTATTATCAACATGATTCACTACGAAAAACATTTTCTCTCCAAAACTACAGAATGGGGCAGCAAAAAGTCCTCTACGAGTAGCTTGCATTAATGTGAAAATAACAACAACTCACTCACACCAACGCTGAAAGTATAGAAATATTGCACCTGGATACATGCCGTATTAGTCCCAGATTTTTTGTGTGTGCTGATTTGAGTTAAGCAGCTCTGTGGGAGACTAATGAACTCAGGGACTAAAAAGCAGCAATGAACATCTTTTAAAATGGCACTGCAATAGAACCTGTTAAGTGAGCAAAGCAACTCTACAACAGTGTAATGACAAAGGTTTCCTAAGAAACAAACATCCAGATCATCAAATATTACTACAGGAAGTACACTTCAAAGGAGTAAATAAAGAAAAAAACACATGAAACGCCCAAATAAATGACAAAAGAACATACAGCATAGAACCAAAACTCAAAACTACTTCTGTTTTAGAGACAAATAAAGACAAGATCCAAACCTGGAACCACTTAGCGTGGCGGAGAGACGCCAAGGCAGTTAGGCATTTCTGCCTGTCCAGAACATCCGGGGGATCGTTGACTGAAAGCGTTTCTATTGGCAGGTGGAATAAGAAGACAAGGTACAGTTTGACCAAGGGGAGTTCTGTCAGCCGGCCAGGGGGAACACAGGCAGCCTTCCCAAACCACAGGCAGGAGGAGGAAGGGGAGGGGGGCCCCTCCACTGGAGAACCATCAAACGCTCTCAACCTCCCAGTTAATATGGTTTTGCACGACCCGGCACACAATTATTTAACTTAGAAACCCCACCGGAACGACAGTATTGTAAAAGTGGGTTATAAATGGACTTAGTAAAAATAAAAATTGTTGAAAAAAATTCCTAGTATTAAAAAAAATGTGCATTTATTAAGAATAATTGGTTGTATCAAATGGGAGGTTGTCTCTCCATGGTTGCTTCAACTCAAATGGACGCTTCAGTGCTTAAAAAGGTCTGCTTTTCTTTTCTGACGCTAACAGGAGGTAGAGCCCCTCCCCTTTGCCCCTATACTGGGTACACTGCACTTTGCCCCTTCCGAGACAGAGAGCGGCCAGTTGGTCAAAGGTCCAGCGTCCCTAAAAATTGACAAACTAGAAGGCTTGACAGAGAGAATCAGAATTGGAACCACAGGCAGAAGTTATCAGATGCACAAAAAGTGGGTATCAAAACAAGTCCACACTGCAGCAAAACTGATGGCTTTTAAAAAAAAAAGAAGACCCAAACTGGGCATCACTGTTAGCACAGGGCTACAGATAAGGTCAAAGTTCAACACCTGCTAAAAAAGATCCTCACTTCTGTTGAGATCTCTCAAACAGAATATCAGCTACTGGAAATCTTACTTTGTTTTTTGTATAGCTACAATTAAGCTTATATAAATAGTGTATTAGTACCTAACAACTGGTCCTGAGAGCGACTGGACACAAAATGCAGAATCAAAGTGTCGCTTGTCGTTATCTGTAACCCCGAGCCTTCCCTGCTAAGGAACATCAGAGACAGTCAATAGCCCACTGCTGGGTCTTACAACCAAGGACAGTTTCACCTCATGTTTTGCTACTCATTTTTGCTGCAATGCAAACCGTTCATCATCAATGATAAAACACATGCAAACAAAGTGGTCTCTCTTTTTTGTATTTGGTTAAATTCTCAGTAAGCCTTCATTTCGTTGGTGACCTTGATCATTAAGGGGAAGAGAAAGCCATGTCTTCAGCAGTCAGTAAAACTACCTGCCCTATACTGTATATTGGGCCATCAAAAATGTACAATTACATTACATGGAACTACGAGAGTGGCTAGAGAGCTATAAGCATAGCACAGTTTTATTATGTGACTGCATTTCTTGTCCCCTAGCTCCATTGAAGGCCCAATAAACAATATCTGTCTAGCCTGTTAGCCTGCCTGGCCTCCCTACTGGAGGCAGGGCGCCACTTAAGAAAAAACCCTGAGGCCCTGGTGTCGGAGCTTACCTCCGGCGGCAGCCCTCTCAATCTCCTCACGAACCAAAGGGGATGTCAGGTGTATGGTGAGGGTGAGAGGGGGCTCTTTGGAGTTCTTGATGACGATACTGGCCTCGCGGATGTGCTGTGTCACCACGTATTTGTCTTCTATGATCGGCTGTCAAAGAGCAAAAGTGTTTGTGACATCAATTAAAACCCAAAGGCCCATTAAACCATGAAAAACTGCTGCTAAATCAAAGAGATACTTAAACATGAGTAGTTTGATTCATTAATATTTGTTCAGGTCCGGATCTAATACTTTGCAGACTGTCACACCATTAAAAAGGAGGTCACAGTCAACAACCATCATCAATGCAGTAGTGGTAGAAATCCCTGCCAAACAAATGCACTGATATTAGGTCTGTTACTAAGGTGTAATTATGTGGTTTAGCCATGTTGTGTACAGAACTACAACAGCAGATTCCTCGCTCATGTCAAAACATGCAGCCAGAGATCAACTGTAATAGCAGTCTGATATGATAGGCATGAAAATTAGCGTTCAGTTTATAAATCTGCAAGATGATTAGCCTAGCACAGATACATTGGTTTTGGTTTATAGTAAATGTTGACTGATAAGTAAAAAGAGATAGCACAAAAGAAAAACCCAGGGAAATGTTTGAGGTAGTCTAGCATCATCTCTGAATGTTGTAATGATACTTTTGTACAATAGCATTTTTAGTGAACTTTAGTTGTAGTTGTATGAGCAGCAGGTTTCCCAGGTTCTCAATCTTCTTCTTTCCTGGGAGAGGTGCAGATTTATTTAGTCTTATCTCAGAGGAGTTCGTGTTCACGGACAGAATGCAACCAGGGAAATGTTTGAGGTAGTCTAGCATCATCTCTGAATGTTGTAATGATACTTTTGTACAATAGCATTTTTAGTGAACTTTAGTTGTAGTTGTATGAGCAGCAGGTTTCCCAGGTTCTCAATCTTCTTCTTTCCTGGGAGAGGTGCAGATTTATTTAGTCTTATCTCAGAGGAGTTCGTGTTCACGGACAGAATGCATTAACTTCCAATGTCTTAGTATTCCTGTGCTACAAGAGGTAACTGGTTTACTGGCCATGAATAAAACGTTCACATAGATATATCACAGATGATTAAATGCTGCAGTAAGGACCATACTTGTGGTATTGTATATTGTGGCTTCTTTTTTCTATTTCCTTCAATACGATTTAACTCAAAAGACATCAAGGCTCTCTGTGTACTAGTTTTTCCTTTATTCATCAACAGCCTTATTCAGAAAACTGAGGGCTCACCCAGGATCACCGACCTGCTCTCTGCAGCTCCGGGGGGAATTTCTCTCTGTGCGCACCAGGCAGTCATTAGCACTGAGGAAACCTCAGGCCAACATAATTCAAAGGCTCTGGAAATGCCCTGGAAAGTTCCCTTGGGCTGCTGGATAGTGGCGAGTGATCCCTAAATGAACCTATCGTCATTATTAATATATTGTGGAACTAGTTAAGTAATAGTGAATAACACTAAGTGAAAGAACAATTGTAGTTTGTTGATGACCCTTGAGTTAATCTAAAAAAAACTAGAATTATTGCCTTATGATTGTATGCCTCCGCCAAACAACCAAGTTGCAGGAAATACAGTCACAATCTCCCCTTCCTGGGTGTTTGTGTTAAACTGTGTCATAATTTGCACATGGATTCTTAAATTATGGTAAAAAAAACAAACATGTTGACCGCCAAAATCAAACCAGTTCATCCTTGAGTTTAAGTGGCGGTTTCTGCAAAATTTGAAGGAATTTCCTCTAGGCGTTACTGAGATATCACGTTCATGAGAATGGGACTTACGTACACTTCTGCACTACGCCATTTTGTGATGATGTGGATTCATTTTGTAGAGGACACAAACAGCGGCTAACCCCTCCTATTTGTAGGGATGTGATGCCGAACCATCACAAGTAACTACAGAAATGTTTCAGCAGGTGAAATCACTAGAAACATCACAAACCATGATACACTGCAGGGCTTGACACTTACTCTTCTCCCCAAGGAGCACATGCACTTCTAAGTAGGAAAATATATGAGCGCATTAAGAACTTTAGGGGTGCAATGAAAATGTATCACCAGTATAAATGGCATGAACACCTCTATAATAAAGTAGTTCTTCTTAAGAAACGCCAAAAAAGGCTGGCTCAGTCCATTTAGACAGTAAAAGTGGTGTTTAGACAGTGTATATACAGTATATATTAACCTTATACATCTACCAGAAATATTTTAATTACCTAGCACTTTGCGTAACAAAAAACTCCTCCTCTCTTACATCTCCCTCTTCATTACCTACAGCTATCCTTTCTTGAACGTCTCTTGCCGTTTTAACTGCCACAGCAGCTTTGACTGAAGCCTTGAAATATTCAAAACAAATTATTTGCATATCTAAATCACACTGATCGGACCATTCAGATTTCCCACATGTGTTTTCCTAATATTATAGGTGTGTTTGTGTCTCTAGGTACTCTGTTTTGCTAATATCTGTATCTTTCTGCCTCCTTAGGTAAAGCTCTTTTGAGTCTGAAAATATTTTTCAACATTCATCTGATTCATCAAATTTATTTTCAATCTCACTCAGCAGGTATCAGGGTTTACAGTTCTTTAATAACTTATCATAAGGGATCTTCTTTGGAAAAAAATGTATGTTATGTGCTTATGTAAAAGAAATTATATTGGCAAAAAACTATATTGAGACTGTCAAATATAAATTGGTATTGGTCTCAAAAACCCAGCATCAGTCAGGCTCTAATGAACATGTGTGATCATGTGATTTTGCACACTGAATGAACTGAGCTTTGTTCTTACCTTGAGCTGTGTAACAAGATTTTCAGACACTTTCTTCAGCAGACTGATGGTAGGTTTGTCCTTACAGAGGAGCACCAGCTCCAGGTCCAGGTCCCCCTTCAGTAGTAGCCCCTTTGCAACCAGGCCCACCCTCATTACACCACGCAGAGAGCGGGTGGCCTGATCTTTGTGCTCACTTTCCAGAAAAACAAGACGTGATTAGAGAAGAATCATTCGACCATTTTTACGGACTGGCCATGTTTTTTTCTAACTGAATATGAGAAATGACACCTCACCTTTCCTTATCAGTGTCGGCGCTGTCAGAGTCGGATTTCGACGTTCCCTTCTCCTGCTTATCCAGCCAGTCGGACACAGCCTTGAGGGCTCGCTCTGTGTAAGATACCATGTTCTGTACACTTTCTAGTTCCTCCTGAGTTGGGTAGATGGCAGAGTGTTTGGCCATGACATGGCGATCATCGTTCATGAAGACGCGCATGGAGCGGTGCCGCATTGGGGGAGGCTAGTGGTGAAAAGAAACAACATGAATTGAGGAGAAATGGGAGTTCCCTGCTGTGGCAGGGGTAACAGCGACTAGTTCACCCCAATTCACACCCTAAATAGTGCATCACAAAAGCATCCAGGTGGGATGTTATTAACTCTGTCATGGTGCAAAGCAAAATCTGACATCTGCCTTTGATAATGCATCAATGCCTCACTGTGCTTAGAGATGTCCTGGGAGAATTAAACAGATCATTACTAATTATACAACAGAGGCCTCTCTCACAAAGCAGGATTACTGAGTTATCTGGGTAACTGGACAGAATAAAACCCAGAGCCAGCTCTTTCAACTTCAATCCATTTTGTTGATTTGTAAATGTTCCAGGTTTTATTCAGAACAGTTATTTATCTAACTTCATTAATCCGTCTTTATGAGGCATTTATAAAGATTAAAAAGGTTCTCCTTTATCATAATGACAGCACAGCTTTCTATGCCACTCACTTGTCTTTGATTAATTAAAACACTGAATAAGAAGGCCCCATGTCTAGGCCAAGCTTCTAACACCAATGATTACACAAGGCGAGCGTATGTGCAAGCAGCCAAAGCCAATTTAGAGGAGAGCTGTGATGTGGAAGCTGCAGCATGTGTTCCTAAAGCCCTGGGCAGACTGGAATGACAAAACACTGGCACCAGTTCTGTGAACTGAATTAGATGTGACACATTAAGTTGTCCTGTTAATAGTGACATTTAATGAATAGGACAGTGTGCTTTGTCTGTCTGTCTGTTCAAAGACAAATAGGCATGACATAGAGATGTGTAACTTCGAATAAAAGTAAGACTGAAATTAAATCATTACCATTGTTGCGCTAGAAACCCGTGAAGACTTCTATATTCAGTGAATGGTAGCGTTAAAAAAGATCTTCTCTGCAGCAGATGACAATGACAATGATGGAGTCCGTTCCTATAGGGAGACAAACATACATGTTTTAAAGAATTTAATAGTAAGACAGAATTCAAATGTCACTGGGGGGAAATCTACAGCCATGAAAACAAGCAGCCTCCACAAAGGACGAGTGGATGACACACATATTTGAATTAAAGAAATTCTGTTGGCTGTGCAGTCTGCTCAGTAGATATTCTCCAGACCATTAACACTGAACAGTGTAAAACATTTCCCACTCAGTCGCTCGAGACTGTCTGTATATCTTTCATTAAAATAAAGTGGTCATCAGCTGCAGCAACATAAGAAGGTCATTGGCACAGCGACTCACGCCTCAGGGACAAAACACAGCCCTACTTTCACAGGCAGATATGTGGTTTATTGTAGCAAATCAAGCTTTAAGTACATGGACTAGTTCATGTGCCCAAGGCTCAAACATTTATATTGTTACCAGGCCAGAAGGATGATCATCAAATTATATTTTTAACTAAACATAGTAAAAGAGACAAGCAAGTACAGTGCCACCAGAATCAGATGGATCTCATAATAGAGGTTAATAAAATCATCTTCACAGATGACTGCAGATTCATTTGTGTTGCCTCAAATTATGAGTGACTGTCTGCAACGAAATTATGTGATGGGGAAGAAAGGCTCATTCATTGTCGTGACACACCCACTGCAATCAGATATTCTGCTGCAAACTAAGATAACTCCCTGCATTACAGGAAAGACTTAGTTTCCAGTTGCAGCCAAGGCAGGTGGGGTGAAACTATAAAGAGCCTCAGTCCTGTTGTCATGTTTCAGTCAACAAGTTACTGAAGTGTGGGACCAAGCCAACCCAAGACCTACAAGCTAATGGTTCACCTGTTAAACCTGCACTGACGCAACTTTTATGTGAGGAGAGAGTGAGTTGTGGAGAAGTAGCCTAACAGTTTAGGGACCCAGACCCCACATCTACATCAGGAGAATTTTAAAAACAGACGCCATTTTAGTTCAGTGCACAGCC
This sequence comes from Seriola dumerili, assembly GCF_002260705.1. NCBI lineage: Eukaryota > Metazoa > Chordata > Actinopteri > Carangiformes > Carangidae > Seriola > Seriola dumerili. The sequence continues at coordinate 1,952,372 of NW_019174368.1, forward strand.
CGACTGGCGACGGCAGCTAGCTAACAACCCCCACAAAACACGGATCACCCACCGTTAAAAGCTGCGCCATGCCGACATTCTTGCCAAGCCTCAAAACGCAAAAAAAACATCTACTACATCTACCACCTGCCGTTTCTATCAACTGCAGAGCCAAATACAAGTGTAGACATGTTGCAGAAAATCGAGTTTATATTTGGATATTGGTCTGTTGCCTATCAGACACCAAAATGGTCGAGGAGACGAGACCGAGACCCCATTGAATGCTCAGCAACAGTTAGCACTTAGCAGGTTAGCTTAGCCAAACAAAGCCAAATAGATCCGTAAACGAAGCGCACATAAATAAACACGCTAGACTACAACAACAAGCTTCGTTAGCGCTCTTGGTGTTCGGTGACCACCCGATAACTAACTTCGTGCATTCTGAGGACTGACATTATGAATATCTTTGTTACTCACCGTGGTGTTTTCCCTGCTAACGGACGATGCTGCACGGTAGCTCCTGGTCTCGGCAGCACCAACGGCAGTGGCCAGTGAGGGAGCAAATGGAAACGCCTGAGAATGGAGACGCTCATTGGCTGGACGGTGCATGTGACTGTTTTCCCATTGGCTACAATTGCAGACGGGGGTACCAACCAGGGGCGTGGCTACCACCGGTGGCATTGAATTGAGTTGTCTCCTAATGTCAGCTGCCCCAATGTTCTGAGAGAACAACACAAGCATTAATCTGTTGTGACCATTATATTCACCCAGCTGTTCATATTTCCTACAGGTGTTGAGTATTATGGGGGGAATTCTACAGTTTAGCCCCCAATGATATTTCATACTGAGCATTTTAATCACAGTGGAGTGACCACTTGCTCTAGTTGCTTTGAAAAAAACTCTCATAGAGAAACATTTGCAGCACTAACTAAGATTTATAATCTTTTGGTTATTCAGAAAATAAAAGGCATTAATAATACGATCTCATGAAAATAAGAGCATGTCACATCTTTTGTGGGAGCTGCATTCTACATATGAAGTTAATGTTGAATACACAATGAGATTATCTAGTGAAAGAATTTTGTATGTAAATTAAGTGGCATTTCAGGAATTACTTGCAACATTAGTTTATCTCCATGGGCAATCATATTTACTGTACAGAGTGGCATCTTCTCATCCAACTCTTGGCAAGAATACAAATTGTAGTGTATTTTCTTACTTGTTGAACATTAAATCTAAATCTTAAACCTATCTTTTCATTGCTGCATATAAAGTGGAACCACACTTTGGTTTAACCATTAACCGTTTAAATTGTTGTTGTGTGTGTATCTTGACAAAGTTGTAAAAATTCTGTGACATCGATTAGAAACCAGAATGAGATGGAACATTAACTGATAACAATTTATTATGTAATCTTACATTTCCTTTTCTGGATAATATCACATTCAATTAGCTTTGGCGACACATAGCTTCACTCAGTCCCCAGACACTCGGGGAAAACACTCTAGATACATTCACAAACACACAATAGACACACACGTTCACTTTCGTATCACAGCATTACATTGTACACACACATGGTGTTTTTTCACATCTTCAAGCTGAGGTAAAAGCACAGCTTTTTTTTTTTGCTCTCTCATGTGAGCATTTACACAAGTCATTGACTTTTACATTGTGTCAGAAAACAAAACAAACGGCACATTTACAGAGTTGAGATGTTCGCTTTAAGAGTAGATACAGTCTTCACTTCAGCAAAAAAATGAATACATCATAGTCCTGCACACAGAAACCTTTATATTTACATCTCCTCTCATAGAGGGTAGACTGCCATGCAAACACGTCCAGTACATGGGCAATGTTGCATTCTGAAATATACTATGCAGTTTATAATAAGTTGGAGCTTTTTCCCTTTGTAGTGTAACACTGGCTGATACGTACAACAACCTAAGAGGTTATTATTAGCCACTCAGTGATATTTCAAAACATGTTGGAACATGTTTGGAATATTTCCCATTTTTAACCACTTCATACATACAAACAAAGGTGGCTCCATTCCCACCTGCCAGGAAAGAAGTCTCTTTTCATCTCGGACCTTTCAACACTGAATTCTGATCGGGATGAAAAGCTGCCAGGTTCAGTGCTGATCCTGCTGGCAAGTGTCAGAGCATCCCTTAAAAAGAGATAGACACCATTTCCCCTTTCCTCCTCCTTTAAATCTTATGAACGCTGTTTTTCTCTGAGTTCTGGAAGGAGCTGACATCCCAGCGGATCGAGCGAAACATGCTTCCCTTGAGACTGGCCTGCCTTTTAGTGATGTGGTAGATCTTCCTGAGGATGGCACGTCGCAGCAGGATGTACACCCAAGGGTCCAGGATCTGGTTACAGGTTGCCATCCTGACACCGGTCACCATCAGTCCCCTGTACATGTCTCTGTCACTGCCTAGGGAGCCACTGTAGGACCGTGTGGCCGACATCAGTCCAAAGATCTAAAAAAGGAAAAGGAAACAGCTTTAGGCTTATCTTGCGACATATGATAAACCCAAAACAAACAAACACAGTGTGTTGGTTGTGCTAATTTTTCAGTATTTGTTTTTCAAGCTCACACCCTGAAGAAGTTGATTTTTACAACCTTAAAAAAAAAAGAAAGAAAAATAAATAAATTTTTAGGCAGCTGCTGTAAACCAGGAATTATTGTGGAATTCAAAACTTCCAGTTTCCTGTGGTTCTTAATAGCTCTCTGTAATGCAAAGTCACTTCTTATTTTTTACCATCCAGCTATACTGTGCATTATTACAGTTCAGTGTGATACAGTGTCTAATAGTTTTCATGCTAATCACTTTGTCTCTGTGTCTCCTTATTATCAGCCAGCCAGCTGCTAATAAACTAAAGTACTGCCCAGTTAAATGATGGTGTGGAGATGCTTTAGCTACTTAATCAGCAAATCACTTCATCTGTCTTGAGTGAGCATTAATTTCAGTCAAATGAAATCTGCACAAACATGAATGAATAATAAATGTCTTGTTTGAAGAACACTGTGCTGCATTCCAGGGGCGTACGGAGAGTTTATGTCAATCATGTTTCTGTCCTTAATAACGGTATAATATTTATGACGGTGTTTTATACATCATATGATATTAATAGTAGTAATCAGAGTTGTTTAGTGATTACCTAAAATTTGAACGTTTCATTTTCTGCAAATCTTTTCTTTAAATCTGTAATTTACAAAATCTGACCCAAATCAAATAAGGTGTAAATATCTCAACATTTATTTACCTCTTTTAAATGTAGTCAAATATCTTTTTAAAGTATGTTCTCCAAACTCACCAGCAGAGGGCTCCAGCAGATGCAGGAGGTGACCATGATACCGACCAGCTGAACCACCATCTCTGTGTCATGAGACCTGGCTGAGCGGCGTTGGGAGCATGACCTCTTCTTTAGGCGGGCTCTCATTAGTTTGATCCCACTGATGGTGTTGCACACAAAGGCCATGGCCAGAGAACTCAAAGCCAGTCCAGAGAACAGCATCATAAAGGCCAGATCTGTTGCTTTAGTGTCCTCCATCACCCTGATAAAGCACCACGTCCCTGGGTACTGAGAGGTGTAGGCACCCAGTCTGAAGAAGGGCAGGAGGGCCACGCATAAAGCCAGTAGCCAGATTAGGGTCAGTGCCATCTTTGTCCGTGCTGTGGTCACCAGACGTGCATGCATCAAAGGCCTTGTGACGCCCAGGCAGCGCTCGGCAGCCATGGCACAACCCAGGAAAAGCGGGCACAGGCCAAAGAAGACCATGCAACCTCCCAAAAACAGACAAGAGGTATCTGTATCTGCAGGATTACCTCTAAGGCTGGAAGCAGAATCAGATATGGACCCAGTCCCTGCAGAATACCTTCTCAGCACGAGGGCTCCATTGATAACATGTCCAGCCAGATCTGTAGCCACCAGGGAGCTGGCAAAGAGCAGGAAAGTGGCTTTTGACCGCCGACGGAAGCGATTGTAAGCCTTGGCGAGAATGATGAGGGCCACCACGTTGAACAGGATCCCCAGAGTCATGGTGAGGCCGGCAGCCATGGGGTTGCTCCGTGGAATGGTGGTATTATGTCTCACGGCCTCCATCTCTGGCTCCTGCACCATGGTGGTGTGGTTGTAGAGGGGGACGGAGGCAATAATACCCGAGGAGTTGTAGTGCTGCATCGCCAGCATCACTGCTGAGTTCTGGGCTGGATGTGGTTCCTCTGGCTGAGCAGTCACTGAGAGGGAAAAGAGACTGGATCAGATGACTCATAACACACTGTACAAAAGGTATCGAGGTGGGGAGGGGTGGGGGTGAATGCTAAGAGGTGGGTTTTTTGCCAAACTTTAGTCAAAGAAATATTCTCATACTATTTACTTTTCCTCCCTCATAATAATTTATGTACAGTCCCTATGAACATCACAATGGGAAATAACCTCAAAATAACCTATTTCATTTTTGTCTCAAAGCTCCTCAGGACAGAGTGACTCATCTTTAAAAACAAAGACAAACAAATTAGTTTCTCAGCACTCTCCGAGGGTTTAGGTACAAAGACCTTCACTTTCCTCCTCTTACAAAGCAGCGAGGGAAGTCTGAACAAGTTCTGACTTTCTGTTGACACTGCTTCATGCATTCCTCATAGAAATGCAGTTACAGTGCAGCAGCAGAGCCCTATAAAACACACACACACACCCTGAGAGGCAAGAAAGACTGGTGGAGCAGATGCAAGATTAAAGGTGAAACTTGTTGCTCCATATCAATTATCTAGCCAGCTGTTAAATTGTATTCAAAAGTGATAATGTATTACAACCATGTTAAAGTTTTCCTATTCTTTGTATGTGCTAATTTTATTTTTTTCCTTTACCCAAGCATTTTTATTCAATAGTTTTTTTTTTTAATTTTATGCTTTTATTTTCACTTTCACTCTAGTCATTGTTGTTATTATTTGGTGCATGTCATTTGAAGGTATTAAAAAGTTGTTAAAGGCCTGATAAAAAACTAAAAAATAAACAAATAATGATTATAATAGATAATGAGACATGCATAATGATGGTAGACATTATCTCTGTTACCCCAAACAACTTCACATCCCACTATCACATTTTTGTCTTTCATGTGAGAGCATTTCTTTTTCCTTTTCTCTCAAGTGTTTTAATGCTTTAAAGTGGACGTTCTCGTTTTAACATAAAAATAGAACAAACAAATAAATAGAAAGAGAATTGAACTTGAAATGATAGCCTCAAGGCATATTTTTTGTCCTTTAAACGTTTCTTTCGATACGGGATATTTTACCTACCTTTGGAATAAGAAATCCATGGGGATGATCAGGATCGCTTTGATTCTGACAATTACTCATAACTGAAGCTAGAAAATAAATAAATCCAGATTGTTCTTGATATCTTCTCTTAATGTCCCGTGGTGAGTGGTCTTCTTCACCTGAACTGTTTCGCTGCAATGCAAACACAGAAACTCCTCTATTAGAACAAGCAGCCTCCCTGTTACACTGCACAAGCATGTCCTCTGTTACTCTGATTGCTGCTCGCTGCTTTTTATATGCCGGAGCTGCAGCGTGCTCTCATCCCCTCTGGGTGTCTCAGTCGGTGAGAACCAGTCATTTCCTGGCAGCAAAGCAAAGTGAAGGCCCCATTTAGAGAAAATCCTAGAGAAGATTATGAATATTTAAAATCCTGCTGCCTTGCTCCTGACTCAACAGTTATAGGATGTGGGGCAGAAATATAAAACCTGTAACAACAACAACTTTTAGGATGTTAAATCTGAGGGAGACCCGTCTGAGGCTGCAGGAAAACCCCCCCTTTAAAGATTTATTTTATGAGCTGTGATGTAGTTCAATCTGACACCACTTTCCCATTCAAGTGAATGGGAAAGTGGTTTCAGACTTCTGGATCCCACTGTATGTATGACTTCATATAATAGCATCTTTAAAAAAGTTGTTGTCCATCCTGATTAATGCCAGATTAGGCCCTTCAAAGTAAAAGCTGGTTGTGACTTTAGGTCATTGAATTTGTTGGTTTTACTGCTCTGGAGACATCACTTGTTGTCTGTTGATTCCTCAGAAATTAAAATATACCCCCCCCCCCCTGCTCCACCGAGCCTGATCTGAAACCACCTCAAAGGCCCTGTGGTCAGCTCTCATCAATGTGAAGCATCTGTGCTCCTGCCACCACAAACATCTCTCTCACAGTCTCTAACTACAGCTTTGAATGCAAATGACTTTCCAGCACTTCACAAGGCCGACCTCACTCCTCCTCCAGCTGCTGCTGCTGCTGCTGGGGACATTAGGATTTAATGCTCCGGGCCTCGCCTCAGGGAGGAAACATTTGGGAGGGAAAAGCAAACTGCTCATTTTAAGTTGGAGAAATCTCAAGATTAGTGATAAGCACGCAGAATGAATATACAGATTACGACAGTGTCAGATGACGAGAGGAGCCTCTCAGATCCCCATCATCACACTTCAGGCATATCTTTGCACTCATCGGAAATTCCTCCTCCTCCTCCTTATTTCACTGCCACCTTATGTCAAAACAGTAGAGGGAGTCCTCTGTAAAATGATGTGCTAATGTGCACAATGCAGCTCTTTGTTAATGAACTCAGGACATATAATGTGTGTGTATGTGTTTTTGTGCCTTTCAGTGCATTTTAAAGGTCCCATGTTGTATAAAGGCAGATGTCCATGTGTTTTTTTAATTATAAGGCAGGTTTAGGTTCTATATTAATACTATGAGAGTATCAAAGTGCTCAGTCCACAGAGAAATGCACACAGTCTGTATTCAGAAACTGAGCCTTAAAACGAGCCGTCAGGACTTCCTGTAACTTTGTGATGTCACAACAAAGCAGTCACAGCTCTCAGCCATGCCAAAAGCCCCGCCCACCAGGACCCACAGTCCAACCTTGCAGGATTTGGTTTCTCTGAGTGTTTTTACCTGAAATCTGCAGTATTTTTATTGGATCACTCAGAAAACAGTCAGTCAATCAGAAGAGAGGCTCAGAGCCTCCTCTATGATTGGCTCATTGACTTGTTGGTACTCGGGCTCCAGAGAGAAGCCTGAGAGAGGAGATGTAAAACTACATTGAGATGGTTTCTGGTTCTTAAAAGCACAAATATATCTTCTTCTGGATCAACACTTCAGATAAAGCACAGGAGAAATGTAAAATATGGGACCTTTAATAAAGCATGTTGTCTCAAACATTCAAGTCTAAACTGTATATTGCCTGTGCACGTCTGTTTGTACATGCAGTTGTGTAAATCCTGCCAAAGTGTCAGACAGAATGCCATTAGAGGTCGGTGGGGCTACAGCATTATTAGCTGGGGTTAATGCATCCTTGTCTGCTGTGCTATAAAACCGAAAGCCTGGCAAAGATTAATACCTGATCTGGCTGAATGGAAGAACTGGGAGAATAGGACAGCACACAATTGTGATCTATTGAGAGGATACACCATTAGGATTAGAAGGCAGGAAGTCAATCTGCAAAACAAAATATCTTATAATGGGTAATTTTATATTGGCACAGCTACAGCAACAGGAGTCACAGAGACGAGACAAAACGTTGTTTCTTTTCTTTGGTGGTGACACAAAAAGCTTTCAAAGGTCCTTGGCAACAGATGTGTCCATGCTGCCTTTCTTATGTCTGACAGATGTTTGTTTATCGTCTTGAGGAGTTCAGATTAGATGTAAAAACATATGTCAAACTATTTTCGGATGGAGACATTTTCCATAAAAATATTAAACTAACTTGTTTGGATCAAAGTAAAAGGTGAAAAATGTTTTATAATCTCTGCCACAAAATGTCTGATTCTCTTGGCTTAGAAGGAGTTTTTCCACCTCTGTGTGCCATTGTCTTGTCTGCAGACATAAACCTGGAAAGACGATCACCACACACGCCAGACAGAGGGAGGGAGAAAGTGTTTGCGTGGGTTTCTTAACTCCACATGGATGCTATTTACTTGTGTTGGTTGCATGTTTTAATTTGCACCAAAGGGACACACTGTAAAACAGGAAACCACACAGCAAAACAGCTGTAAATACGTCCTGCAAGAAGATTAGTGCTGTTCGCTGCAACTGGACAACATCAAGTCAACAATACCTTTCTGAAAACCTCCCTCACCTGGCTGAGAGACCTCAAACATGAAGAGCTCAATCTTAATTAGGGTTGTGTTTTGGACTTTAAATGCCTGACTTCATGGTGCTGCACTGGGCCCACTAAGAATTCCCAGTTCAACAGTAACACTGGCATTTGCAGGAAAAGCTTCATGTTCCTGCAGGGTCAGCATGCTTGCTACATTTCCAAATTTTGTGTGTGTGTGTGTGTGTGTGTGTGTGTGTATTCAAAAGCCAGCGCCCTCAGTTTCACATTTTTCACTTAACCTACGTGTCTCATTTTGCGACAGGCCTTCCTCAGTGTCACAGTTTTGAATAGTAATCCACAGCAGCAGCAGAAACGCAGACATGGTCAGCTGCAGTTTGTTTGTCACACCATCCTCTGCATGTCTGTCAAAAACAGCCCCAAAACATTCCAGGATTTATTTGTTGAAAACCTCATAATTACCACGCTTTTAGTCCCTGCATTTTTGTGTAATTATGCGTGTCATGCTCACTGGTTTTTATATCCAATCAATTGTTCAGTGTCTGAGGGAAAGTGAACTTTGATAACATGGAGTTGTTTTGAAAATGGACTGAGATAACTGTTTCAAAGTCATTTTGTCTGAAATGATTGTTCTTTTTGGGGCTCAGAGGGATTGTTAGTAACTATAGTAGAACAATTTAAATTCCTGAGTGTCTCAGAAAAAAAATTGTGCTTTTTCATTTTGGATTGGGATACTTTATGTAAATCAGGGTGAGATACATAAAATAATGTATTGGAATAATCCTCCTGCTTCTCCTGGGAAAAGCTCATCCTAACTGCTTCTCAGCTGACCACATGCAGTTCAAATATGTCCGTCTGGAGAGGAGAGGAGAGGAGAGGAGAGGAGAGGAGAGGCATGAAGAAGTTTTATGTTCCCGAGGAACCTTACTATTCAGAATCATGATCCAATTCTGCTCAATCTGTGCGGCCAAAGGGTCATTTCTGTGGAACTGGTGCTCCTTAATCTTTAAAAATCTCTTGTATTCTGTCCTTTTTTGGCATATTAACGGTGAACATCAGTAATTTGTAGAATACTAAAACAAACCTACATAACTGTGCTTAATTTATTACATAAATTTGAGTGGAATTTCCTCAGGAGATATCATTTCTCTGTCATACGTTATGTTCTGGGTTATAGTGTTGTGTTGAGGCTGAGTACAGGCTGAAATACAGTATTGCTGATCTGTTGTTTGATTGTGTATCCCAGTTTAAACTGTGATTTATTCAAAATAATAATAACATGCACACATTAGAAGTGAAACTGGAAATTTACAGATTTATGACAAACATGACAAAATGTTGAATGTTCCAGCCACTCTCTATTTTTAACATAAATAGATCCAATGAGTGAAATGGGCACAGGTGGTAGGTCACATGACTTTATAACTTCTCTGAAAGGTGAGTTATGTGTCTGATTGTCACATATCCAACACAATGGCTGAGTCACATAACCTTAATGCAGCTAAAATATCTACTGTGTCAAAGAAGGGCTTAACTAAAATACAGTCCCAGGGTAAAAATAAAAATAAATAAATTAAATAAATAAATAAATAAGTAAAATAACTCTCTGTTCTTCCAGAGAAGTCAAATTAGCCTCCCTTGAACCAAAGGATTTAATAAGTTTCATGCAGCCCCAGAGGATTTATTTCTTCCAAAAAAGCATCCAACTCTTACTGTTTCAAAGTAATGCGGGTTCCTGCGAAGTCTATAAGGGCTTAACCCTGCAGGTACAAAAACCACGTAGGCCCTATGCAAAAGAAGATTAAGGAAGCTACAAGACAGCAGCAAAGATTGTTGCTTGGAAGACTGCTGGCTTCAGAGGAAACTTCTCTGAATATTCCTCCTCAGGACACTCGGGGACATGACAAAACGCACATGAGAGACTTTTCCCCAAGCGACCACGACGATGCAGCTCACACGCACACACACACATGCACACGTACACGCACACACACACGCACACGCAGGGTCAGCAGCAGCCTTGGGATCTGTTTGTATCTCACAGTCAAAAACGTATGACTTGTCACACCATACACAAGTTCAGGTGAGCACACAGACACTGATTATGAGTGACGATTAGGGGTGATTATACACTCGCAGGGCACTTTATTAGGAACACCTGCTTCCTCATGCAGTGCATTGTTGGTAAGGTCGCTCTGCATGTTTATGTTGTGTTTACAGCTCGTTATGCTCTGTTACCTAGATTGTTAGTCTCCGTTTTACACTCTTATTTCATCCATTTTTATTTTTTTGCTTGACTACTTGCTAATACATCCGCTACAACAACTTTATTGTCCACAAGTGGGGAAAAACTTCACAGATTAAAGCTTTGAAGCTAATTTTGAAGAATGTACATCATCATTATCCAATTTAGTGCATGAATTTCTTTTCAGTGATCGATTGGTGAGAAAGTGCAGCCATTATCTTAATGAGGCTTTCGGGTAGATTTGGTACGATGCTTTGGCAACAAACCAAATATTTACATGGCGAATAACGGTGGAGGTTTAATTCTGCAGTGAATACATTCACTTCTGTCCGTAGTGTATGACCCCGGCTCTTCCTATATAATCTCCTCTGCTTGCCTGAACAGTAGTCACCGAGCTGCTCACATTATCATTCCTGTCTTTCACCGAGCGTACATAATGAATCAGATTTCTTGACTCACCAGAGTGTGAAATAGCGGCAGCCACTTATCATTCAGTCGCTGTATAAATCAAACGAGAGCTCCTACTAGGGTGAATACGAATGTGAGGAAACAGGATCTGTCCAGTGTGGGTATACACTGCATCCTTCTGAAAAGGTCAGCTGCAGAGAGAGACAGAGAGAGAGAGAGAAGTCACCACTGATGCATATCTCCATTTAATGTTTGAGTGTGTCTAATGTCAGCCTGGCCTTATGGCAGTTATGGCGGTGAGAAATAATGTTGGTTTATGACGCACAATTAATTAAGTGGATCTTTAATTGAAGTCATTTTTATTATCATTACATGCCATTAACAAATTGAGCTTTGAAACTATATTCATCCAGATGTTCAGTCTTTCACAGAGCATTGTTCAGAGTAAGGAAACCCAATATAGAACAAACTGACGTTGAGCTATTTTAAACATCACTGCTGGTATCCCATCTTCAGTCTCTGCCCAGAGGCAGTGACATTAATCCTGTTCCTACTTGCCCATAACTGTCTTCACATTGTACTCAACAGTAGCAGCAGGATGGTATGTCATTAAAAAAGCAGCTTTAAAGGTCCCATATAGTCTAAAGGTGGATGTCCAGGTGTTGTTTGATTATAGATCAGGTCTAGGTTCTATATCAATACTGTGAAAGTATCAAAGCGCTCAGTCCACAGAGGAATGCACACAGCTCATATTCAGAAACTGAGTCTTACAACGAGCCGTCAGGACTACAGGAGGCTCACGGCCTCTCTTCTGATTGGCTCACCGACATGTTGTTACTAGAGTTCCACAGAGAAACACCTGAGAGGATACTTCGTACTATTTGGTACTTGAAACCACAAGTATATTTTCTTATGGTTATCAAAACTTCAAATAAAACACAGGAAAAGTATAAACTATGGGACTTTTAAAGTTTTCAATCAAGTAATCAAGTTAAACAAAACCGTTTCCAAAGCAATGTCAGATTTTTCCAGTTTGGACAATTTTCTTCTTTCTTTTCTTTTCTTGTATTAAATTCACAAAAAGTGCCATGTTACCAAAAAAGGGGGAAAACAAATTACAAAACAAGTAATATAAAGTTTAACAGTTTATGGATCTCCACTGCAGATCCTCTGATTACTCTGGCATTTTTTCATCAGGCTTACCATAAACACTGAAAAGAGGCCTTCAGGAAATTTTGGAAAGACTTTCACTCAAGTGAAAAGTCCAAGTGGTCTGTCCTGTGCAATTATATTTTCTTTCTTCACGCTCAGTTTTTCCACATGGTAGTGGAGTCACTTGCTGGACTCCTGGTGTGCAGTCAACTTAAATCTTGCCAGCAACGATTCAACACGACAGCAAAGACTGGCAAACACAAAGAGCTGCCACAGATGAGGCAGGGGAAAGTAGTTAGTAATCATGTCTTGCTGGACTGGATGTCACATTATGTAAGGCCCAAATATCATGGCTCATCTATGAAATCAGGTTATAGTAATATCCATTCTTGTTTTGGATTGGCCCAGTCATCACAAGTTCAGTCTACAGGCAAAAACTAACTTGGCAGATTCACACAGGAATGGTGGCTCACCACAATGAAACACAATTTGTTGTTTGTTTTTCTGGAGTTTTTCATCATTGCCATGAAGTTTACAAAAACTCTACAGATGTTTATGGTCGCCAGAGGTTGTATCCTAATAACTTTGATGCAGCGCAGTGATTTTTAATGGGGGCGGTAGAGCTGCTCTATCTCAACCCAGTTAATGTTGCGTTTTATTTTTTTTGTGTTTAAAAATGAATGATTATGGTGAATCAATTAAAATTAATGTAAGTGTTCAGTGTTGTCTTCTTAGGTTCAATCGCAAAATAATTAAAAGTGGCGTCTTTGTCTTTGTCATGATTGTGAAAAATCAAGTGACAATTTTTAATTACTAAAAGAGAAAAATTATATAAAGAGAAACTAGTCAGAATAAACAGACGTATACACGATAAGACATCCCTCAGGGTGAAAACCGTAAATGGCTCACACAGGTGCGACCGTGTGACGACTCCTGGAATCGTACATCATTTCAATGAGGGCACCAACACCGAAATGCACCCATGCAAAATAAAAGCACAGGGTTGTGTGCTTCGCTGGGGTTTGTTTTGAGGACAGCAGTTCATGAACCGCATCTTTCATGTGTAGAGTAGGGACAGTTAACAAATGGGCTAATAACATGGAATTTAAAGACTTACTGTAAACTAGATAATTACACAGAACTGACATCATTATCTTGATTTATGGTGCAACGTGGACAAAGAGGCTTAGTTTGGAGAAAGTTTGCACTGCCTATTATTTTTGTGCTGTTTTGCTTGTATAACAAAAGAGGAGCCTCACTCTGCCTCCAAAGACTGGTGGTGAACAGGGAACAATGCTGACTGAACTTTAGTTTAAAATCTGCTCCGCTACCATCCTCAGTCCTGCAGGTCCCTCACTCGCTCCTCTTTACAACCTTCCTGTCAAATGTATTTAGTTCTGGTGATGCTGGGCATGAGATGGATTTAACTTTTTGGGTGGGAAAATGGATTTAGTCTAAATATTTTGTTTGTACATTATGATATGTCTGTCTGTTGTCCTGCACAAATGCTGCACACGTTTGCATTGTGTTCCTCCGAAAACCTGCAGGCAGAAGTTGTGGTAAAAATCAACTTGAAAATGAACTCCACAAGTTGGCTTTTATAGCATACTGAAATTAATAGAAAACAAAGACTACCTGGGAGGCACAGCAGGAAAATGTTCAAAAATCCAAAACACTGATGTTTAGAAAATGGTTGGCAGGACTGTTAAGTATGTGTGATTTGCAGATAATGGCCTATAAATATTCAAAAACAAATGTTCTTTAAATAGACGGAAATTAAGCCGTACAACATGTGATGCATCCTCTTGTGAATCAGAGGTATAAAGTCAGATAGTTAATAATACAAACAGTATGAATGTGTCGTTGTAACAGGCGTCGGTAAGTCCATTTTGTGTAATGATATGGGGCAAAGGGATGGCAGTTTTCATTTTGCACATTCCCAGCAGTGATGTTTATTCAAAACAAACTATTATACAGGTGATAAGCAGAATGTGCACTGCGGCTCTTCTATTTAAAAGGCTACGTCTGAGAGCCTCAGTGTGCCCCTCACTGGGTGAGGTTTACAGGACGGGGCAAGCTAAGTGTGTTTTCATCAAACCTGAAAGACCAGATTGATCTCAAGGCCATATTCAGACCTCTAGCTGACTGATTCACATGGCCGAGCGCTGAGAACCAGTCATTCAGTTGTGTTAACCTTTTTTTAAATAGTTATGTACAGTTTTTACAACTGCAGAACTCTGTAAGAGTTGCACAAAACAGGGCCGACACTATTATACAGTTGACACAGTAACATGAACACAAAGATACCAAGACAGGACAAAAAATTTTTGGCTAATGCTAATGTCAGTATGCTAATTTTTTTTGACAATATTTCAATATGAACTGCAGCAAGGAAAGGGTCTCTGAGAAAATTTGACATTTAGCAAGTAGTCTTTGCTGAAACAGCAAGGTGTGTGAACAGAAAACAGACCACTGGTACTTAAATACAACCAGGCAGGAGGGTTTCAGTGCCAGTCTGCTGAATAGAAACACATTTTTATACTAAATTTTCAAGAAAAACTGAGGCATATTGTGCTGATTTTGCATGTTTACTGATGCAACCATGTTAATTTCACAGGAACGTTGTTACTGAGGCAAGAATAGCAAGTTATTCACCAAATATATACTGGAATGTTGTTTTATGGGCCACACTCCCTCCCCTACTAATATGTTTGTGTATGTGTGGCAGCATGACATAAATGCTAATTTAAATGTCAGAGCGTGGCTTGAACTGGCTGTTTTTGGTTCACAGACTCATGTCCAAACCTCTCATAAAGGCCTCATTCACTAAGTGCCAGCCAGAGAGTCTCTCTCGCCTGTGGCCTCCTCGATTGAGACCAGATGCTGCAGATTCTTCCCTCTGCAGCACATCAGCACATCACAGGCCTCTATCTGCTCTATCACTTCCCGTTGTAGTCAAACACCCGACATTTAATACAGACGTTTGTATATCACCTCTCCTCAGGTATTTTAAGAAAGCATATTAAACAATTCCGGTTACTGCAAGCTCAAGTGAAAACGACACTTATGTAAGTGGCTGCAACTTGTTGAGGTTTAATCCTACTGATGGAATATAATGCTAACACTGGTGTCTCTGTGTTTGCTCAACTAGTGGCTTTGCTGCTTGGAAATGACCATTCACTAAGCTTCCTTAACTGCTGTTGCTGCAGCTATCAAGCTCTCCATCCTTGCACAGCGCATATCTGGTTTACAGTGACAAGGCGGGGGCAGATTTACCATTTGAAATTTTATTACATTTAAAAACATAAAATAAAAAAAATGATTTTCTTGATTCTTCTGAAAGTGGCAGACAGAAGTAGCCTTTCATTTCAAAGCTGGGGATCATCCATTTTGTTGGTTGAAATACAAACTGCTGCAGATTTTTATCAGCTGCAGCTAGCTAGCTAATCAAGCTAACGTTAGCTCATTGGCTGAAATCGTTGTCTCCAGCTGACTTTTTAATGTTTCCAACTGACGTCTCGTAAAACGGGACTCCTATAAAAGCATCTTTATGGCTCTAACATAACCGTGTTGGCTGCTTAGCTGACATACTTGGATAAGCAAGACTATTATATGCTTTATTTGTTGTATTGTCAAACACCCTTAAAATTACGAGAGAAAAAACATTAAGGATGAGGAATGTGTTTGGCAAATGTAACTCTAAATTAAATACCGAGTTTGTCTCAGGTTATTGGAGTGTAAACTGTAAACCCAAAATACAATAGAGCAGGACAGAGCCACTAACATTAGCCTGCACCCTGATATAGTCACATCCAGGACCTGCTGGATTGGGGAACAATTCAGAGTCAGTATATGCTACTGTGATTTTTCTTTTCTTTTCTTTTTTTTCTTGACCTGCAACTCCACTAATAATATAGCATGAATTGCATCTTTGCCCTTGAAATAACAACAGGTTACTACTGTAGGAATTCCCCCTATTAGCCTGACATGCTAACTGTTTACATATGGCGAATTACTTATACTACATCAGTTCAGCATGTGAAGAGATCCAGGCTCGTCACTGTTGCCAAGAAGAAACCAACCCCTGTTTAAGCCAGAAGTCCAAAGTCATGTAAATCATTCAAGTCATTCAAAATATGTTTTCTTTTCTTTTTTTTTTCCCCAGACAGGATTTATCTTACACAAACACAAACAAATCTTCAGCCTACTCTTGCATGTCAAATCTGAAACCAAAATGAACGATGCGATACCCTGCAAATACACCAACGCAGACCTGTGGTCATAAATCATTAAATGTTGATATGAGCTATAACGCATATATTTGTACATGACAGCGGATGCAAGTACTAAGAGACTTAATTTGTCACATTTATTTAACACCTTTACATTGGGTGTATTGTGAAGGCCAGAAGTTCACATGACAAATAGCTGCAGTCCCCTGTGATATGACGTCATTCTTTATCCATATCTGGCACCGAGTCTCTGCTGAGACAAACTAAACAATGACAGCAGATACTATCTCTCATTGCCCCCCCGCCCCCGTTTCCTCAAAATGTCAAGTAATCATTCCCATTCCTGTATAATTCATCCAGTCACCTGCTCTGAATTTCCTCTTGACCTCTAAATATAATGGGCCCTCCTCAGGGGGGTACTTGAGCACCATAGTCCAAATTTTGTTTGGACTATGGAGAGGGTAAGAGTTTGCATCAGCACAGCCACTAACACTGTGTCAGCCACTGCCAGTTACAAGCTAACAAGCAACATAAATAACTACACTTACCGCTTGCTCTTTCACCTGTCAACCTAGCGCAGCGGTGGTGGGTGGGACACAAAGACTAATCCAGATTTCTCAATGAGGAAATAAGAGTAATGAGTAGTAAGTATGTGCTTCCAGCCCCAGTTTTCCATTTTATTCACTTTTTATGTGGGAAAACCAGAAGAGTATTTTTATAAAGTTCAAAACATGTCAAGAGAGGGACTTGAAGTTAATAAAAACACGAGCAGACAGGAAGACCAGCTGCACTGATGTGTTAGCATGTGCTGATCTATAAGGCAGCATAAGAGCTCAAAATCCTCACAGACTGTTTGTTGTTCCAGTTTAGAAAGCTGCCGCAAACAAGGTTGTCAGGAGCTACAGGGACTTGATTTGTCACTCATGACGTTTTAAATCTCTGAACCTTGTGGCGCAGAAGGGGATGACAAAACAGAGCTGCACAGTGTGTGTGAGGCAGAACAAATGCTTGGCATCCAGAGAGACAATTCAATATCGTATTATCTGTGTAATGGCAGGATGGATAACTGCATTGTTTCACTAATAAGATCCTCTAATACTTTCCCTTTGGCTCAGTTACAGGTTTGCACTTTGGTGTGGAAAGTTGCTGTTGTCTCAGCACCTCACAAGGACGGCCTTTAAAATTCAGGTCCTACAGTTGATGAATACAGCTTTGCATTTATTAGTATTTAGTTATGAGCCTCAGTGAGCACTTAATTTATACTAAAAGTTCACTCTGAACAACCTGCATCGATTAGTCTCCATTCAAATGAAACATTTGTTAATTACACGTCTCTTTTTATGGACAAGTGCGATGTGTAAAACTCAACAGATAGAACATTTGACATATAAAAATTGAAAATATAAAAATTCAGCTTAACAGATTTGTTTGTGGTAATGCTTTGAACAAATGATTAATAAAATGAAATGTTTTATACTAAGAGAGGTTTCTGGTTCAGAAAAGTGCAGTGCCAAAAGTAATTTTTTGAGCTATATATAGAGACAGTCAGGCATCACAACTAAAAATATACTCCACTAAATGGTTGCGATAACCATTAAGGGGTAAATGAACTGTTTTGACCTGGATTCTTTATTCATGACTCATTTTTCTTGATTAATATGATGCAAAATTCTGATAAAATTTCCAAAATTTACTGCTACGCCAAGTAAACTATTATGCGCCCATTATGTAGGGAGGAGTGAACAGGGACTGATTTTGGACACAGTCTAAGAGTCTATGAATATACCTAGACACAGAGATGCTTTAAGCTAAGCTAATGTCAGCCTGCTAACATGCTCAGACTTACAATGCTAACAGGCTAATGGTTACCAAGTATAATGTTTACCATCTTCTTAATTTAGCATTTGTTAATCAGCCTTTAACAGAAAGTACAGCTGAGGCTGATGGGAATTTAAAATTACATTCATCCTGAAAGGGAACGTGAATATTCCTCTTAAATTTCATGTAACGCTAGCCAACAGTTGTCAAGACATTTCACTAAAAAACTTCAGTCAGTGAAGAGACCGAAACATGATGGGTCAACCGAGATGCCGCTAGCATGGGTGAAAACATGATATCACTTTTAAAATCTAATTTGCATATCAACTAGTGACACTTGAGACGATCAGAATTGTGAAATTGGCTCTAGCTAATATGCTCAGCGTTACAACGCTAACTGGCTGATGGTTAGCAAGTACACTGTTTGCCATCTTCTTCAATTAGCGTGTTAGCATGCTCTTTGGAGATAATCAGATTTCATTTCACCCTCCAGACGTTGGCTCTTCCAGTAAAAACAAATGTTTGGTTATTTAACTTTCAACTGAAATTCATAGCCCTTCCATTAACTGTGAAAAATCCAATCTGAGAAAACACATATCATGGTGTAAGCTGTCTCCCATCCTAAAAAGGAGTTGGTTGCAGCCTCCAGATGCTTAGGGGCAAATAAGCAAATAAGCACTCATGTACCAACTGGCAAAGAGGCTGCCAGGGTGAGAACGAGTTCACTCGCCCGATCCCTTTTAGATGAGATAATACTTACTGAGTCAGTCTGCCACCACCAGAGGAAGTCACTATCATGATGATTTATTGATCAAGCAAATGGTTTTTCAGAAAGGACTGCTGCCATAACGTTACCTGAAAGATGGGAAGAAGAAGAAGAAGAGCTCGGAGTCAGATATGACAGAACAAATTTTTAGGTAATGATTTTTAATAATGGGGTGTTTTCCAAAAACACTTGGCCCTGAGACTGAGACTGAGAGAAGTCTGTAACCTGGAGGAGAAAAAGAAACCTCTAAATCATCGTCTTAGCTGAAAGCATAAACATGATTTGACTTGACAAAGACACTCCAGAGGAATCCCTCACACCCGGGGGCTGTGGAAGAGAGATTTTCATCCATCTTGGTGTTAACACATTGTAATCTAAACAAAGTCCAATGCTGAGCTTTTTCCTGCAGGATTACGTCCAGCCAGATGCCTGAAATACATTTTTGTTTTGTGTTTAGTCGTTCCAGTTTTTTAGCTGGACATCTTGTTCCATCATGATTTTAAATAGAGGGAGAGTCTCACTGCTCCTGTTGCTTCCAGCTATTCTACTTTCAACACACTGAGCTTATGTGTGTCAGTTAAAATTATATATTATGACTATATTTTCACAATTTCCAGATGGAAAACTAATGTTCCTATGTATAGTAGTAGTATAACCTCGAAACATGAAGCCAGGGGAAGCAGATAAGGGAGCTACAGCAGGCTGCTAACAATAGTCATTATTTGAGGACAATAAACACTTGAGATACACACTGAAGTCCATACTGTCCCTGTGTTGCCAGCTCACTTCATGGGTGTCTTATTGTTTCGTGTAGCACAATAACTCAGTTAATAACAGGACTTCTAGTGAGAGCCTTGCTCGCAGACATGAACGGAGATAAACAAGGGTGGGTCTGGGTTTGTCTCTCAACACCTCCTTTCTAGGGCCACTGTGGAGCTCGATGAGAGACACATTCTCCCAAGCCTCAATCCAAGGATCACAGTGAGCTTGGACGTGTCCCAAGAGAAAGTATAAAAGTATGTATTGAAGTAAAAGGAGGACAAAATTTTGTAGCACTGTCTGAATGTAAAGTGAAAATGATTATACTCTTTATAGTGGACTTATAATATCCCACAATGCATCATGAAACGTACAACTGATGGTCACTAACAAAGCAATATACAGTGTACCATCATGCATTGCGCTCACGCTGAAAGAAAGACGCAGAGAGAATACATAGTGAGTATAAGGAGCAATGAATGAGTGACGGATGTCAGGATGAGTGTACGTTCAGGCAGCTCATTGTTTTGTTTTAAACCAAAGAGCCAAAACACCAAGGTATTTCTATTTTCCGTATTCACGTTTTAATGCAAACCAAAAAAGATTTATTGATTTATCCGTGCTTGCATAATCATTTTATAGGATGGTCCTTCTATAATCTTGGCTTTTATTTTGAAATATTTAACTTTACTTCCTTGCCCCCTGACTACCTTTTCTTCATTCTTCAATTCAACAAGGAAAAATGTGAAATTAGAAGTTTGTAAACACCAGAAATTAACAACTTTTTTCCAATGTGATGTTATAGTTTTTTTTGATTGTTTTTTTTATTTATTCTGACAACAAAAACGGAAAAACGACTCTGTTCTGTTTTTTTTTTCATTTTTGGTTTAAAATGAAAATGACACGGACCTTTCGGACACAGACAGTGTTTGAATATGGTGAAACACAAAATGGAGCACAGTTACATTCTCCTTGAAGGCATCCATTGTGTTTCTCGTGATAAGAGACGGGAAATGTCAAGATGAAACAGCTGGATCCCCCCCCCACACACACACACACACACACACACACACACACACACACACCCCCATCCTTCCCATCAAGCAGTTCCAAAGAAGTTCACTAGAAGCATAGATGTTGGCCATAAAACCAAAACAATGTGTTCAAAGACGCTAAAGTGGTCAGTATGTTTCAAACAAAGCCAGTGGTCAAACAGAGTCTGGAACTACTGTATCTTAATCCTGCCGTGTTGTTTTTAAGGTCTAACCTCATTATGGAAGTTAAGAAATTACTTCATAATGTTGATTACTGTTGTTTGAACTCCTACTAAGATCAAAAGTTTTTCTGTGGGCGATAATCAGTGGCTAAATGTTTCATTTCTCCGTAATGATCCAAATTAAGAGGCTTGATAACTCTTTGACAGCATTTATGAGAAGAGGGAAGTTAAATAAATAAAGCATAAATAGGGTGAAGTTTTTCCAAACCTGTTGTGAGGTGCTGAGGAGCACGTGCTGCTGTGCAGAATACATTAACATGTTGAGTATATGATCACTGAGGCCTAATAATGGTACAGCTCACACGCAGTGCTCATTACAGCAGTGTGACTTCATTCTGCAATGATAATCTTCTCGCTCTCTCTCTCTCTCTCTCTCTCTCTCTCTTGAATTTTCTGTGTGACTGTGCGAGTCCCTGCTGTATTTTTCCTTTTGTGGTCAGGCTGCGGGCCCCCTGTTAATCCGCACAGCTGTGGAGCCTCACCAAAGACGGCCTCCTCCTCCTCCTCCTCCTCCTCTCCTCCACTACATAAAAACTGTCATGAAGTGTAGGACAAAGGACTCCGCATCCCCACAAAACACTCTTGTAGACCGGAGGAAGGAGGACAGAAGCAGATAAGAGAATCACATATTTCATGTTCTGCCATTTTTGGATAATTGTTTTCATCACACTGTTGTAATAGTCCTGATCAGGAAGGACAGGATAATGACAAGTAATAAGGGGCCTCAAAGCATTCAAGTATGCTGTAGGTCTAACTACTATACAGAAGTCAAACGCATTAACATATGTGTTTGTTTGCTCTGAAGAATTTCTGTATCATGTATGTAAAAAAACAAACAAACAACAAAAACAAAACAAACAGAGTAGACACCAGCGTCATGAGAGCAACGTTTGGAGGGAAATTTCCACTAATGATGTGGAATTGGTTTACAGATAAGCAACCAAAAATCAGCCACATACCTTTAATGCAACGTAACAAACGTTGAGTCGCTACAGCAAAATATTCACTAACATTTTATGAGTCAGTAGTGGAGTGAAATCTCTCAACATGTGAAAACTGTAATAGAAAATTGTAGGAGCACTAGCACGTCTACTTTTACAATAAAATATCAAAGCCCTTTTTTTTCTAATTTTTTCATCATCATTATTATTACTTTTATTATGTTTTTTTCTTAATTGCTAAGTGTAATTTGTTATATAAATGTGGCAACTTGAAAGTATATACATGTATGTAAATATGGTATGGAGATACACACTATGATCAGTAATAACTGTACTGGTGCTCACTCTATTATTTACTATGTATGCACTGTGTTCTGGGTTGGGCTGAGGGTTAAAAAATATATAAATATTTAAGGTCAATGTTTAAATAAAAGGAAATGTATAATGTTTAATCTCAACAACTATTAGATGGATTGTAGCTGAAATTAGGGGTGCAGACATTCATGAATAACCCTACTTACTTTGGTGATCCACTGACTTTTCATCAGGTGCCACAAGCAGGTGAAAATTTTCACTCATCCACTGAAATATCTCAACATTTACTGGATGGATGGCTGTGACATTTTGCACGCCTCTTTCTGATTCACTCAGCTGACCTGCAGCCGCGGCGTAATACAGTGCGCTCCGTGGGTGCACCTGCGCGTAGGAATACGGTAGTTCAGCGGTTGAAAAAAATGTAGTGCCAAAGAAAAGTGCTGTTTTGATATTCTACATGAAGCGAACATTTAAATGGATACTGGATTGTTTCGGTGGGCGTTTTTAAAACTGTCTAAAACATGTTTTCTCTGGTGGCCCTCGTGCATAACTGCCTCCTAAATAATTCAGACTTATTTGACACCCCTGGATACAGGTGAACCGTTGAATATAGAGTAATTTAATGAAGCCAATGGGATAGAGTTGAGTTGCGCTAGCTTTAGCATTTACTGCCTCTACTACTGAGTGTTTCTGGTGTAACTGGTGGGTCAGATCACAGATCACACACCCAACCTACCGTTTATTACGCTGATGCTCCTGAAGACCAATACTTTATTGACTGCACCTTTAAATTTAAAAATGTGACCATTGAGCAAAAAGTTATTTTCCCACGGATTATTAGGATTGCTATCAGCTATCAGCAGGACTTTTGCTTCTTCTTGAGATGAAATTATGCATGGCAACACACTGATGTTGAACTGATATTTGATATTTTTTTGTCTTTGAAATGGGTTTTACTTGTTGATAAGTTTATGAATATTCCTTGTAAACACTCTCTAAATGAATGATTGCTTTCCTCTCACATAGCTTAAACCTCAGTTCATTTATGATGTCACTAAGTAGACCATATTTGTTTTAGGATCTTATCAGTTAGAGTACACAAACTGGAGAGTTCTCACGCTTATCTCTCAATTTGGCGATAATTAACCGCACAATAATAACAGTAGATCACCCTATTTAAACCCCCCTACAACAAAGTTTAATGATCAACTTGATTTAGTATTTCAGCCTGACGTTCAGCAGCAAGGACAGTAAGGACAGATCATGGGTGTTAAATATCTATGTGGCATTTTACAGCTGCAAAAAAAAATAAATAAATAGATGGAAAAACAACCCCAAAGTACAGGCTGACACTTGCAACGCCAACGCTTCTACTGGTGCTATTTTTACTCTTTCCTTCTCTTGGTGTTTAAAATTGAACTGTCCTGTTCAAAGTCACAACTATGGCATTCGCTACGTCGTTCATTGCAATGTAAAAGGGATCCATTATGGAGCCATTAGTTTATGTAATTTGTTATTCCCAGCAATCCTCACAATCTTGCCTGTGTTCAGCCCTTCCGCTCTGAGAGGAGAGACTGCAGGTCAAGTAAGGATAGCCGGGAGGCTAAACACAGCGCATGCTGAAAATACCAAACCAAACGAATACCGAACCAAACGGTTAATTTTAAAAAAGCTAATTTTAATTCAGTGCCTACCATATCGCTTTGTAAATCTGACACACGGATGTTTAATTTTCCTCACATCTCAGGACATGTTGTCACATGTCAAAGTTGCCAAAAACTCAACTTATGATTAAAATTAAACATCCTTTTTGTTCAAGGAGACACGGTTACATCCTTCCTTCCTTCCTTCCTACAGGTTTGCAGAGGTGTTAGGAGTGCAGAAAAAAATCATTTCCTAAAGAGGCTAACACGCTGTCAATATCTGAAGGGGTCTGGAGGCAGAGGCAGTACGGGAAGGGGAGTTAAGAACATGACTCACTACTCTCACTGACAAAACACACAAACATCTGGAAGCTGGACTCACAAAGTTAGCTCAAACAGCTCTAAATCAGACAGACATTATGTCAACTCCTTGATAAGGTCTCAACAACGGTGATGATGAAGCATTGTATTCTCAAAATGACGTGGAATTTGGCGCCAAGAGAAAACAATCACGCACACAATCGCAAATGATTCCAGCATGACGACTAAACAGTGCAGCGCACCCCAGAATTACTCGCATCCACACTTTCATTGATCAGATACATGCAGGCCGAGGTGTGCAAAACATGTTGTGTTGCTTATTTGCTCCAACGCATTTGCTGTTATTTGAACTTTAACCAAGACGTCTGGCACAACAGCCCCCACATTATTTCCGCTAGTGCTCTACAACACCTGCGCTTTTATGTTTTATGTGATACCTCAATAGCTGCGCACGTGATGAACATGTTTGGCCCCATTTAAAACAAACACTTTTTCCTGTAACTGGTCACTGATGACTTCCAAGTCAAGAAAAAAAATCCAAGTAAAAAAAGTTTATGTGTAAATACAACTATGCAGTAAAAGAAATGGAGCCTCTGAGTGAGAGGAGAGACGCAGCTGCGAATTTATTAGGATCATATTCTCTAATCTATCAGACTCAGAGCACGCTTTCTTTGAAGCAGAAGAGGACAAACACATTCTGGCTGCCGCATTCACTTGAGTAGACAATAATAGAATAGTACGGCATTAAATTGTACTTAGAAGTGATATTATTATAACTGTTCAAGGAGGAATATACACAGAACGAACCAGCAGAACAGTGGATGGAAATATGCACCGTTTCAATTTTTCACCCTCAGTTTAAGTTTAAATGACAATGCTACGGTGGCCCTGAGAGCTCAACACACTGCAACTTAAGAAAACACAAGCAAAGTTACAAACGTGCTGCAAATTCAGAAAAACATCTTCATCGATCTGACAACACATGCTGTTAGGTAGGAGGTTCAGAAGAGGTGAGCTGCCACCACGCGCATCGGGTCAGGACGCAGGAGGAGCTAACGAAGGCCATGAAACATCAATCCAATCCAACAAAGGTTTATTCTCAAATAATTATTTCTGACATGAAAGTGAAGGAAACACATGGGCTGCGGGTTCAGAAACTGGAGGTGAGTGACGCCTTTAAATAATCTTCTCGTGCCCAGGTGAACTCTATCAGGTAAATGAGGAATGGAGGGTGAAAACAAGAGCCAATCAGTGATAAGGAAACGAAAGGAAGCGAGGTAGGTGGGAAAAAAAAGGAAAAGGAAAAGGAAAGAAAATAGGGATCTTTACTTCACATGCGCCGCAAAAAAAGAAAAAAAAAAGTCACACCACATACAAATAAACAAACACGCTGGAAATTTATTCCCACAACACAACGTAAGTGTTTCCGGGGGACACTGAAAAGCGAGACCGAGAGAGACAGAGAGATAGAGAGAGGATGATGGTGCAAAGGGCAACGGGTTGGACTCGCGCCCGGGCTACTGCAGTTAGGATGACGTCTTCATGGAAACCCCACACACCCCCACCCCCACCCCCACCCCCATCCCCAAGCTTGTGTGGTGTTTTCTTAAGATGCAGCGCGTCCAGCTCTCAGGGCCACTGAACCCACAGTGACTCCTAATCACAGAAGAAAAAAGAAAATAAAAACCCTTATATAGGATTAACAGGAAAGCAGTGTAGGAGGACACACGACTGGGCAAATAATCAAACTCTCTCAGCCCCAGACATTCCTAGAATAAACAATTTTTAGAGGAATAAATCGGGCCATGTTTGGTGCACGTACATGTTCACGTACAGGATAATATCCCTGGTCTCTTCCTCTGCTCGTTAATGAGATAAACAGATTTGCTTACATATGAATGCAGATTAAGGTTAATCTCAAACTCCTGGTGTTGGGGCGAACGGGGACAGTTATAACAGTTTTGATATTTCTGTGTGTTTCGTTTAAGCCAGTGCGTTCAAAATGTAATACAAACTAGTTCCATGTGTCTGCTATTAAATGGCGAAGGTGTTATCTCTGCAACGCAAACACAATGTGCATGATATAGTCTCCAACACAGGGAGTGAAATGCTGAAAATGTTGCTATACTTGCACTTATGCACCCAAAACAGCAAGTGTGAGTTTGGAAGTACGAGAACAAGTGTTGTTTCCACACACTTTTGCTCTTGTATTTTTTGTTTTGGAGAAACCACTATCTTTATTTACCTCGCTCTCATCACAGCACACACCGTGCACAACATTTTGGCAAGCTGAGAAATTCTAAACTTTACAGGCCTGCGGTGGAGATGCTGAGTCATCCAAAATATCTGTTGTAAACATCCATCAGTTTACAGACATACTTCCTTTTCCAATCTTTGACCTCTTGTACTGACAGCAGTTGTCGCACAGTTTTCATCCGCAGTGACGGATTATTATTTACATTTTTTGGGAGCTTTCACCTTCGGTTTTACCTGAAGTTCATCTGGGTCTGATTGTCAGACCTTTTCTGTTTTTGTCCTGTTAGACTTTGTTGCCATGTTCCCAGACTGCATGTAAATATCGCACAATTTTATCATGAACTATAGAAATTTTGGAAAAATAAGACCCAAGCTTTAATAAACCTGAATTATTCTTCAGTAAATGATGTATTGCTTAGTACTTGTCTAATCTCTAACCATTTGGTATCAGCTTGATTCCAGGATGTTAGTCATGCAAGTGATGGGAGTGATGCAATAAATATTTAAATATTAAACATGCATTTGTCTTATTAGTAAGAGGCCGATCCAAACGAGAGGAACAGCAGTTACAGGAAAATTCACACCACAAAATTCATAATCAAAATGGCCAAAATGAGCGTTTCAGCCAAGAGTATCACTTATTTCATTACGCACTCTATTCATCAGAAATTGATGAACCAATGATTTCTTCTTCCTTCCTCACCGCCTTCTGGCAGCTAATTAAACATTTCACTTTCATCCCTGGAGTGGTTCTGGGATTGCTCCTCGTCTTAATGCATCCCCAGACTTCAGAGAGCATCTAAACAGATCAATACTGGCTAGCAGAGCTGAAAGCATGTTGTTAGATACAGGTCTGTAAATGACACGGAAATAGCTGTCATCCCACTCATCTCGCCCACGCCATGGAGGCTAGATGGATTCCAGTTTGTTCCAGTGTGAAATGGCTCCCCGCCTCAGGTCTCATAAAGTCTTGTAGAGATTTTCCTCCACTGTTTGCAGAAAAAAAAAAAAAAAACTGGCCGTGTCCGACAGAGTATCAGCGACGTGTGAAGAATAACAGATGAGATGTATCTGTATGAGCATGGAACCACCGACACTGGTGTGGTCCGTCACAGTGCCTCTTTCAAACAATAAACCTTCATTGAGCTTTACATCGTCACTGTAGCATCTTCTATTGAATAATGATCTTACTCTCAAGCTGATGGTTCACAGTCCTTTTAATTGGAGACATTCCCTTGTTACAGTCGTTCTCTTTATGCACCGTGAACACACCGTGAGAGCTCACAGAGAGAGAAAACAAAAATAAAATATTACCATCTTTTCATGTGATAACATACAATCTTAGTGCACTGTAAAGCGGCGTAATACAGTGCGCTCTGTAGGTGCATTTGTGCGTAGGAATACGGTAGTTCAGCCGGTGCTCCCGGTTGGATCTCCTAACTGGGAGCGCGCTTGCTCAGGATCTAATGCAGCTAATGAACCGACTATGCATGACTACCTCACACCCGAACTGTCCCTTTAATGACACTAAATTGCCCGGAGGTGTGAAAGACTGGCGACTTGTCCAGGGTGTACCCAGCCCTTGCCCAATGTCAGCTGGCTCCATTGGCGTTTTATATAATTACCTTTTTCTTCATGTTTTGTTAATGATTTGTTGGCCCACTTGCGGTACCTTCGCAGCCTCCTGGTGGTCCACGGCCCACATGTTGGGAACCACAGTGATAGATAATATGACACGGTTTGTGTTCCAAACAAATCATGGAGGCTGCCGGTACCAAGATCCACCAACTCCCCAAGGTGCATCATTAGTGAACCGGTGCTACAGCAGCTATGGGCTTTCACAAGCACGACTCTCAATTGCTGTGCCCACATGAGTCCAATCAGCATCGCTTTTAAAGTGCCAGAGCACAGTGCCAAAGTGCATGATCCCTGTGGATTGTATGAAACATCACATTTACAAGTCTGCCCTTTTGCTGTAATAGATCTTCTATTAGATATCATATGCTAATCAGCTCAGCAAACAGGCTGTGACAGACGAAACAATAAATCTTAATACAAGTGAAACCCAGCTGTGCAAAGAGGCAGCCAGAGACATTATGATAAAATCTTCCAGTCCTGCATCCAGAGAGTTGTTTCTGGAAAACTCCAGAAAGCTCTCAAAAGATCTCAACCTCGTCTGACACGGAGGTGAAGGGCCACACGGTGACTCAGAGTTACAGGAAAGCCACGCATCAATTGATGGTCTTTGTGGAACAAGTGACATTAACTGAGCCATTGGAAAGCAGCTGATGAGATGCTAATGTGCGTCTTCGTCATGCAGCTCCAGGGATCATAAACTTTCGATCTTTATAGGCTTGCGGTCAATCAGCAGCCACCTCGCCAGATGGAGGGGTATTACCTCAGCAACTTGGAGGAAACCCACTGAACTTAAATAGAGGGGAACATCATTTCTCTATGCTGACTGTAGCAGAGTGAGCTGGGGAAGATGTGACAGAGAGGCATCTGCATCCTTAATAACTTTACATGAGATGTTAAGTTATTAAGGCAACGTCTAAAAAATTTCCATTGTAACTATCAGTTTCGTATGATCAGAGAAACACCACAGAATTTATTTTTAATATTCGGAAGAAATGTGGGTTGGAGATTAACTACTTGGAGATAAGTCTTCCAAGTACATCAATGACCTCAGTTTACTCAGAAGTTAAATTAGTGAGTCTGAAGATTTAAATAATTAAACAATAACAGTACATCGTGCTGACCTCCCATAGTTTCCTTCACTTTGCTGCGGTGATGTAACAGTGCAGCTGTTGGATGTAGTAACAGGTGCAACAACGTGAACTACTGACTGGTCAGATGTGAAACACGCTTGAAACTTTATATCACACAAGGCCAGACAAACACTGCATTTCCAGTCAGCCAATCAGAAGACAGGCTCAGAACCTCCTCTCTCCTGATTGGCTCACCGACCTGTTGTTATTAGAACTCCAGAGAGAACCCTGAGAGAGGAAGTCATTAAAACCACAAATATGTCTTCTTCTGGACCAAAACTTCAGATAAAACACCAGAAAAGTGTAAAATATGGGGCATTTGGGATTTTAATGCTGGTGATTTAGCAACTCGTGGTTAGAGTTGGTAACAGCACGTTCAGTTAATACTACAGCAAACACTCCTTGAGCTGTTACTTTGTCAGAAATTGATTGATTTATGAGAACTGATCCGATTTCATGCTGCATGTGGTGCGAGTCGTTCGGGCGCTGTAAGAGGAGTTGGTACCCGTGCTGAGGACGTGGGGTTGTGCCGCCTCTCTAACAGCTCACTGTGGCTGCATCCTGCTTGTTGCATTACTCCCCGCAACATTTAAAACTGATATACTGTCAAAACATCACGTTGTGGCTGCGGGAGAGAGAGCAGTAAACAGTGAGGCCGAAAATGAGAGTAATACTGGATTACATGCTGCATCATTTTCTGTGCAGGAATGGCGGACTGCACCACTATAGAAATGTGATGTATGACATATATGTCCCTATATCAAAAAGTGATGTTGCCATATAAGGAGATATATTATTATCACATATATACAGCCTCTGGATATATGAAGACATAAGTTTATTTTTTGAAATACCCATAGTAAAATATGTATGTATACTAAAGACATCTATATGAATGCTTTTTATATGGTTTAACATATTGCAACCATATGTGTTAACAAGATATATTTGGGATGGATATATATGTATGTAACATATGTCTACACTATAAGCATACATACACAAACGTACATATTTAACATACAGAACATGTCAAAATATGAAATTGTTCTAATTTCTAATATGTTTCATACATATTATTTACATGCTGTATGTCCTTTTATCTTATATGTAAATATATTTCATATATTATGGGAATTCAATTACATTTGCTAATGGGTAAAACAATTTAAAAATGTTGAATGTTAATATTGCAGGGAGAATGGTCACCAAATACAATTCATTACAACTTTCAGGTGCCCGTGCTGTGTGGGCTGTGTGTGAAATTACACACTGTGCATCATAATGCCAATCAAAGTGAAAGAATAAAATTATTGCTATGTGCTATTACTATGTGATCTGAGCAGATGGAAAAAGCAAGTAAACGATCTGTTAACAACATGGACGGCGCGTTTTTCCTCTAAAATTTGCTTCCTCTCAGCCATCGTGTGCCCCTGTTGCACCCTGACAGCCCCCACGCTCATCTGTACTGCCTACATCTGTGCTGGCTATGGTGAGTAGTGAGCAAAAAAAATCAGAAGCACAGTAATGATGAAGGTTGATGCTCTGCAGCTCAATCATTTCAGATTTCAGCACAACCACTAAAATCGAGGATAAATTACATGATGCAGGTCACAAGTGAACCCAGGCTATTTTTCTCCCTGTGAGAACCTATTTTACATCCATTTTCATATTACATATCGTGGCCCCCACTTTCATGCATGCACTCCATTTCCTTCCAGCTAAAAGCCCTGCACTTGTTTACTCTGTTAATCCTCAGAAATTCATCAGAGGTTCACCAAAAATGTTTTGACAGTTTATCAAATACAGTTCATGTTCTTCCTAAAAAAAAAAAAGTTAATTTCCGCTATACATCTCCTGGGAGCCTATGACCAAATCTCATATGAATTAAGAAAAAGTCAAGGCACCTGCACCCTGAGACTCGTCCCCGACTGCAGAGCACTCTGCTGTGTTTACATGAAAATCTGGACAAAGTCAGGAAGCTGTGCGCGTAAATTTAGGGTTGTGTTTTCTCATTCAAGTCTGTTTAAGATTGAAAAAATATCCACTATAAACAAATCTACTCCTCAGGGACGTAAAAGACAAACATTTCACAGCAGCTTGCTTCACTGTGAACAAAATGGTTTTCAGCAGCAGTCACAGACGCAGCATGAAGCCAGAATAAACAATGCCCCCAACACCACACACACACGGATGATATTTTTGTAGATAGGAAATAACACCCTGTTTATGACTCAGGTGTTTTCTTCTTTTCTCTTGTGGTTTTATAAGAAGATTTTCTGTGTATTATTGAACAGGAATATAGCTAGAAGTGGTGATCTAAGTGAGACTGTGAAGTAGGGAGCATTGCTATTGACAGACTGCAGGATTTTCACCTCAGGGAGCTATCACTCTGCAGATGTTCTAGTTGGACAGATAAAAAGGCTGTGGGTTACATCTTGAGGTGTGCAGGCCAGCCCACTCACCTAGCCCTCTGATGATGAATGATACCCTGGAGGCGTCATGAGGAGGATCGGTGCCAGACTGTTAAACCTTTTCTGCTCAGTGTCTCACCGTCCGTAAAATTAGACGGTGACAGATCACGCAATACCGTGGTGGAAAAGACTAAAAATAACAACTCTGGATCTTCCTGAATTACAGTTTATCTGGAAGTGAACTAAACCTGCGTCTTCTCCTTGTTCCAGAAATGGTCACATCCTAGTCAAGAAATAGACCAGTAACACTTGAGTGCCTTTTTACACTTTGTTTTTTTTCCCCCCATTTGATTGATTTTTTAGGCAAAGTTTGGTTTATACAGTATAAATCTTAAAAACATATTTGGATGGGCTACACATGTCAATATATGAGATTGTTCCATATAAAATCAATCCATCCAATGACACTGGTGACATTAGAGAAAAACTCTAAGGATCATTCGTCACCTGTGAACAATGAATGTCTGTATGAAACATCGTACAGCATACAATAGTTTTAGATATATTTCAAAATGGTGGAAAGACATTAGCCGCGCTAAGGCTAAAAACCAGTATTAGTTGAACCCTAGACTCTGAGTTATGTCTCTTAGATGAAGTCACTGAACTCTCCAGGTATGCAGGGAGACATGAAATCTAGGGAGAATGATGAAACTTGGCCAACGTTAAGATTCCTGGGAGTGTGCTAACATGAGTCTGAGCTCAGTGGAGGTTCAGGGTGGTCTGAACTGCTCTGAAACAGCACTTTTCTTCAACCATCATCCATCACTTTCATCTGTCAACAGGCCCCTAATAGGATTGCAGATGAGGCTTCAACTGACACGTAACACTAAAGCATTTTCAACAATTGAGACACGTCTTATTAAACAAGTGCAGATTTATGTCTTTTGTATTTCGCAAAGAAAGAGGAACTGTTGAGAGCTTATCGATGTTTTCTCAATTGTATTTATGTTTGTCTGACCAGTAAAGCAGGTTTGTTCTGCTATTTCCAGTCTGTTTACTTCTACTTACTACTCCAAAATACTGAAGTTTCCTGCACCCTTTGATAAACTTTATGAGAATCTTGAATATATTGGGATGTTCATGTGTAACTTTGTGAGCTAAAAATAGGTCAGGTTGGGACACTGATGTGTCTCCTCAGGCGTACAAGGATCTAATCTCCACTGAGAGATATGAACCTTTCCTGTTGTTGCTCTCAGGTCCCCTCTGAATTAACGTCTCTGAAGATTGAAAACAAATGTCAAGTAGAAAATGTTGAAGTATCAAGATGCAGGAGCCCACATTGTATCCGTATACAGATTAACTTATTAAAGTATTTGGCTCCATCGGTCCAGATACTTAATTCCCTTGATGTGGTTCATTGGTTGCGTGCGAACAGAAAACAGTTTATAGGTGGGATTAACTCTCACTCTCGCACCAAAAATGGATGTGAAATGGAAAGAGAGCTCAGATAATCGCAGTGGGTTGACCTGTGAAGACTTCTCACAATTTTTTTCTTTACATTTGATGTGATCTTAAGGACCTTCAATCCTGTTTGACCTGGAAAATTACTCTACAGTCTATCAAAACACTGTATGTTTTTATATTATTATTAAATTGTGATTTAATAAGTTTTGAATGACTGTGGTTCAAATCTCATTATATTCAGAATAACACAATAACAATAAATCACATCACATCAGCTCATGAAAATGAAACCTTCTTCTACATAGTGTTAAACATAATATTAGGTTCATGTTAATAATTTCCTTCTTTCTTTTTGGCTGCCTGGTAGGCAGGGCTTAACAACTGTGTCCGAGGCCCAGGTACATTAAGTCCTCATAGACCTTTTTCACAGCAGATATTTAAACTTGTCAGAGTAGGAATAACACATTAAGTGTCTGAATAAACCATGCCAGTGAGCTGGTATGCACAATACCAGGCCCCTGAAACTATAGCTCCTCTAAGTGAAATGCTGTGACATAATGTTATTAATTTGTTCCTGCCATGACACGCCAAAATGTCTGCTGTGAAAAAGGTCTATTGTTGGACTCTCAAACTAACCACCTCCACATATGTTTCTTTTTGGAAACAACCACAAACGGCAAAACTAAAGTAAGATCATCGCTGGTGAACATCTCGTGGACCGGTCGCAGTGACTACTACCCAGACTACTGTAGGGTGACCTGACGTCCCCGTTTTCCCAGGGACAGTCCCTGTTTTTGGTGGCCTGTCCCCGGTTACAGCTGTCCCCGCAAATGTCCCCGTTTTTAACTGTGAATTAAAAACAGATATCTAGCGCTGTGCTTGTTTTGGCCAACAGAGGGGGGGCTTTTTCTAGCCATAGCAGCCTCAAAAATAAAGCTAAAATCAACAAAATATTGTTATCCAAGTCATTTTTTTTTTCCATTTTTTATGTTCTCTCTAGGCAGAGAAAAGCTTAGCTGGCTCACTCATTGGTCAGGAGTTCATAATCAGGTTGTAAACTAATGAAAGCAAACATACCCAAGGCCCCCCAGCTGGAACTTACACAAACACAAAACAATATTAACTACCTGGAATAATTTTATGAGAAAAGTTTTTGATTCATTTGATCTGTGGACACTTACAAACTAATGGAATATAAATAATTGAGGAATAGATAGACAATTGGACAATTTGTGATAGCTTCAAAAGGTATGGAGTCGTTTTTTCAGTTGTCCTTCACCATAGTTTATTACAGTACAACAGTTACCATGGTCAAAATACACCACCAGGACTGTCCCCCTTTTTTATTTCATAGGTAAAAATGTTGGATATCTTAATGATATATTGACTGCCAAACTGGAAATGTCTGCGCACCTTAGGCTACTGCTTAAGATAGCTGCTGATGCCAACTCCAGTTAAGCCCCAAATAAACAACCCACTGCCAGCCAGCCATTAATTTCTTTCCTTTACACACACACACGCACACTTCTTGTGTAACATTAATGGGTGTTTGTCCAAGATCTGTTTCCCCGTTAAGCTCATTTTGGTTAACAGCTCTAGGTAGGGTTTTTTTTTTTTTGCTAGCTGTGGTCGTTAGCTGATTAGCTAGTGACACACTGGAAACAGATGTGCGGGCAACGATTGGTGGGTGCTCTGACCAGTTGAATGCCCCACCCTCACGCCCAAAAACCATAGCCGAAAATTACTTGTTACTATACTGATGTGGAAAAAGGTAGTCAAAAATACAGCATACTTACACTCAGAGGAATTGGAGATGAAAAAGTTTGACTACATGCAAGGAAAGTAATATTATATTATTATATTATTTTCCAGCTAGCTTGAAAAGTCAGTCCCTCCTTTGGTCCTTCGTCTTCGTTACTGTTGTTCGTAGTTTCACTTTTTGGTTTTCTGATCACAAATTTGTTCATTTTTGCTGAAGCAAAGTCTCTTCGGTCAAAGCAAGTTTCTGGCCGGCCTTGACCCACATTGGCGCTTTATTTGACTCCGCCATGGTGAGCAAGCGCGTCGTGTGCTGAGTCAGGTGGAGTGTGGCGAATGCTAGATTGGACCAATCGGATGGGCGCTCTGTGATTGGTGGTAAACTCAGAATTCAGGAAAGCGTGTAGTAGAGAACCTACAGAGAACCTTTAGAGAGCATTCGATTAAGGTTCTCTGAAGGTTGCCTCAAAAATTAAAGGTTGTAGAATTTAAAGACTCTCTTTAGGGTTAGGACATTGAAGCTTGCATACCAGCCATAGTGGTGTTTTATTGAAAGCTAAGCATGTTAGCTAACGTTAGCCAGTGGGTATCGTATTTGCTTGTTCGTGAGATGAAATTGTATTTATATCGGTGGTAAACTGTATTTTTGATTTTGCTGTTGCCTTTGACATGACTTAAAGTAGGTTTATGCTAACTTGGATAGATAAGTTGACTCTTATGGAGACTTTTTGTTGATCGTTAGCCAAGGATGGCTACTTTCAATGTGAACAGACTATGTCAAACTAACTTTCAGTCTCATGATTTGTGCAAACTTCAGAGATACCAGTTGCTTTCAAAGGCGCAGTACTTTTACACTAAGGTTGATCTGCAGCTAAAAAAACATTGAGTTTGTTGACGTCCTTCAGTTGTAGAGGTCTGTTGTTGTAACAGCAGGAAAAAGGGAGAGAACAGAGGAGAACCATAAGAAAGAGGAAGATTTTATTGGAAATACCAACATGAGTTATAGTGTCGTTATTTTGGTATTAGTGCTCTCTGAATCTTATTGCTTTCAAAGTGCAGTGAGGTGAAGGGTGATCAATACAAATCCACTGTAGGACATATATAACTCAATGGATACATATATATATATATGTGTGTGTGTGTTTGTTATCCAGGTATAACTGGATCCCTACCGGTTGGGACCTTAATCTGTTGTCTTCTGAAGTCATGGAAGCACAACTGTGTGCATGTGTGTGCATCAGCCATCCTGTTAGGAAGAAGAAGGAAAGATGTGTCCTAAAATTGTGATGTAGCTCAAAGGTTTTGCTTCATCTTTGGCTTTTTACCCGTCAGATATCTACACCGGTGTTGTATCCAAAGTGATACATGAGAATGTGCTGATAATCTGTGCTGCCTGCTGGTTATGTGATAAGAGAGTGAGGATTTTGAGGAAACAGCTGCAGCAACTTATTCTGAAACACTTTGATTAACATCATGATAATCAGGAAGCTGGAGTTCATCAAAAGATCAACAGTTTGGTTCTGCCACCATCTTCTGATAAGACTTCAAGCATCTTGACTTGGTTTATACAATTCCTGTGTTCATGTAAATTCATGTCCTCAGTCGTATTTTTTCCATTAGAAAATTTAAATGTATCTGTAGATCTGAGCTGTTGACCTTTCTGAATTGATGGTGCAGTTATATAACTCCCCGGAAGTGTTGCTGCTCTTCTTAGGAATGTAGTTGTTTATACATTATGTTTCATTTCTATGGCATGTGTGAAATGTCAACACATAAATTCACTAAAATGTGTCTTCATGTTCCATTATTGACACATTACAACACACGTAACAACGTGTCATCTCGTTGGAATCTGAATCTGTTATTTATATGTGAGTGTTATTTACAATATAGAATAAATAACTCTATTGTAATTATTTCCATCTGTGTCTTATTGGTAAAAGATGAGAGTTCATTTGGTGGTGTTTAACTTTTCTTACATGGGAGTATTCTGTTTTGTTTGGATTCAAAGTGGATCCCTGGATATTTGTGTGCTCAAGGTGTTTGTGTGTTGGCAGGCGGTCAGAGTGTAACGTCTGCAGCTGCCTCAGCACGATGCAATTTTTCTCTTTTTGTTTGAATCCAAACTAAATAACTAATTACAGTGTGAGTGACCCCTTTTCATTTAAACATGAAACATTTCCAATATTTTTCCCCAAAGGACCGATGGACTGATGCCCTGTCATTTGTCATCAACATCCATAGGGAATTGCCCTGGAAAATCGCTTTATTCAATGATATTTAATTATTAAATGAAAATATTTGCACAAAAAAATGTTGAGTTTTGAACGAACCAACTTACTTTGATGATATACTGTAATCAGTAAAAAAATTTAAAAAATGGCTAGAGATTTTTTTTGTGGTATGTTGTACTTGGTTTTTTACTTACTGTATCTGTGGTTCATGTCTTGAACTCAGTCGGACTCTCCTCTCCCCTCCCCATGCTGTTTTCTTAGTAAGTTTCCCATCACTGATGAACCTGAAGGGAGTTTATTTTTTGATTCTGACAGATGTTCTCAGGAAGATAGAAACATTATTGTCCACTTGGATCAGTGTGGGAGCTGCACATCCAAGTAAAACAACGTGGGAAGGGCACTTAAGGGCCCTGGACGTTTTCTGTCACAGTAATCATCTACACAAGGTGTAAACCTGACCTGGGATGACCGTGGCCACCCTGGTTGCAGTCTGGCTGCCCCACATAACCACATTTTGATTCACAATTGTTGTTTTTTTTATGTTTTTTGGTTTAAAGCTTCTGTCCAGACTTTTTTTAAACAATGTAAAAAAAAAAAATACTGTGCTATGATTAATATTTTGTTTAATATGGTTTCCCCCACATAAAAATCTACTCTTACTTCCTCATTGAGACATCTGAAACAGGCCTTGTGCCTCGCCCACTATTGCCGCTTGCTCCAGGTTGACAGGTGAAAGAGCAGAGCGTATCAAGATGGTTAGCGTTAGAGGAAACATCGGAAAGACTCGGCCACATGTTTGAGCCTCAGTCAGACCCAGACTCAGGTGAAGAGTCTGTTGAGACCAGAATCAGAGACTAGCAGACGTATGAGAACAGTTAGCGTAGTTAGCATCTTTTATTTGTTTATGTTGTTTTGTTAGCTTGTAACTGGCAGTGGCTGACACAGTGTTAGCGGCTGTGCTAATGCTAACTCTCGCTCTCTCTGTAGAAACTTGATTTTCATCATAGGTAGGAAAGCTCAGTAAACAGCAAAGCTAAACTCTAAAGAGCAGAGATTCAGGTACAAGCTACAGAAGTACTGAAAGCTGCTAATACTGTTATTAATGATAATAAAATTAATAATAACATAAAATAAATGAAATGGCACTGTTCCTCTCTTATTGCCTTCACATCCACAGACTATCAGGGGCTTATTTTAGACACACACTTTCTGGCCGTAAACAAACATAATCTAACCTCTGAACTCTGAACTCATTAACCTCATCATTGATCAGAATGATTGCTTTTACTTGAGGACATTAGTCAGGTTAATAAGAATTGATCTTGGAAGTGGCATCCCAGGTTTCAAGGTAAGGAAATTGGTGTCATAAAACTTGAAGTCATTAAAGTCTGTCTGTCATGCAGGTTCATTTGTCTCTCGCTGAGTTTAAGGATTCTTGCTCCGCATCATTAAATCTGAACATGAAGCAGCTATAATCAATATTTCTCTATGAGCAAATGATCGCATGACTACTTGTATTTGAAAAGGGGCGGCTCCATGTGATAAGCTCACTGAGAATTATTGTCTGAATCTGTCGTTCCCTTCAGCTCTACAGAGCTCTCCTATTTTTTTCCAGTCATTGTTTTGTTTTCTGGCTCACGACTTTGCTTTTATAGTGTAAAGCAGCTGTTTTCAGTGAAAAAACAATAAAAACTCACTGCACACTACCTGCCCCGCAAAACAGACTATGTTAGGGACCAGCTGGTGAACATAGTGGAGCATTTAGCTGCTAAAGAGACAGATCAAAAACAGAGCTGAGAGAGAGAGAGAGAGAGAATACAGCACTCACAGTTATGAGGTGGCCAGAAACATGACTCCAAAGGAATGAAAATGGTGCTACACTGTAATGAAGCAACTGTTTCTGCTGTCCTCAAGTGGCCGGAAAATCTGTTATTCAAGGTTGAAAGAACATTTTTGCCTGTTTTAAACCTCTGCGTTTGTGAAATGCCTACAGAGATGATTTATTGGGAGGATTTGCCGATCGATCACTGAAGTGCACGTCAAGCAGTATCAAGAGGAGGAATTCAAAAGCTCTAATTATTCAATCTTTTCAAGATAAAAGTGAGTCTCTGATGAAAGCAAAGTCAGTATATCATATATACCTTGTGCCCAAATCATCAGCTTTCCAATCTGTGGTGGGGAAAAGAAGTCGCCTACACTATACTGGAACTGTAATGGTGTGTATAGAGGCATGTCAGTCTGTGAACAGTAGAATAAAGTTATGATCAAGTCACTCGTTAAGACCACACATCTTGATCCTCTCCAGATTTTCAACCATATCATTATATAAAGGGTCTTTATTCATAGTCGCATATGGTGAATAGACGATGCACTGTGCTAGAATCAGTGATTGGACTTTGGTTTTTAATTCAAATGAAATGGTTGTTCGACTTGAGTGACAATGGTGCGCTCATCTTGTGAATCAAAGACTTTTCTGTCCAACAGACCACAAAGAGTGTTGATAAAAGAAGGGAGATGATTACGATAAATCTGTGTGACGGGGACACTGCAACAGGCTGTACGTATCTTAATCACATCAATTCTCTGTGGTGATGGTGCACCTGAAATAAATGTAACAAGGGAACAAGTTTTTGTTTGTAGCAGTTGCAAAAATTGGCAAAATTATTAGCAAAATGTTGCTTATTTACACACCAAGCACTGTCAGAGTAACAGTAACATCCAGAGGAGTCATGTTAATGACTGCAAAATGAAAGTCTAATATTAATCCTCCTTTTAGCTCTGTTTTGGTCTCCACCGACTCTGATGCTAAAATGCTCCGTAGTGCAGAGGGGAACCACAAAGTCAAGTGAATAATTTATGTGGGTTTGTCAAGCAACCACTTTGATATAAACATAATCAGTTGATCTATTATTGATTATAAAAATATTGATTATTGCAGTGTTAAAAAAAAATTGAGTCATTATGCATTAGCATTATTATGCAGCCATCAATATATTTGCGATAGTACGGCGTAGAAATATGGAATATGAATCTGTAGACTGTCTGTCTGTTTTCTCTGACATATTCTTGAGAGATCATACGTGAATCATAACCTCTAAAATCTGGTTAGAGTAGAGTGACAACACTACGACTCAGTGATATTACAAAAATCCTTCTTTTAGGCTTTTATTATCCATTCATCTACTATTTTACTGATATATTGCTCTATTATTATGAACCTGTAGACTTTGGTAAACCCATTTCAAGCACCAAAACAAATCATCCACAACAGTAAAGGTTTGTTTTCACAAAATATTTGAATAATTTCAAAAACTGCTTTAATTTTTCAGCATTTGGGGCGAAATTAAACGTTAACACAGGGAGGGGCCTCATTATAGAAAGAGCTGATAGTTGTGATATAAACCGCTGGGGTATTATGTTATATGCAAGTACCCTTTTAAAAAGGTGAATATAAGAAATAATGCAGGCTTTGAGAATATGTCCTTAGATCTCAGAGGGCAAAGAATAAAGCTTTTCACATTGACCCAATTGTAAGTGAGTCTCTTTATGGTTTAGTCAAAGACAATTTTCTCATTGCAGTTTGTGAAGTTCCTAATTAATTTGGATTGTCCCTGCCTTTTAAGGTTGTATTAATCTGATCTGTTTTGAAATGAACCATGGCATATGAAGCTTGTATGTAGCTCCCCCTAGTGGCCGAAAACCCTTACAACCACAGAGTTTGCAACTCTCTCAGACCAGGGTACCAACATGGGTGATGTGCTATAGTGTTACAATAAAGGATATGATGCAGCGTTTGAAATTGAAATCACATTTATTGTTTGTTCTGGAGTCGATTCACTTAAAACTTAACCCTTTGTGTACAGTACAGTTCTTTCCTCAACTGCATCTTTTTCTTCTTAATCATCATTGTCGTCTCACTGTCTTCTCACACACTCACGCACTCACTCACTCACTCATACACTCACACACACACACACACACACACAGGCACGCACGCACGCACGCACACACACACACTAAAACAGCCAGTTACACCAGCTGAGGCTTATTCAGGTAATCTTAAAAGGGAACTCTAATGCACCAGCCTCGTAATTCACATCTCACACAGTAACGCAGCCGGAGACCTGTGAGAGGCCACAGCGTCTGCTACCCTGTGAATGCAGAGAGAGGATCACATCTCACTGTGCAAAGTGGCCCCCTTTAAGGCCTGCTTATTGGAGTCCTTTGATACCAGGACGTGACAATCACATTAAAATGTTTTCCTCACGTTCAGTCACTCGCCATCTCGCCTGCAACATTCTCACCAGCACCAAAAGTTTCAGCTTGGAGAAACTAACAGATAAAAATAAAAAATACTCTAAGATTCACCTTGCAGGACTGCAAATACAGAAATGCACAGAGCAATAAAAAATACATAGCATCAAAGGTTGAAATCAAATCACACTAGAGGAATTAAGATCACTTATTTTTTTTTAACTACCTTGCTATTAGAACTGCTGATAGCTCTACTAGCATCAACAGTTTCTTAAGTACATGTAGTTATATAGTATGTATCTATACTCCATAAAAGGGTTGGGGTATCGTTTGGATTGAACAGTCATGTTTCAAACACTGGAACAAACTTTTAAAAGGTCATCAGCCTACATGGACCCTTTAGTTCTTGCTTCAGTTTCTAGGTTGATATGAACATACTCTGAAGCAATGTAGAAAGAAACAGACTGCAGACTTCAGCCTCAGGTGCACCGAGGTCAGATGCGTTTCTGTTTCTGGACTGAGGGCTGACAGTTCTCGAGAGCCCTGCTTGAAATCAAGTTTGCTTTGTGTTCATGTTTAATTGGAATAATCTAACCCTACAGTAACAACGCGACTCCCATGAAGCTGCTCCAGTAGCCACGAGTCTTTCAAACCGGGTGACCTCGGCGGTGCCTGTAGTGGATGCAGATCGCCGCTGGTTTCAGTCCATTGTTCAGGGTGGAGCCTTGGGGAACTCAATAGCTGTGCAGAGTTTCCTCCACCATCATGTCCAATGTAAACAGCTGTTACAGAGGCAAGACAAGGAAGTAAACAGACTCTTTGGCACATCCTAACACAATGATGGATGCATATAAGTCCTGATCAGACTAGATACGGACATGCTCCCAAATTTAGTTCACTTTGAACTAAGGAGGCGTCTTCCCATCAAGCAGTTTTACTTCTGTCTTTCTCTTTAAAATGGGAAACAAATGCACATTTGCTATGCATGTACACAAACATACAAACACTCACATTGTGCACAAGAGTAAAAGTGCACCGCTGACCTATTTTCAAACATTCCAAAGATCTACTTCAGCTTTAAAATGACCTAGCTTACCACATTCAGATGCATAAGAATAAATAAATAATAATTTGGGTTACATTGAAAAAGGCAGGAAGGAAATGGCATCACTGTGAATGGAAAAAGTTGAAATGTGTAACCTTGAACATTTTCTATGGCTCCACTTCTCACGTCTGGGGAAAAAAAAAAGAAAAAAGGCAACTGTGCCTCCGACACAACAGCAGCCCTATCTGCTGAAAACAGCAAACTGTGGAGTAGCAACATCATGAAGGTTCAAACTTCAGAAGGTATAGTAACATGGGGCGTACGTTTGATTGTGTTTGAATGTGTGCATATAAGGTATCAATAGGTGCTTTAAGCTACATTCAAGCAAAATGTATATTTGGGGGAAAGTATTACATTACAAAGTTAAAATGCCAGGGGGGGCGGGGTCTTTCCCTTATTTGGACGGTAAAAACTTCCACTTCTTGCTCCTTTAACCAATCAGAAGTAGTCAAATTTCACCCATTTCAATGGGTGTTTGGGGTTAAGGTTAGCGGAGTGTCAATGTTAAAAGTGCCTTTTTTAACACTAAGTGTTACCATCTGTTTAAAGTCTCAACCACAAGACTAGCATGATTATACATGTCATTTAATCTCAGTCAGGACCCGTATGTGAGAGCCTGAGGCCAATGGCCAAAGTCTCACAGGTCTTAGTATCGCACGGTTCATAAGGGGAAAGGTCGGGGGGGGTGGGGGTGGGGGCTGTACTAGACACGGGGCTGAAGTTTGATAAAGAACTACATTAACCCCTAAATCGCCCAGTGAATGTGAGGAGAGGTACAGCACCGGTCCAAATCAACGCCTGGACATTCAGTATAAACAAGTCAAACACAAAACATTGGTTCATCTCTCCTCATAACCTTGGACAGTTCCCACAATCCCCAGTGCGCAGATAAGCCAGGAGAGCTTCGTTCCCATGGTAACGGGACTTAGTAACAGTCTAGAAAGCTGCTTCAAAGGTGCTTGGGGCTCAGAGGACTCTTTGGAGGGGAAACACTCCTCCACAACAACACTTTGTGAAGGCCAAAGGAAAGAAATAGATGGACGAAAAGAAAGGCAGGAGAAAACAAAAAGGGGTCAAATGACAGTGAGCGATGATTTTAAGCTTACACCATCTGCGTAGGGAGGGGAATAGGAGTAGCAGTTAGGGTGGGCTGCTCCTCTGAGACCTTTACTATCTCTGTGGCAGTGACGGCGGGAGCGCACTCGGCCAGAGGTGTAGGGGAGCGGCTGTTAGAAGCTGTGGTGCGGGTCGGGGTGGAGGTGAGGGCAGGTGTGGTCGAGGTGGAACTGGAGGTAGAAGTGGAGGCTGGGGCAGAGGCCTGGACCGGGGCTGGGTCATCAGCCGGGGCAGGGGGTTCGGTGGAAGCTGCTTTGGGAGCAGCAGGCTTGTTGTAGTTCATCTTAAGGATGTGCTGCTGGAGATGTCTGATCCAGTCCTCCTGCACCGACAGCGGACCATGAAACTCCACCTCGCAGAACCTGATGCAGGGAGACACAGAGAAACACATTTAAGATGGGAATTATGCAAAAATGAACACGGCCACTAATCTGTAAAATAACTGCAACAGCTATTGTGTCTCCATTAACGTTTTTACACAAAGAAATAAAATGCAATCTGCTGCTGGTAAAGTCAGTGGCTCCCTCGGGAGCAGCCGGTTTTGTTAAAACCTTTGTACTGTAGTTATATCAGAACTCACTGAAAATCTCAAATGGTTCACTATTCTCAATATAGTGCAGCAACACTATACTTCTCAGCAGGGGGTGGGGGTGGTGATTGCTGCTTGGGGATTAAGGGACTATTTAAAATTTAGCCAGACAGTTCTATATTAATGCTGCCGTCTCACAATTTCTAATGACTGAATAACTGAGCACTTGCTCTGTCTGCTGGGACATACAGGTGGCACTCACCGGCACTTCAGGGTGTAGAGTTTGCCCACCAGTTTGACCAGCGGGTAGGAGGGTGGTTTGGGCACCAGGGCGGGCACGGTGCCTGTGCGGGGGGGCTTAGGAGGGCCGCTGTCTCTTTCTGTTCCATCGGGACAAGATGGATGCTTCAAGGGCCGACGCTCAAAACCTAAGAAAAGAAGAGGAGGCAACAAACAGGGTTGGTGTAAAGTGGAGCAGAGTGTGTCAGTCCAGAGTTATTCAGTCGTTCGAACGCTGATAAGGAGTTTCTTTCTGAACACAGATGAGGTATTTATCCTCTTTCTTACAATGTGACCAACAAAGCAGTGACTCACAGAATATGAACTATGCCTTTCAAAGTGGCAGGAGGACACAGCTGATTCAAATCAGCTGATTAGAGATTCCCCTGATGTCTGTGGTGTTTATCAACCACTTGAGTCCAGCTACGTTCTGCTCTAACACTAAATACAAGACAATGATTTACACACAGTTCAACTGTTTTCACTAGGAAAATGTGTTTCACTGCAGTTTTAGTCACGAA
This sequence comes from Seriola dumerili, assembly GCF_002260705.1. Taxonomy (NCBI): domain Eukaryota; kingdom Metazoa; phylum Chordata; class Actinopteri; order Carangiformes; family Carangidae; genus Seriola; species Seriola dumerili. The sequence goes on from NW_019174368.1 coordinate 1,997,038, forward strand.
AAACATTCAGCAGTTAATTTCAGTTTGTCATTCTAACTCTGACTCCACATTGCATATATTCTGATTGGTGGATTACTTTTGGAGCTCATTGTGATTGTTGGATTAACTTTGAAACTCAGCCTGATTGGTGGATTACCTTTAAACACTGTTTGCCGAGTGCTACCATTTCAGACAGAAAGACAGACGGACAAGCTGACAGGCAGGTAGACAGGCAGGTAGACAGTTAGGCTGGCAGGCAGACAGATTTAGTTGCAGCTCCATTTTAAATGTTAGTTGCTGGCATTTCTAACAATGAAACTCAGATTCAGACTTATAGAAGCAGCCATCAACACAGTTTAGCCTCAGCTTGGGCAGAAGCAGCAATCCCACCGTAGTTTCTCCAGAAATTGCATCGTCTAGTTTAATTTTATACATGCTGCACAAATATTCTTCAGTACATCAAATGTAAAAATGTGGCCTTTTCACTGCTTTTCACAGCCAATTTAATGTCAAAAAAATAAAAATAAAAAGCAACTCCCTGTCACTGGAAACAAAGGCTAGTATGGTGCTGTGGCTCTACTCCAAGCATTTCATTTATTTCTCCTGGTGAAACACCTCTTTGTTTTTCTTTCAGCATAACAGACCCTGTTTACTTGTCATACATCTAATGTATCCCACAGTTAAAGCTGCTCTTGTGCTGCTGCGGTGAGTCACCTTTTTAAAAACGGTCTAGAGTCATGCCAGCAGCTCTGTGAGGCTGCACATTGGCAGTGGTGCCTTTTAGGTAAATGCTAATGTCAGAATGCTAAAATGCTTATGTTAAGCATGTATAATGTTTACTATGTTCACCATGTTGATCCTCTTAGGGAAGTGTGTTAGCATGCTAACGTTTGCTAATAAGCACCAAAAACAAATTACAGTTAAAGCTAACGGTATGCTCATTAGTTTTGCAGGTATTTGGTAATTAACTTCGCACTAATCTTTCCAATAATTGTCGAGACATTTAACTCAAAACCACAAATATCCACCTCATGTTGGTGCTATAGGAATTAATTAATGCAGTAAGCAACCAACATTGCCATTCCCAGACCAACGTCATTAACATAGTGGCTAGAACCGGTCAGCTAACCTCAGAGAATTTCAGTAGTTTAAATCAAATGGTTGAAATGTTTTTGTGTGTTTTTATGTGATGCATGCAGGCACATGCACCTGACTGAGTGCATGAGAGCCAAAACATATGCTGGATCCTCACGTACCTCTGGGCAGGCGGACATTCAGCTCACTACGCGCCACCTGTGCTTGAAGCGGGAGGCCGCCGGCGAGCCGGGAGGGGCTGGGACTGCTGCGGCTGGGCCTGATGGCAGCGGCCTGCGGGTTGGTACCGGCTTCAACCTCTGTGGTCTTGGAAGAGCCCTGGCTGACCTCGCGGCTCGGTGGTCGCACCAGGCTTACAGCCAGAGAGGAAGACCACTGGGAGGTGGACGAGGAGGAGGAGGAGGAAGAGGCCTTCTGTGATGAGATGGGGAGGACAATCAGAGGTGAGCTGCTCTTCTGGAAGATTGAAAAAGATGAGTGATCTTATAAACGACAGACACTGCAGCTGCCATGTCCTGCTACATGTCCTAGTTATACAAAAAAGGTCAAATAGTACAACACCAAAGTCTCTTTCAACATATATCTCTTCATACAACACTGACGGTATGACTGTACAGTAAATACGAAGCTTCCACCAGTAGCCAGTTAGCTTAGCACAAAAACTACAAACAGCCTGGCTCTGTCCACAACATCTGCTGTCCAGCTTTTCGAAAGCAAACTAATTAGCATGTTACATTTAATTAGTTAAATGTGTACAAAAACTGAAGTGTAAAAATGATGTGGTTTTAGGAGGGGAATATGTGCTGGGCTACTTCAGTGATTTACTTGCTATTTCAAGCAAGTCAGCAGCTGCTGTTGCTTCTTTTTTTTTTTTTTTATTTTAATTAATTTTAATTTGCTTTAGAATAACTCTAACAGCATAAATCTTCAAGGAAATGTATAAAATTGACCTTTTAAAAATATTTTAGTGGTGGCGCATATTCATTGAATTAGGCCTTTTTAATTAACTACTTTATTGTCTGAATGTTGTTGCTGTATTTAAGGTATTTTGATTAACCATGTTCTACCAGAACGAGTTCATGTAGGTACCTTCATATAAAAACACATATGTAAAGTATTCCATTTGAGAAATGTCTGACCAATTAGGAAGCTACAGAAAACATTGTCTACATCTGTTACATAATTAATTAGTTAATTAATTAAAATACTGTATACACACACACTAGTGACCCCTGAAGCCTTCCAGTCATAAATAAAACACTAATTAATAAAGCTTGGTAATTAAGAGTTTTAAGTAATCAGCATCATGCTGATTTAGAAAAGGCAAATGGATTAGGCTTAAATACCATTTACTACCGCTTTCCAGAGCTCTCAACTGCATGTCATGGTCTTCAGTGGTAATCTTTAATGATGATAATGATCACAATAATAAGGCATCATATAATATAATAAGACTGAGCCTGATTTGACATTTCTCAAATTCTCCTGTTAAGTTTATCAGTCAAATTGGAAGTTGGGAGATTGGTGACATCACACAACGTCCAGTGTAGCCCCACCCACCTTCACCCTGGCCAGATGTTTAATCATCGTGAAAGACAAACAGCTGTGTGCAGGTCTGTGAGGACGGTTCGATGACAATCAACGTACATGTAAATTAACTGAAATGAAATACTCTTGACTGGCTGCAAATCACCAGAGCTGAAACACGTCAATCAATTCATTGATTAGTCCAGCGACAGAAAATTGGCAACTGATCGAAATGTGAGTATTTTCTACTTTTGTGAGCTGAATATCTGCGTTTAACAGAAAAAAACAAAACTTTTGAAGACATCAGCAATGGATTCTGGGGAATTATGATGGCCATTTTGTTGAAACAATTATTTTCATAATTGATTAATCTGCCAATTATTTTCTCGATGCATCGTTTGGCCTATAAAAATTGTCAGAAAATATTGAACAATGCCTTTCACAGTTCTCTAAAGCTCATGATGATATCTTCAAACAAACTGTGCAGACCAAACATCCAAAATACTGAGAAGCTGGTTTGCCTGAAAAATGACTTAATGATTAATCAACTGTCAAAACAGTTGCTGATTAATTTTTGTTAATCGACTGATCAATAAATAAATGGATATGTGCGTTTCTACTCATGCTATCGGTCATTAATTAGTCCTCAGACGCAGGCGTAACAGTCCAACACATGTAGATTAGTTGGGTTCATTTTTCCAGAATGAACAATATGATTACAAGGACATTTAAAAGGTAATCCATTCTGTATGTGTGTCACATCAGAGCTCAGGGAAAAGGTGTGACAGTGACGCAAATGCACCAGAAACTAATTCAGGAGGGAAAAAGAAGAGAAAGAAGAAGAAGAAAAAAAAAAAAAGAAGAAAACGTACATTTTCTTCTATCAACAGCATGCCATAATTTATCTGAAGATGAAACATAAGCTGCCAGGCACCCTGGTTACTATGGCAACAATCAAGTCAATAGCCGAGTTGTTCTGGCATCTGTCCCCACAGTGATTTTTGCTGGGTGTAAAGACACAGGATCTACAGTAAGGCTCAAAGCTGTTAGACAACACGTCTGAAGCTTTCCAAGACACAAAATGTCTGTCGAGCCACCAGCTGAGGCATGTTAGATCTCCGAACATGACGCCTATTCAAAAGACACCGGGAGGAAAAGTGAGTGTGTCAGAAAAGTAGCACAGTGGGTTACGATCTTTTATTGTATAGCTGCTCGGCTTTGTGGGAGGCACAAGTTCTTCCACTGATATGGTGCATTTTTTTTTTTTTTTTTCTGTGAGAAGAAAAAAAAAAAACATTCATACTCACAACAGTAGATTTTGCTGGAGTGTCAGAGGCCAGAGATAAATCCAAGTGAAGCATGAGAGCTTTTTCTATTCTAAAATAACACCTGCATTGACCTGAGTTATTACACTAAAATGAATTACCGACTGACTGACTGCATTCTCCTCACCTTCTTGAGGGTGGAGCGGCTCCCCTGCATGTAGCTACGGTGCATCTCCAACACCTTCTGCGGCCTGCTCCGCATCCAAGCGCTAAGCGTCTCGATAGGGGATCCATTTACACACCACTCAGTCACGCCAAACTGCCTCAGGTGGGCTCGAGCGTGGCTGGCCAGAGCCTTACGGTTCTCAAAGTAGAACCCACACAGCTCGCAGCTGGGATCTAGAAAAATAATAAAATAAATAAAACAACACGCAGGAGAAAGAAAGAAAGTGCAAGGAGAAAGATGATCAGTGCTAAGACTTGGGGGAAAGTAGAAAAAAACAAAAAGCTAACAATGACTCACCCTGGTGTCCGTGCTTGTCTGGGGAGGTTTTCCTCTTGTAGGAGAAATCATGTGGCAGAGGTGAGAAAGTCTTAAGCTGATGTGGTGGTGAGTGGGAAGTCTCCACGGACTGGGCCTCCTCCGACAGAGGCCGTTTCCCCAGTGGGGACATCCTGAAAAGCTTCCCTGCAGGTGGGGTAGCAGACGGGCCCAGGGACCCCAGGCCCTGCTTATGGAGCCTCGACCCTGACTGCAGCAAACTGAGAGGGGATTTACGGAATTTGGACGACTGGTAGCCTGAGACGCCCAAACCCTCCGAAGCGCCGGCGCCCGCCGCGTTCTCCCATCGGGGACTGTTGGCTCCCTGGCTCGACTCCTTCTTCACTCCCTGGTCCGAGTGAGAGGAGGCGCCCACCCCTCTCTTGTGCATGACCTCCCTCAGGGTGTCGATGGGCGAGCCGTTGACGGACCACTCTGTGATGCCCATCTGGCGCAGGTGGGAGCGGGCGTGGCTGGAGAGGCCTTTACGGTTCTCGAAATATTCCCCGCAGAACTCGCAGCGGATATCCCTCGTTGGCTCCACTTCATGGGCCATGGCTGAGGAAGGACCAGAGGGAGAAAGTAAACAGATTTAACACACAGACACGATGACACGGGCGTTCTTCACCACACACTCCTAAGCAAGAGAGTAAATAAGTGTATTTCCCAGAATGTTAAACTATCCCTTTAATTTGTTAAATAAGCCCTGCAGTCAAAACTCAGGGTTTACGTTACCCAGGTTGAGGGGGAACACATTGTCAGAGCTGCTCCAGCTACAGCCGAGAGGTTCAGTAGAGAGGCCGCCAGATCTCCCCACTGCCCCAGGCGTGGTGACCTCCAGCTGCACCGGCTCAGGCTTCAGCTTGAGGATTAACCCGCTGGAGGACGTCGGTTGAGCCGAACTCGATTTAGATACGGCGGGCTGAGGAGGGCTGGAGGGGCGGGCGAAGGCGAAGGGTAGGCGACTGAGGAGGGTGGCTGAAGGAGAGGAGGAGGTTGACAGAGGGGAACGAGGAGGTCCTGGAGAGGACGGAGGTGGAGTCTTGAGAGGTTTTAGAGGAAGGGCGCAGGGCAGGCCCCGTCTTGTGATGATCTCCCTCAGGGTGTCGATTGGAGAGCCATTGACAGACCACTCGGTGATGCCCATCTGGCGCAGGTGGGAGCGGGCATGGCTGGAGAGCCCTTTGCGATTCTCAAAATATTCCCCGCAGAACTCACAACCTATTTCCTTTGGAGGTTCACCTAAGAGTTTGATGTTGTGTTAAACAGAAAAAGCATTAAACCTCATCCAACATTTGTGATTATTACAGCTAAGGCGCACTTTATGTGACGGTTTTACCACTGTATACAACAGGCGGCACTTACTGTGAGGAAGGGCCATGAGTTCCCCACTACTCAGCCGGAAGACCTGCATGGAGGAGGACTTGAGACGCTTGGCAGGCGGGCCAAGTAGAGACGAGGAAGAGGTAGCTTTGGACGTCGACCCACCTCCAGCTGTGGTCACCTTGTAGAGGAGGGATGAAGGGGAAGAGGAGGAGAGGCTCAGCAGGGACTGCTTCGGGGAGGAGAGCGTGGTGGCGAGGCCCCGCGGTTCGGCGTGGCCGTCAAGCTGCAGCGCGTTGGCTTTGTGCTTGAAGTCGTCGGTGTCAATGAGCTGGTTCAGGAGGTCGATGGGAGAGCCCTTCGATTCAGAGTACTCCACCCCAAAGTGCCGCAGGTGGGCTCGAGCGTGGCTGGACAAGCCTTTCCGCGTCTCAAACCAGGCGCCACACAGCTGACAAACAATGTCCTTGGTGGGGTCCACCTCCAGCGCTGCACATGAAGAAGAAATAACTACACTGAGACTCATAAGAACAATAAACAGTGAGGCTTTTTACAGTGTTATCAGAGACGGACTCCGGTGAGTGCGGTGACACTTACTGAGGTTCAGAGGAGCATCGTTCTCCTGTGGAGCCCAGAGGGGTTTGGCTGCTGTGAGGGTGACTGGGGCAGAGAGGTTAGAGGTTAAGCTTTTCATTCCCCCGGCCTTGTGCTCCGGGGACCGCAACGGGGAAGACACTGGCAGCAGAGAGGAAATGGGGGCTTTCCTCACTACTGAGGAAGGGGAGCCAGAATGAGGCGGCGCTGGAGAGGCACCAGGAGAAGGTGTGGGTGTGGAGGAGGAAGAGGGTGCCACCGCTTTCGCCGCTTTGGCCAGGATGGAGAGAGGGATCGGTTTCTCGTCTGAGTCCATGTCTTCTAAATCCTCATCTTTCTGAGGAGCAGGAGGGGAGGAGTTCTTGGCTGAAAGGGGCTCCAGAAGAGATGAGCTTATTTGGCTGTCTATGTTGCGCTCCTTGGCAATTTGGTAGAGGAGGTCGATGGGCGCCCCGCTGCTCTCCGAGACGCTGATGCCCAGCTGGCGCAAGTGAGAGCGGGCGTGGCTGGAGAGCCCCCGTCTGGTCTCAAACTGAGCTCCACACACCTCACACTTTAAGTTGTGGACTGCGAAAGAAGCAAGAGCAGCTGATGAGACACTTGAGAAAATTGTCATCTTATACATTTTTTAGAAATATTTCAAAATAAGGGTAACCGTTGACACTCTAAGTGCAGCATTAACACAAAGTTTGCAGAACAACAGCAGGTGGCTGAGGTTCTTTAGAGGCCACAGATATCCCAGAGGAAGTGTCACCTCACTCACCCTTCCTGTCTACATCTTCACCCAGTCTGCAGCAACACCGGCACAGTGTTAGAGGTGCTTTTATTAGCCCCTAGATACATTTGTCTACCTCTCAGGATTTCCCAGGGGACAACCCTCTCTGGTGTAGTTTCGCCACGCCTCAACGCTGACCTAAGGTCAGTTTTACAATTTCCCCAGTGACAGCTTTGCTGAGGGCTTTGCTGTAGCAAATCCAATCCCTTGTCAACACTCTGGGGTCAGCGCTCCCATATCTCTCTCTCACCCTTGGTGTCTGCATCCTCCCTGGGAGAGAGGCTGTCCGTGTCCGCGCTGCACAGCCCTGTTTTCCCGGGGCTTGAGCTCAGACTGTCCAGAGCTGGAAGCTGCAGCTCCTCCTCATCCTCTTCATCAGCTGCTTCCTCCTCATCCCCTAAAACATAAAACACAGTATCCATACATATCCATACATATATATTATATATATATATAGTGCCATGTTAATTAGGACAATTAAGTGAGTGTGATAATAAATCACCTTAAAATAAATGATGGTGTCTGAGGAATGTGTCTCACGACTAGATTTAATTTCTGTCTCAGCCTGTTAAAGCACATCAGTGTATTTCTGAGCGCCTTGAGAATAAAATAAAAGACGCAGGCTGAGAGCAGAAAATTTAACTCAGTCTCCTGAGCTCATTGCTTATGATTTCTCAGTCCTTGCAATAACAGCGCATTATAACCTCTCGTTTGAGGAAATGCACGTGAAAACAATGCAAGTGATGAAACCCTGTCACAAAAGTACTAATTGCACTACTGTGTGAAACAAACATGGCAGTCCTGGTTCCCCGCAGTCAGGCATTCCTGGGACAAAAGTGCCATTTTCTGCGACAAATCGGTAAATCAAAAGAGACGTGGAGACAGACAATGCTTTTTGTCTGGTGGGCGGCTCTGCGCTTGTCAGTTCATCTCTTGACTGTAAAAGAGCGGCGATGTGACACCTCGGAGCGCAGCGTTATAACACCAGCTATTATAATGAAGACAATACTAAATCATCAGCGGAGTATTTATAAAACGTAACAAAGTGGCAAACCGCTAACTTGACTTTGAATCCATGCAGGCAGAGAAACACTGAGCAACCCCCCCCCCCCTCTCCCTGATACTTCCAAGTAAAAGTGATACTTCGATTATACTTCGTTGATCCGGATAAGTTGCAATAAGATTACTGACTACGACCGCTTTCAGTCCACAAAGTTCCCACGTTTTCCGGAGCCATCCAACTCTTAGTTTATTGTTTAAAAAAACGTGCACAAATGCATGCACTTGAAAGCACAGCGTGTCCTCTATCAAAAATCAAAGCAAAGTAAAATGGCGAGGATTGGGCAACTGTAGGTAATTTTAGAGATCCTGCAGCATTGGAAATTCTGGACGTCATCCCAGACGTGCACAATAAAAAAAAAAAAAAAAAAAAAACCTCTCAGACATCAAGAAAACACACAAACTGTAACAACAATATCACAACAGCGAAAATCACCACGATTTAAACCGCGCGTGCGAGACGTGAAGACCCGAAACAATAACAATGACCAGCTTTATGAGCTTTTGACATGCATGTCATGGGCTACCTGCATGGCTGTGCGCGACACTGCTTTTCTTTACGTGGTCTCACATGATAAAGAGTTTTTTTTTTTTTTTTTTTTTTAATGGCTGTTGTCTGGCTACAATGTGACAGAAGATGCGGCGCGAGACACGCGCAGTGGAAAACGCCGCCGTGTGATCCGAGGGGCACGCGGTGCACAGGAATTACAGCGCGCGGTACTCACCGGTCCGCAACCGCAGTGCATCGGACTCCCGGCAGCTGAAGCCAGACAGTTTTTCCGCTATTGTTTGGGTCTGCGGGGAGGTGGAAGCAGCCATTTTGCCCCCATATGCACCGCTAAGCTAAGGCGTGACCAATCGAGTGGAGGCGGAGGTTGGGATAAATGCACCGAGTGCCACATCAACCACCGGCATCAGTGACTCTCTCACTCTCTACAACACACACATACACACACGCACGCACGCACACACTCACTCACGCACGCACGCACGCACACTCACACACTCTCTGGCTCTCTGTGTTAGGGCTGATTTTCTCGACAGCCACCATCCTGATTCAAACACTTCACACAGTGCACTGTGGTGTCACCCAGGTCAGTCAGTCCCGTTTTTATTCACAGTAAAACATACAGGTGCACTTCAAACAGCATCTCAGCTCACACACCACTGCTTTATGTATTTGTAACAGTCTCCTTCATCTCCCTGTGGCATCATTTAAGAGGTTTTTACACCCTGTGCCAAGTTCAAACTGCCAACACTTAACAGGACCACCAGGTAGTAGCTACAACCAACAGAACAACAACACACCTGTCACACTACTACTTTTAGGGATGGATCAATAATGAGAACTTACCCTCACACTCTTCTCCACCGTCTTCCTCCTCCTCCTTCCAGTGTTGAGGAGATGCTGAAGGCAGCGCATCACAGACGGCAGCACTCAGCGTCCGTTCACTTGTCTCCCCCTCCAGCTTTACCTGAGTGATTCCCTCGCCTTCCCCCTCCTCCCCCTCATCCTCCTCCTCCTCCTCCTCCTCCTCTTCCTCCTCACCCTCCTCCTCCTGTGGTGAGCTGAGGCTCCGAGGGGGAGCGGTGGGGATAACAAGGTCTGGCCTGCTGGAGAATAACTCCCTCAGGATGTGGATGGGCGAGATGGTAACATCCCAGTTGGTGATGCCAAAATCGCGGAGGTGGGCCCGGGCGTGGCTGGACAGGCCGGCCCGGGTGTCGAATCCGGCGCTGCAGAACTCACAGTGCATCACGCTGAATGTGTCCGGGTCAAAGTTGGCAACTGTGGAGAGGACGAGCAATACGAGAAGTTTAGACATGAGACTTTACAGCTGTGGCTTGTGGCCCCTTCAATCAAAGCTATTTCTTCTTCTGGCCTCGTTACTGGACGCACAGGTCGTTAAGTGTTTTTAAAACATTTCGCTCCAGGATTGGCAGCGTTCATGTGTCGGTTCACCACTTTGGTCCAGAGTGAAATATCTCAACAACTACTGGATGGACTGCCGTGAAACTCTGAAGACACTCGTGGTTCCCAGAGGATGGACACCCTGCATGCTCATTAATCTCTCTTGTTCCATCAGCAGGTTGATGAAAGTGGTTTTGAATGAAATGTCTCAGCAAATATCGGATGGATCGACATAAAATTTAGTGTGGACGTTCGTGTCCCGCTCAGAATGAATTGCATTGATTCAGGTGATCCTAAACCCTCAGCTGTACTTTGTATTTGCTGCTAATTAACAAACATTAGCACGCTAACACTAAACTGAGATAGTGAACACAGTCATCATACCTGCTAAACATCAGTTTAGATCGCACTGTCTTTTTAGTATGTTCACTATCAGCGTGACTCGGCAGCTTCGTCCTGTTTTTTCTTATGTTATTTGAATAATTTGTGGAGTCCTGAAGAAGTAAAATGATCCAATAATCAACAAGAAAAAAGGCAAAGATTAGAAGAAAAAGTCTGAAAATATTCAACTTTGTGAAGAAGAAACAGTTCTTTATGTTGAGATTCATTTCGTGTCCCTTTGTAGGGGTCCCAGCCCCCAGGTTGGGAACCATTGCTTTAATTACTCAAGTGTTTCAAACATGTCAGCCTGGCCTGGTTATTCTCACACACCCTGGATCACGATCATTATTCTTTCTGCATATTTTAAGACAAAGACATAAAAAATGAATTGTCTTCTAGAGTTACAGAATCTGCTCAGACAACATCTGCACAGCCTCGAGAAACACATGCAACAAGCTGCTGACCTTTTTTCTTCTTCTTCTGATAGGAGAACTTCTTCTCAATTGCATTGACTTCCTCTGGGGATATGAAGTGACGCACATTGTAGCTGACGCCCACTCGGTTCAGGTGGCCTCTCACGTGATTGGCAAGCCCGATGCCATTATGAAATCGATCGGGGCAGTAGGGGCATTTCCTCTCCACACTCTTAAGCGCCTCCGTGTCCTCATCAATCTCGTCTTTGTCTTCATCCAAGATGCCCTCTGACAGGAAACGTCGCACACGTTCCTCGTCAATGTCGTCGTCGTCATCATCACTGTCAATTTCTGCAGGAGCAGCAGTAACCCGGGCACTCCTCCTCAAAAAGAAAACCTTTCCATCTTTCTCCACTTCCTGCTTGCCTTCGTCCTTCACACTCTTCTTAGGCGGGAGTGATAGTGTGGCACTCTGCTGTGCTGAACCGTCATCTATCAAAAAAAAAAAAATCAATCTTCAATAAACAAACATGTCCTACTCAAACTGAATCAGTATCAGCAGAGGGCACACACCTTAAATACTTTGAAAAGAAATGTATCCACCTTATTTCAACACTTTAAAGAATAGTTTTGATTTATTACAACCTGGGTTTTATTTTGTAGTTTTAATCACTGACCATTATTCCAATTAGTAATAATCACATTATACTCATCAAATTAACTGCTGTCATATGGGAACACAGCAACATAGCCACAAAGATATTCTATGAGGCAAAATTGTTTAGGCCTCACGCTTTTATTTTGGCTGCCACTTCCGGCAATGCAAAGCACGGGTGTGGTTTCACATTGGTTACCTGTTCACTTGTGTTGCGGGATTCAGACAAAGAAGGTGAGTCGGACGTTATTGTTTTCTGTCAACAGCTCTATCTCTTGACCTTTAAGTATTGAAGTACAACAGTTGCTGGTCTGAACCTGTGGTTGGTGTATAAAGTGTATAAAACTCATCTGGAGACAAAGTATGGGTTTGACAGCCGTCGCTACAGTAGTAATCTTGACTGCGCCCTCGTCTTTTACGAGATTACACTTTCAGGTAAAGGTATCATAGTTGTGTGCAAGTGTTTGGTCACATTAAATGATGATTTTGTTGAAGTAAAAAAAGAGGTTAATACAAAACCCCTGCAGTGAGCAGGGACGCTGGGACTTGTCAGGCAGGTCAAGCATCGTCATTAGGGACCGTCAGCCCCAGAGATAATAAATCATCTGAGTCTTCAAACCTTGTGGTGACATTCACCGACCACGGACTCCTCTAAGCAACTGACTGAGGATCTAAAATGAATCTAAGTGATACCTACAAAGCAGGGGAGGCTGTAAAAAGATATCAAAGTGCTTCCAGCTTGCAATTTCCGCTGTCCGAAATGTCATTAAGAAATAGCCGTTAAGGGGAACTGTGGAAGTCATGACAAGATTTTGAAGACCAAGACAACTTCCAGATAAAACTGCACACACACCCTCCTCACCCCCACCCCCCAACACACACACACACAATGCAGAGGAGCTGCAGGAGGGATTAGCTGACACAGGAGAGGTGGTGCGCCGTCCCACTGTGCAGCGTTGATGCACAAACAGGGTCTACATTGCAAGAGTCATCAGAGGAAGTCGTACCTGTGACCTCTTTACGAGTCTGCACAGCAACATCTGGATAAACCAGAGTTGTGTGGGTAGAAAGTTTCTTGACTGACTGCTGGACATGCACATGCAGAATTTGGTGATATTTAGAAGAGTTCAATCTTCCCTCTGTCCGTGTAGTGTTTCCTCTGCGACTGACAGTATTTCCACCCTCATGTTCAACAGTAAGCGAAATGTTCTTTTCATCAAATGCTGCTCCTTTCTTTCTCCAAACACACTTTTTGGTGATTGTGTTGATTGGTGAAAGCGTCTACAGCACTTGTTTCCGAAGTGACTCTCATCTGGCTCATCCAGATGTTTGCTTTGCAGACTTCAGACGATCACTCTTGTGATGAGGTCGCAGGTACGGTTTCCTTCCAACGTCTCTTCCATGTAGACCCTGTTCGTGCATCAATGCTGCACGCGCTGAACCATCCTGCAGTTTACTTTGACTTTGTGCCCAGCAAACCTGCAGTTTTTTCTGATCCACATACATCAGACTGGGTTTATTAAAAGGTGGTGAGAGCAATTCTAATCCAATACACTTTTTGTTAAATCCAGTGAGTATCTCCTCCTGGTGAGTGAGCCAAAATATTAAAGCTGCAGGCAAGAAAACCAAAATGATGAGCTTAAAGATGCTAAAATGTTCCCTAGAGCAGAGGAGAGAAGATAGTTGTCTATGGTTTCTATACTGCAAGGGATGGTGCAGCTTTAATCTTTTCTTTTCCAGGTACGCAAAGTTTAAACTGGGATTTTAGAGCAATTGTGTTAAAATCTAATGACTCACAATCATCTGATTTGTGTGCATTCATTGCATATGTATTACTCAATCGACAAATTAACTCGCATAGAAATCCAGTACAGGTGACTTGTTGTAAGAGTGGTGTCGTGTCTTAAGTTTTGCCGCTGAGCCTCACCTGTGTTGGATCGTGCTCTAGTGTGCCGTTTCACTCCTCCAGGTGAGTTGGCCTCCTGTTGGGACAGTTCAGTGTCAAGCTCTGTGCGCTCATATTCATCCTGCTCTTCTTCTTCTTCTTCTTCTTCTTCATTTTCACTCCCGGGCAGCTTGTCGTCGTCCAGTCTGGGATGAAACTTGGCCAGATCAGTCCAAGCCTTTCCTCTCCTGCTGAATCTCCTGTTCCCGACACACTTGAAGACGACCTGGGTCGAGGGCCGAACCGCGGCGCTGTTTGGCGTTGTGCTGTCCTCAGGGGGAGTGACTCCTTCCTGGCTTTTGCCTTGAGCTGCGTCGGGCAGGGATCCAGTCCCAGAGAGGCGGTCGGAATCAAGGATGGGTTTAGAAATTCGAGCACCCACATTAGACTTTGAATGCTGGCCACTCTCTTCAGCCTGCGCCTCACTGATGGAGAACTGTCCCGGGTGAACAAGTTTCTGGTGTTCCCTCAGGAGGGTCTGACTGGAGGTCAGGAAGGCACAATGACCACAGGCCAGAGAGGTGGATGCTGAACATGATGGCGAACCGGGAGGCGGGGAGTCGGCCGGGAGGGCGGGTTTTTTTCTGTTGTGGGTCTTTGAGTGATTCGCCAGTGCCTGGGAGGTTCTTGTGCTGAAGTTACACTTGGTGCAGAAAAAGCGACGGCGATAGGCAGAGACAGCTCGGGCCTGAGCTGGGGACTGAACTGAATTTGGAGGAGTTGCGTTTGAGTTAGCAAATGCTGGGTCTGCTTCTGATGTTGAAACTGGGGCCGGGGATAGAGGTGGAGATGTGACTATTTCTGGGTCTGACACTTTGCCTGGAATCGAGACTGGGCTTGCGTCTTGCATAACAGCTGGGTCTGGGCTTATACGTTTCACCGCCTTACTGTCCAGTTTCTGAATCTCTCTTGCCTTCCCGTTCTCATTCAGTTTCTCAATCTCCTCCAGGATCTTCTGACGGGATTCCTGGTGCCTTTTGTGGTGGTCTGCCAGTGCAAGCCGATTTGGCAGGCTCCACCCACACTCCATGCACCGAAAACGGCCGCCCTTTCCCAGACGTCTGCCGCCCCCCGAGCCGCTCTGACAGTGCTCGACCATGTGCTCCTGCAGGTGGACCTGCTTTTTGAAGTAAATGCTACATTCCACGCAGGTGAAAATGTCTTTAACTGGCTCTGCCCCACTTTCCTCCTCTTTGTCTCTTTTCCCTCCTCTGTCTCTGAACTTTATCGGCTCTTCCCCCGCTCCCTCTCCAAAGCCGACTTCCTCAAAATCATAAACCCCTCCACCTTGACTCAGCTGTGCCATCTCTGAGGTTTTTGATTTTTGAAGACTCACTCCTGCCTGCTGGCCAGTCTCGGGCAATGTGCGCTTCAAGGTGCCAAGTCCAGAGAAAGGCCTGAGCAGCACCCTCTTCTTCCTGCACCGCTGAATGAATGTGCAATGAGCCCAAGGGGCAGGAGGGGGACTCTCAGGGTCTGAGTCTCCAGGGAAGGTGTACACATCTCTCTCGGACTCCTTGGTTTCCTTTCCCTTAGGCCTTTTCTCTCCCTCATCTCCCGCGCTGTCTTCCGCCTCCTCCTCCATTTGGCAACCTTCCTTTAGTTTTACTTTGGACAGAAACAGCTCAGCTCCCTCAGATACATTCCAGACTTTGCTGTCTGCCACTGTGAAGAAAAAAACAAAACAAAAAAGAAACAGAGGAATTATGAATGAGAGGAGCCTTAAGAGAAAATGAAAGATACAAAGTGTGCAGGCAGATTGTGTTCCTTCCTTATGGCACTTACACTCTGGTGGGCCAAGCTGAGATGTGTTTGGCTCTTCTGTCTTTGTGCTCTCACTGTTGTCGTTGTGCCCCTCCACGGGGGCAGATGCATCCCTTTTACTATTCAGCTTTTCGGCTTCTGCGTCGTCTTCACTATCGAGTCTGCGCAGCGTTGGAGGGAAAAAGACATTAAATTAAATTCTGACCAAGTGAAGGGTTAGCTAGCATCACTGCCTGGAATAAATCACTGTGTTCCATTACATTCATTACAGATCGTGTGCGAGCTCTTATTTCTTATTCTCAGCGCCATGATTGAGCCTACTATTGAGAGCACTGAGGTCACGTCCTTGATACTTCTTCAGGGAATTTTGTGGCTTCTAGCAAACTGGATGTAGTGTAATTATAAGCATACAAATGGTGGGAATGTTTTACACTGATTCCAGAATTTGTACACTCTATTTAAGGTTGACTACTTTTAGGCCACCAGAATAAATAAAGAATTGAATGTGTTCCCACCATGATTTTCTTGTAGGCAGCGTAGAAAAGGTTTTGAAACATAATTTAGACCTTTCATGTCGGAAAATAAAACAGTAACGCTTTATTTTACGAGTCTGTAATTTCCCAATTAAGAAGATGTTTGCTGAAAAGAACCATGTAATGTGGAATTTAGTGGCAGTCTCAGATTTTAGTCAGCTGAAGCAATATTTTGACATTTTGGAAAATGCATTCATTCACATATCTATCCAAGGGTTAGATGAAAAGATATGACTATCACATCTGTTTGTTATGAATAAGGCTACAGCCAGCGGCCAGTTAGCTTAGCTTAGCATAAAGACTGGAAACAGGAGGAGACAGTTAGCCTACCAGCACCTCTGAATCTCATTAATTAACACCTTATATATGGTTTGTTTAATCTGTACGAAAAAGTTTCATGTGTGGGACTATTTTTTGGCTTTCTAGCTAGCATCCAGCTAGCATCGGTACAGTTGATATATTGTCTGTTTTAAGGCAAATACACATTATGCACAAATGGTACGGCGTTCAAAACGGTGTGACAAAAAAAAAAAAAAAAAAGGTGCAAGAGTATTTGCTTCACTTTGTGTTAATAACTGAACTTTAGCTGCACTGGTAGACACATTTTGTTGCCTTTGGACGGAGCCACACCAGCTGCTTCCCAGTTTCCAGTCCTTGTGCAAAGCTGCACGAACTGGCCGCAGCGTCACATCTTACAGACAGATATGAGAGTGGTATCAATCTTTTTGTTTAACTCTCGTAACTCTCGAAACTGAATAAGCATATTGCTCACAATGTCAATACGTCCGTTGCTTTTGGTTTATATGCAGCTGATTTCCAAAGGTACTTCCTTGAAAGCACTGCTATATTTACCCCTCTGAGGTCTAAAGGCATTTCCTCCATTTCTACATTATTTCTAAAATACACTTTTTAAAGGGCACTTGCAAATAACATAATACCCAACTGTTTTATATCACAATTTTCAGAGCAATCTCAGCTCTTTCTATAATGAAGCCCCTCACTGTGCAAAGAGATAATTTGGCGTAAATGCTGAAAAATTGAAGCCTGGTTTTTGAAATTCTTCAAATATTTTGTGAAAACAAACATTTACTGATGTTGATGAATTGTTTTAGTGCTTGAAATGGATTCACCAAAGTCTATAGGTTCATTAAATTATTGTAATATATGAGTAAAATAGCAGATAAATGAATAATAAAAGCCTAAAGTGAAAGTCATGATGTTGTCTGTCACTCTACTTAAACCAAATTTTAGAGGCTATGAGTCACGTGTGATTTCGCAAGAATATGTAAGGGAAAGTGGAGAGACTACAGATCTAAAAACATTTAAACCATATTTTTACACTGTACTATTGCAAAGATATTAATACAAACATCCATCGACCTCAGAGGGCTAAACATGAAAAATCCAACTAGTTAAAGAAAATTTGTGTCTACATTTCTGTAGTTGGGGGGGGGGGGCACTACAACACATTACCTCCGTACTTTTAAAATCCTGGCTACTGCCTTGTTTAAATGCTTTATAAAAACTGTGATGTGGCTTCGTGATGTCTCACTGTGAGTGTTTTTTTTTTGTTTTTTTTCACCACCACCACCAAACCAAACAACTCGCCGCCTTCCCTCCTGCATCTCCTCCTCACCTGAGTCCAGAAGAAGGAGATCCTGGGCTGTGAGCAGCCAGGCCATGAGGGTTAGAAAAGTGCTGTAGCTCCTCCTCTGACACATAACAGCACATAAAACACACAACCACAGGAACATCACTTCACGGCTCAACAGTCAAAATCCACAGTCAAAAATACAGCGCATACTCAGGTTACTCAGAGAGCGACAAGCAGACTGAATAACATTTAAAAGAATAAGGGGACAACAACGATAGATACACCGATGGCATCGTGTATTAGCTGAACTCAGCACTGCATCTAGCTTTGCCGCAAGAATGTAAACACTACTACAAGTGTGCAACAGGTTTCCAATAGATATTAAAGCATGTGTTACCGTCTAGTGTTTCTTTCTCAGAATCAGAGTCCCAGCTTAGGGAGGAAGGAAAGGCTGAGGACCTGAATCTCCTCTGTGCGTTCTTCCCCGGGTCCGCACTGGGCTGAGTGCCCTCAGTCTGCGAGGAGCCCTCATCTCCAGTGTGGCCCCACGAGCATTTGGCAGACATCAGGCCGTCTCTCACATTTGGAGAACATGAGGACTGGAGGCGGCGAATGAAAACCGTTTACAATCTTACCTTGGGACGGAGAAATGAGAGAATAATGATGACGCTTTGATGGTGTCTTTTACCTGTAAGGTGCAGCTGAGGAAGGTTTGTGCTGAGTTGAAGGGTGGGGGCCCATAACTGGTCCCTGGGGTTAGCGGTCCCTCTGGCTCCATGGTCCCCCAGAGAGCAGTATGGAGTCCCACTGGTGACCAGCCTGCCTACATTGTGCAGCCTCCTCTTCCTCTGGAAACATTCACACATGAGCACACACTGAACAAAACAAAACAAAAAAAATAAAAGTTTTCAAGGGTTTTAAAGTTACTGCCAATATTTACTGAAGTAATTTGCACAGAAAATGAGATTTCAAACAGTCAGCTCATTGTAAGAAAGAATTTTTAAAAAGCATGTCAGACAGTATGAAAGTGTAAAATCTGCAGAGTCTGTCGTGTTTCGCCTGCCCTCAGTATTTTTTTCCTTTTTTTTTTTTGCCTGCTGCAGTTTTCAGATTGTCTGACCTATTTTCACAATATGTCTGGTCTTAAAGAATGAAGTGGGGCGCCCAAATGGTTACATAAATAAGTGGCCTTTATATTCAGGCCCATATCCTCTCCTGCTGCCCCTCTAAAAAGCAGGAAAATGTCCGGGTACATCAAGGTGTCCCACGGGTTGGCCTCTGTTGCTTCAGAGGACGTGTCTGACATCGATCCAGTCGCTGTCAGGTGAAAATAAAAACAATGCATCCATGCACAATGCCTTTTAGAAAACCACAAACGCCCATAAACTGTTCTTTTTTCTTTTTCTTTTTTTTTTTAGTGCAAATACTCACTGAAATCGGCCTGGGTTTTTTTTGCGGATCGCAGTGGAAGGGCTGGCTCTTCAAGCACCATTCGCCATAGTTTGAGGACGGAGCTGAAGCTTTACGCCCCGAGACGATGCTCGTACGAGGGGTTGACTGCTCCCATGGAGAAACTTGCTCTTTTAATCGCTGCTCAGGTTTTTGCATGGATCCTTTGGAGATGCCAGGCAGAGGACTCCATGTTATTTGGCTTGCAGGCACGCCACGGCTGCGTACGTAACGTCGACGGGGAGGGTGACGAGAAGAGTTTCGAGTAACCCAGCGGGGCTAAGTTTATTAAGTTGAACTTTTATGAGAGCTTTGTTTATTTCCTTTATTTCTATAATGAAATGTTTATCGATGCGAAAAGCTTTTTTGTTCTGACGGATACGTTAATGACACTCTGAAAAATTACAATATTAAACACTGATCACGTGTCGCACCGATAATGTTTATTAATACCGCGGATTATTTTATCCACACAGGTACAACATTAACTGTCATTTGTGCCTTTTTAGATTCCGTTGGTAGCATCTGTTTATCCTACATATTAACTGCCGTGGTAAATGACATGTGTACAAAACATATTACAGATTTACCTCTCAGTGTGGTTTTAATTACAGGTGTATTGAGTTTGTCAATTTGTTTGTCTCACAAAATTCCCTAAATGCCGAAAATCAATAATCGCCTTACTACTGATTATTACATGGTCGTCTGGCGCCCCCCACTGGTCACAGATGGGACAACACGTTTGTATCGTTAAGGCCATTAAAACTAAAATTACTAAAATATTCAGACCTTTAATTCAGCACTTTGTAGAAGAGGCTTCTTGGGGAAATCTCTACAAGCTTTGCAGACAGATTCAATCAGTCAGATTGGATCGGAAGAGTCTGTGAACTCCTATTTTTCAGGTCTCTGACTGTATGAAGTCCCTTCATTACTCAGTCTGACCAGAGGGCCAACTCTAGGAAGAGTCAGGGCCGGGTTCACAAAGACATGCTTTGACTTTGTCTTAGATATAACAAATAGTCAGACATTTAAATTCATCTGTTGCACAAAGCAGTTTAGTTCTTGACTACCTTAGGGCGGATTTATGGTACAATGAATTCTGGGTAAATTGTCTTTTGGAGGAATTCAACAATAACAAGGACGTTTTACTTGGGAAATTCAGCAAAGAGTGAAACATTAAAAATAAAAAAAAAATGATTTTGGTCTCTAAAAACTCTCTCCCTTCTCTTTGCTCTCTCCATAACAATGTCAGCAAACTACTAATTATGAGCCATGTTTTCCTGTTTTTTGTTGTTGGGTGCACAGGTTACCATGTTACCAAGGTAACAGTGGTCGCAGGCCCTGAGTTAGCCTGGGGGTAAGGTGTCTAATTTATGTTTTAAAATGAGTCAGTCTTTATATTTGTGAAACAGTCTGACTTACATTAGACTGAAGTATGTCTGTGAAACTGGCGGTTGCCCAGGTCGCGGTGATCGTGGGAGCACTCAAAGCTTTAGATGCGGTTTCATAACTTTGCCCTGGTCTAAGCCCGACAACTATTTTATCACAGAGAATTCAATGTGCTTCATGTTTTGGTTTTTGTCCTGACACGCAGGTTGCATTGTGGGACCTTATAAACACAGGTGTGTCTTTCTGAACCATATCCGATCAATTCACTTCGCCACAGGTGGAGCCCAGTCAAAGATAATTAAAGCAAACAGGAAGCACCTGGAGCCACAGCAAAGGGTCTGAATACTTTTGTAAATGAAAGATTTCAGTTTTTGATTTTTAATAAATTTGAAAAAAAAAAAATTCTAAAAACATGTTTTCACTTTCAGGAGTGTAGACTGAAAATGGCAAATTTATCCCTTTAAAAATTAAATGTAAAACACGATATAATGTGCAAAAAAATGAAGGGGTCTGAGTATTTCCTGAAGTCAGTGTGTATCATATTATTGGATTTGAATTATTGATGTGTTAATGTATACAGGACTTAAATGTTGCAGCTGGTAAAGTTGCATCTAATTTAAATTCTTTATGCACTGCTGGGCAGCTTCTGGATTCCCCCCCCAGGGATCAATACAGTCTTATTTTATCCTCTAATAATACATCATAATCTATTTGTTGATTATATTTTGTATTATTAATCTGAATCTAGTATAAAGAAGAAATATAATGTAGCAGAAGTGTAATGTAGTAATGGTAGTAATCCCACACTATAATAATAACACTTTATTAAAAAATAAAGGTTCTGTATTTAAAATTTTACTCATGTACAGAAGGTTAATCAGCAAAGTGCTTCAAGGATCAGGTGTCACATTAAAAACATATTTATGGTTTGAAGTTTAGGTCATCCAAAGCTCTTCATCTTGTCACGCAGATAATCACTTCTTGACCTCCTATAAGAAAGCAAAAAAGATAGATGTTATTATCCTGTAACTTCTCATTTTTTCTCAGTAAAATGTTTTAAAAATTTAAATATTCGCTTCTGAACATTTATTTCACATCAAACATGTTGTTTTTGCAGACTTTAACTCAGTGGTGGGAAAAACAGAAAACAAAAAAAAAAGTGCCACTACAAATACCAAGGTGTTCTCTCGATTGTTAAATCGTCAGACATGCCCTGAACGTCTCAACATGTCCAAATAGGAGGATTAAAACCCACATAATGAGGGAAGCTGCACCCTGATGAAAGAAGGCTGCAGAGTCTTGCATACTTTGTGTGACATGCCAAGGCAATCAGCACATTAAAGGCTAAACCACTTCTATTTCTCTCTGGATACAGTAAATAATAATGTATATAACAGCTGTTGTGTGTTGTATGTGTCATACCCCAAAGTGTCCCCAGCCTTTGATCTCATTATAGAGAGCATCTCCGGGACAGGAAGTGTTCACCACCTGTCTGTGGCCGTGCAGGGTGAAGTCAGCTACCAGCCGCCCACCGCCGACAGCGCAAGACGCCAGCTGATCCCTCACCAGCCTCATGGAATGCCGGGAGGGCAGACCGGCGACGTAGTCTCCGATGAAGGAAACGCCGTAGCCTATGGAGTTGTGCCCGAGGGTGTGTGCTCCTCGCCAGTGCCAGCCCCGGCCCTCGTAGATGTGACCGTCGGAGCCTGCGACAAAGCTGTAGGAGCACAGAGGATATTGAGACTGTGTAAGTTAGTTAGGTGCAAAAATTTCACGCCCGCACATGGAGGCCCTGAAGTCTGACTGACCTGTATCCTATGTCGTCCCAGCCTCTGTCGTCCTGGTGGAAGCGCTGCATGGAGCGCATGTCTGCAGAGCACTGCTGGAAGGTGAGACAGGGCTGGCTCGGTGTGTGAGTGTGGTGGATGTACATGAAGGACAGAGGCAGAGACAGGTTGGTGGGTGTCCCTCTGTACGGCTCTGCACCCCACATACAGCGAGGTATGATTGGGGGGCAATCTGAAACAGATGTGTAACCAGAGCTGGTTAGTAGCTGGTTACATGTAACTGGACTTAAGTTAAGGGATAAGTGATCAGTGTTTTCTCAGCTGTTTTCTTTCACATCCTCTGTGGTTTGGTCTCATGCTCACCCATGTACTTATGGACAAACTCTTTAATTCCCTCCTTCACTGCAGCCATCAGCTGTTTCCTGTCCTTCACCTCCATCTTTGATCGCCCCTTCAGAGTCCGCTGCAGCTCTACTGACTTCATCACCTGTCTGGCCAGCAATGGAGGGACGACCAGGGCTCTGAAGTTCTCCCTGCGACGTCGGCTGATGAGGCGCGGGGCGGCGTCCAGTCCTCCGTTGTCCAGCTGGTGGCAGTAGTACTCTGCCAGCAGACTGCTGAGCTTGAGAGGACGTCTGGTTTTGGCAGAGACCTCCATCCCTATAACGGAGCCATCCATGCCTCCGTTGACCTGAGCGGTGGTGAGCATCGCGGGGGGGTCCGAGAGGGTGAAGACTCGAGGAGAGGTTAAGCTGTCCCAGCAGCCGTCAGGTCCCAGACGCTGGGCGAGAGGAGAGCTGCGCCTGAGAGGACGGCTGAGGTCTTTGGCCAGAGTGAGCTGGTACAGACCCCTGACACGCCCATTAGACTTGGAGAGGAAACCAGCCTCGATGCCCAGGAGGAGCGGCACGAGGGCCACGGTGGTGCCATCAGAGGTCAGAACCACACCTTCCTCTCTGCCATCATCAGTCACCCTGTGCCGCACAGCCTTGCTGATGTAATCCGAGAGGCCGGCGTCCATGTCGGGACCACTGGGGTCGACGCGGCCGAGGAAGTGCTGAATGAATGCATCGTCTAGGCCAGCTGCCCGGCGCAGCCTCTTCAACACGGCTACTGGCTCTGCCCCAGGGTCCCCATCCTCCACCTGCTTCACCGCCCTGATGAAGTCATCCATGTGGCGGGAAAATGAAGCTGGAGACAGAAAACACACTCTGTCATTCACATGAAAACCCATCTCTCCTACCCTACACACACTCTGATTATATCCATAAACACACACACACACACACACTGTGGTCAATAGTGAGTGGAGCTAAGTAGCAAGAGCCCCAACATGGGGAGGGGCCACACAACGCCTCCCATTAAAGGTTTATTTTTATCAGTAACTTTGAACATTTATGTAAAATTATGTTCATCAGTAAAAGAACTAGAAGTGTGATTGTAATACAGATTACATCAGTGTTTTGCAATAGTTCAGTAATAGCACATAATGTGGCTAGATCGTTAGCTTGCTGATGATCAGAATCAGAAAAATCTTTAATGATCCGTGCACAACACGCAGTTAGAAAAGAGGAAGTTGAAAGTAAAAACTACTTGATGATAATGATAGTGATAATGATAAATACACAGTAAGTGAACAGAAAAATGTACAAACAACGTGAAGTAGCTTCGCCTTCAGTTTCAGAAACAGCCACAGAGAGTGAATCAGCAGCAGCTCCATCATCACTATGATCTCAGATTACTGAAGGTGTCAGACAAGCTGTGTTTTGATCGGTTTTACTGCTGTGCTTTTATTTATAACATGTTGCAACATATTGGGCTAGCACTCGTTGGAAGATAATCCACCTTAATTCTGTAAATAGAAATAATGCTCTAATGCCTCGTGTGTGTAGAGATTGTGCAATTTCTTGAATTTGTTATAAACACCTAATTACTGATTAAAACTAATAACCACATGTATTTGTTTTTTGACTCAGTTATTTGTTCAGGCATGACAATATCAAAAGTTAACTGAGGCTGTATATATACACGCCTCAGATTTTTGTGCTACTCGGCCTATAGTATGAAAAAAAGCAGATATTTTATCTATTGTTTATGATCAAAAGAATAAAAAATAAAAAAAACTAAAAAGAGTCGAATTTGCCAAGTAGTTACACAATTACAAATCTCAACTGAAAATTTATCTGGCTAATAGTCAGAAAAAAAAGCATAAGTGTACTGAAATTGGCTTTTGACACAGTCTGAGTTGCTGCCTTTTTATTGCTTAACTGTTGGTGTTTTTACACACATCTTTTTTATACTTTTAATGTGAGATTTTTTACTTGTGTTTTATGCCTTTTTTATATTTATTGTTATTGTACAGCAATTTGGTCAACAGTGTTGTTTAAAAAAATAAAATTGGATTGGAAAATGAATACAGTTCCTTGATCTGAAAAGTGCAAACAAATGCTCTTACCTTCTGTGTGTGTGCTGGCCAAGACCACAACGAGGGCCAGGGTCAGTCTCCAGCAGCCTTTCTTCATCCTGAGCCTCCAACACCTTCAGCTCCAAATGTCTGTTACTGTGTCACCTCTCTCCCATTTATAGAGTCGTTCACGTGCAGATTAGGGGTGGGTGCTTATGTAACAGCTGTACACATACTGTAGATACGTGTGCATTTAATCAGTTGGTGTGGCCGACTGAGCAATGTGGGAAACTGGCACCTGTGGTGTGGACAGTGTAAATCCATGAGTCCTTTCCTGCTAAAGGTTTTCCTGTGTGCCTCACAAAATCGTCGATGTGACCGACCCGGACATTTTTGAGAAATTCACAAGTTCTGTAATAAATTTCAGTCTTCTCGTTTGTGTCGTTAATGGAGCTGCTACTTGTGAAACGTACTTTCTGGGAATATTATCAGCCAGCAGCAAGCTCTGCATTATTGTACAAATCATAGGCACTCCTCTCTGAGGCAATACGCCGGCTCTTGTTAATGTCCAGAAAACACAAAGTCAGGCTGCAACATTGAGGAACTCCCAAAACCAATGAATCACATGTGCTGTGTGGCAGTGACAGAAAGATATCTGATTTATTGATTATTGATGAGCTGCTGGTTTATATGTGCACACAGACATTGGTGAAAGATCCACTGCAGTTATGTGTTCACAAACTGTTGAGGTTATAACTCACAGACCGGTGGTTACAGCAGTCACATGAAGACAAGAACAGGAAGTGGATGTAGTCTATGGGTGCGCTGGAAAGTACATTGCAGAACATCTTAGATGCAAATTAAGGTTAAAGTTAAAGTTGTAAATCTGGCATTATTGTAATATGGATTTCTATAAGGAAGAAGGAGAGAGAGAAGGTCACGCTCACAAAACTAAAACAGGAACATACAAAAATCAAAATCTCTGCAGTTTTTGAGGCTGGCGTGCAGATGACTGAGAGGAAAATTGCAGATTGAAACTAAACTCAAAGAAACCTTTTTTCACGGCAGATGTTTGTTTTTTTTCCTCATCAAATACAAGTATAACTAATTACAATAATAACAGATTGCTGGAACTGAGCCATGTTACAGGTTTCACCTTTGCTTTTCCTGCCCAGACAAGTCACTGTGTTTACAACAGGTCTGATTCATATACAAACAAAGAAACGGTGCTATGATGTTAGCAAAGCGTGTTCTAGATTAGATCTATTCAAAAAGAGAAATGGCGTGTAAAGAAGACAAGACAGACGGGGGAAAAAAAGTCAGTCATTCAGCACATCAGTCGAATCCAAAATATGTGTTGCTCCCAAGTTTACTGTCAGTGTGGGAAGTTTAACTTGTATTTTTCATTTGCACAACAGAAACTCAAAATAAAAATGCTGTTCATATTCAATCCATGTACTGTACTATGCATATGTAGGCTATTATTCTGTGTATATTAATTGTATAAGACAATCTAGTTTACGGTGACCTTTTGACATGATACTTTGAAATGATGCTGTAGGATTAATATTTTTCTGATGACCTATGGACACTGTCCTTGTCTAGTAAACAACAATATAAATGAATAAAAATAAAATGTAGGTACAGTAGACTACTGTAAGTAATTATATGTATGAGCCAAGAATGGAGCTTGTGATAATAGACAAATCATATGAGAAAAGCAAAATTTTTCAGGTTTTCTGTATTCAAGTCTATTGTCTATTGTAACTACCTCCCCGGTACAGTAGGTGGCGGTATACAGTTTGAATTGTGTAGTGATCAAACAACAGAGGCGGAAGTTGAAGAAGAAGAAGAAGAAGAAGAAGGAAAACTGAACATAATCTGATCTACTTGTAACCAAGGTTCGTTTATGTATAAAGACCTCACTTATAGAAATGATGATAACTGATATCACATATTGTCTACTTTGTATTTGTGATTTTATATCGTGTAGTATTCATGTCTCCGCTCCTGGCAGGGCTCGCTGCTTGACAGGAAGTATCAGCTAGCATCTGTGGCTAGCTAGCTAACAGCCAGTGGTCAGCAGCTGTTTCTCGGGGTTGAACGGCTCAAACTGGGCAGTATTGTAAACACTGCGGTTATAACAGCCAATCCCGTGTGTTGATAAAAGCTATCAGAAATGTGTAATTTGTATTTGTACTGCGTGGTTTGGATATAGGGAGATCTGGCCAAGCGGAGTCTGTCGATAAGAAGTAGCTACAAATTTGTCCTTAATCTGTGATGGAGGAGACCTCACCTTGGAGGCCGTGGTGTGGAAGTGGCATTATTGTACCCTAATGTCATTTTATGTCATTATTGGTAATGACTCGCATTATTAATGGTAGGCAATTAGCCCCCGTTTGTGCCTCTAATGTGTTTCCATTATAGCACATTTGAGTTACGGAGCTAAGCAGCTTTTCTAAAAATAAAAAAAATGTTCTGTGATCTGTGATAAAATAAACCCAGAAGGTCGTGATTTCTGTATGAAGCAACATGATGGATGTGAGTCACATGTGCTTCCGTCCCCACCTACTGGTTTATTTACATTATGGGTAATGTGGCAAGGTTAAACCCCCAACACTGCATTACTTTTAACTAAGAATTATAACTGTTACTTTTAGCAAAGTAATTAAAAATATTTATCTAACTTTCAGATAAGTGTTTCACCTGTTTGTAGTGAAATTTTAGGTAATTATTTCAATCCTGTGTCCATTACTTTTGGCTAATTATTTTAAACTGTTGAATAATTTACCCATTACTTATACTTAACTATTATGAGTGCTATCTTGCTAACTAGTTTGCATGCCTCAATGTCTCCTTTACCAATTTGTAATTTTACAGTCAATATTTATGTTCAATTTCCCACTTTCCTCTTTAAAAAAAAAAAAAAAAAAAAAAAAAAAACAGTGTTTGTGTTTGTGTGTGTGTTTTTTCACCTCCTCGTGTGTCATTGGATAATAACCTGCGACTGTCATCACTCTTCGACAGAAAATGGACACGAGGTTCACTCGAGGGAAATCCAGCATCTTGGAGCGGTCCCTGACCCGACCCAAGACTGAGGTCAGCGTGAGTGCCTTTGCCCTGCTGTTCTCAGAGATGGTCCAGTACTGTCAGAGCCGTGTGTACTCTGTGTCAGAGCTGCAGACACGCCTGGCCGACATGGGCCAGAGCGTAGGAGCCAGCATGCTGGATGTGCTGGTGCTGAGAGAGAAGAACGGGAAGAGGGAGACCAAAGTCCTGAACATGCTGCTCTTCATCAAAGTAGGCAAATGTCAAATACTGATGTTATTTATAGGGTACAATAACTTTGTACTTTAGACTCTGTTTTCTTTCCTTTTAGGTTAACGTGTGGAAGTCTTTATTTGGGAAGGAGGCTGACAAGCTGGAGCAGGCCAACGATGACGACAAGACTTATTACATCATAGAAAAGGAGCCGCTTATCAACGCGTACATCTCTGTTCCCAAAGAGAACAGCAGCTTGAACTGTGCTGCCTTTACTGCTGGCATCGTGGAAGCCATCCTCACACACAGTGGCTTCCCTGCCAAGGTCACTGCCCACTGGCACAAAGGCACTACACTCATGATAAAGTTTAATGAGTCGGTCATTGCCAGGGACAAGGCTTTGGATGGCAGATAAATAAGACTGGGGAGAGTGGCTGGTTATGTTAATCAATACAGGATGATGGTAAATCATCCAGGTCCAGGCTTGTGTTTGTTCCTGAAGTGTGGGTGACTGACTGAATTTCCTTGTGGTAACTGATGAGATAGCAACTTCATGAATGGATGAATGGATAACTACAACGTACTGAGCCACATCTAGAGCTGAAAAGGTGCAGCTAACTGGTTCAATCCCCAGGGTTTTGTGGATCATCTCACTTGTGTTGTACCTCATGAAGGGACACAAACTTGTTTGCCGTAGATCACTTAAAATTTGTAGCTTCATGTCACATTTTTACATCACAGATCATTCAGAAAAGATAAATATGTTGAATAATAAATTGATCACATTGTTTTGTAATATTAGAGACTAAACAATGAATCAATTAATCAAAAAAGAAAACATATTACTTGAAAATGAAAGTAATTGTTAGTTGCAGCAAATGCCTGAAAGGGTAGCCATGAAACTGAGTAACAAAAAAAAAAAAAAAAAAAAAAAAAAACACTGAATGGTGGCTAATTATTTTCCCTGGTGTCTATGTTAACAAAAAGTACTGTAACAATCTCTTTACTTATTTATTTTACAGATAGATGTCCAGACTAATTTTTTTTTTCTTTATCTCATCCCAGTTAAATCTCCTTAAAATAGATTCAGTCAGGGCCATAGCTACTTGAAGACACTGAGGTCATGTCCTCACTGTTTGTTTGTTTGTTTGTTTTAAATTTATATTTGTATCATTACTGTAATTGTGTATGTTTGCATACATGTAAATGTACATAGGGGAGTTTACATTCTACAGATAAAACATCCTGGTGACCAAGTGGTTAAGGTTCATTACCATGTAACTGCAATATGTCCAGTTTGATTCCAGCTATGGGGTTTTTGTATCTTACATCTGTTTCTATACAGTCAAAAAAATAAATAGAATAGTTTGTCATTTTAGGGATTATGCTTATTTGTATTTTCCAAACTGTGGAAAGTATCAGATGAGAAGATGGATATCTATATCTTGTCTGTATGGTTAAAAAGAAGATGCAGCCAGTTAGCTTAGCACAAAGTTTGTAAATGGGGTCCACAAAATTCAGCCCCTCTAAAGCTCACTAAGTAAAATGTTATATCTCCTTATGTAAAAACAACACATGGTTGTACTAGGGGTTATGGGCTAGGCTAGTTGTATCCCCCTGTTTTCACTCTTTGTGCTAAGCTAACTAGCTGCTGGCTGTAGCTACATATACATATACCTATCCATACAATGTCATACACAGATTAAAAAGTGGTAACAATCTTCTCATTGTAAATGTTGGCAAAAGAACAGGTAAGCACATTTCCCAAAATGTCAAACTATTCTTAAAAAAAAAAAAAAAAAAAAAAAGTTTCTGAGGACAATGAGGGGCCTCATGACGTCATTATACAAGGCTTTAGCACTGCTGGTAGTGTGCTTCTTGTTCTCATTATCAATTGTTTATTTGTCTGTAAATCTTAAATAAAACTTATCAAAAGTATAAAAGTGAAATTATGTGTGTCTGAGTCATAATCATAACAAATATAACCAGATGTAAATACCCACGGCGTTTGACTACTTCCGCTTTCGTGACGCACAGCCTGAAAAGGGCCTAACAAACGAACTGCCTGAACGGACCAGCAACAACAAATGTTCAGTTCAATTTATTCAGCGTCACAACTTTGTGCTGAGTAACGCTCTTCCCAAACAATCAGTGTTTCAGTTCGATTCAATCCAATTCATTGTTTTAACCTATGCCTTCACCATACAAGTCAGCCATCTTCCCAATCAAACAGGATATCTGATAGAGTAAACTCTAAAACTCTGACGCTGTCGGACCTACCTCCGGTACCGGGTAGTTGAGTTCTTCTGCAAACAAGATGTAAGAGGACGAGGGTTCCTGGAGACCGGCATGATGAAGAGGAGGAGATCCGAGTACTTTATTTACTGGCCGCAGACTGCACACTGAGTCATGAGTGAGTCACTGACGCCATGTTTTTTTTTTCCGTCGTCCGTATTTAAATCCGAAATGGCGCCAAAACTGTCCAATCACCGCATTAGGGCAGTGTATAACTGTGCAGCGCTCCCCTCTGCTCGGTTTCTTCTCCTCCGCCTCCTGCTCAACCGTCTTTTACAGTTGTTTTTGTTTGTTCCCTACTATGGTTGTATTATTTCAACCTAATATGTCTGATAATCGGCCTACATCCATGTTCTCCAAATCGATTGTTCAACAGTTTACTTTTCAAATGCTGTTATTCATATGACTCGGCCGAGACTGGGCCCAAGAAATCCGGTGCTGTGAGTAGTTTTGCCGCTTTGTCCCGGGGACACAGGAAAGGAAAGAGTGAACCAGCAAACAAGAAGTCCAGCTGCAAGTGACACGAAATCCGTAAAGGAACGTTCAAAATTCATAAGCTGCAGCTAAAAGCCATGAACTGTACTGGAAGTGAAGGTAAAAGTCCAACAACAGCTGTGTATGAAGTTTAAAATAATAATAAATAATAATCAGAACATTCATAGAAATACAGTTGCTTACTCTTTGTGGGAACTGTTGGGTTTCTCTCTATAATAAAGTAGGTATAATGTTATGATTTGGCACTAAATGAATTGAATGAAAAGGGTTGGATTCTCCTTTAAATGCACAATCCATGATTATGACATAGTGCTCCATCCTCAAAGCATCTGGTGCAGAAAAATAACAGGCTAAAATTATACATATTAAAAACTCATTATAGAAGCCTGTTGGGGATTTTATTCAAATGATCATGTAAACTCAAAGATGAAAATGTAATTTTTCTAGGATGACACTGGACTTGACTTGATGAAATGAGCAAATCAGGAGAAGCAGTCAACAGGTTCTATTTCAAAGTATTTCATTTTTTGCTTGCAGTCAGTTAGGTGTGAGTGGTAATATTTCTACAAATAAAAGTGCACATACGGGTCAAATTCTATCATATTATCTGGAACAAACAACAACTATGAACAAACAACAAGTACATCAATACATTCTCACTTTAAATATATATGTGAGAACAAACCAAGGTGATTAGATGTAGCCTACTACTTAACAACAAAATAAACATGACTTGAGAAAATACAATAAAATGAACTAACTCAACACACTCAGGAACAAAGGTGAAATGATAGAGGGAAGCAGCTGAGCTGAAGGGCAAACAGAGAATGAGCTCAGGACACAGAACAAAGAACATTCAAGGCACCTGTGTGAGCTGCCCAGTTAGCACACCTGTTCTCCTGCTGCTCTTCGGTCCAGCAGTCATGTGACCCCACTTCCAACAGTATACATTATTATTTAAGTAAACATTTTTTTTTAAATGCCCGAAGTAACAGATTAAGTAACCTTAATTAAATTAATAAATTGATGAATAGCTACATACATGAATTGCAAGACTATAATTAATCTATAATCCAGTATTCATTGAAAATGTATTCTCGATCAGTTGTGGACTAGCAGTTAAACACCGATAACAGCTATTAATTGTGTTAATTTTTTTTTACACAGTTTGTTTATTTATTTAGCTTAGCTCTCCTTAAATGGATCGCTGCAGCCGGCACGTTTGTTCAAAACGCGCAACCCTTATTTTGAAGACGAGCTGTTTCTGTTTCCGGCTTTCCACTTCCTTGTTCAATTGTCATGGTACAAGTTGGATAAAAGAACAAACTGACGCTTTGGTTCGCTGCATTGAATTGCACGTCTTCATTTCAGTGGGACAATAACACACGCTAAACGTTAACAGCGTTTAGGCAGCATCGGCTAATGAATGACTCACGGACCCGTGCAATTGTTTTGTTTGGTTACCCAGCAGCAGCAGCAGCAGTACAGACATGACATCAGTCACATGATGCAGTCACGTGGTTATCAGGAAGCTGTGCTCTGTTTACCTAGGTGTCATCCATACACTGCGACACCGAGCAACCCCTTTTATTGAGATGAAATCCGGACACGCTTTAATGACATGATTTCACCCGCTGCTCGGTGTTTGTGCCGGTAACGGCTTCCTCCATCTTTCCTCTGTGATCGCCCAAGCGTCACCATGGCCTCTTCAAGTTACACTTGCATCCAGGACAGCGCCACAGGTTTGTTGGTACACCATTTCTGTTTCTCTCTCTCTCTCTCTCTCTCTCTCTCTTTCTCTCTCTCTCTCTCTCTCTCTCTCTCTTTCCCTCTCTCTCTCTCTCTGTGCTCCATTATTGTTCCAGATACTATATATATATATATATATATAGTATCCGGTCCATCTATTATTTTCTATGGGGTAGGGTCTTACGCTTCGATGTGATCTGTATTATTGGTCTTATGAATCAACAAAGGAAATGTTTACATCATCGTCAAAGAGCCCCGCCTGTTAGATCTCATTTTATTTTTTATTAATGTCCCCATTTGACACAATTTATTGCAAAGGTGAGTCAAAGCGTAAAGGTGCA
The DNA here is from genome assembly GCF_002260705.1 of Seriola dumerili. Classification (NCBI taxonomy): domain Eukaryota; kingdom Metazoa; phylum Chordata; class Actinopteri; order Carangiformes; family Carangidae; genus Seriola; species Seriola dumerili. The sequence goes on from NW_019174368.1 coordinate 2,029,563, forward strand.
CTCCACATGATGTTTAATACCAGCCTGATGATGTCATCAGGGTGATCTCAGATTTGATTGAAAACCTGGAAGAAAATTAAAAAAAATAATAGTTTGTGTTAGAAGCTGGAGGTGTGGGGTTTGAAAGAAGAAAGCATGTCTGTAGAAAACAGATTATTTACCTCATTAACAGTTTGGTCTATAAAACATATTTAAACAATTACAAATATTTATCACAGTTTCCCAGAGCCCAAGATGAGGTCTTCAGATGTCTCATTTTGTCAGGCTAACTGTCCCAACCTCAAACATAAGACAAGGAAGAGAAAATAAAATTGAAACCAACAAATGTTCCTCATTTTTTAGTTGAATAAATTTAATTAAAGATGCTACCCTGCTGTAATGTGGGAAACCTTGGATGGGTTGTTTTTGGAGCGTGACCTAAACCAGAGATTAAACATCTATAACAAGAACTATAGTTTTTTAATGTGTCTTTATGTCCTCCAACTTTATGCAAGTGCCAAATTAAATCACATGATAGCCCTTTTAACATTTTACCAATGCCGATGTTTAAGGCTCATCCTCTATCCAACATCTTTGTGTTTCCCAGAGAAGGACAAGCTGCTCTCCTCTTTGGCCAGCTATGGGTCCCACGACCTTCTTGGGGGTGGGAGCTCCCGTTCCACTGGTGTGGTGGGCTCTGAGCTCCACCAGAAGCAGGAGGAAGAGGAGGAGGAGGGGGCCCTGAGGAGGAAACTCAAGTACTTCTTCATGAGCCCTTGTGACAAGTACTACGCCAAGGGCCGCAAGCCTTTCAAACTGGGCCTGCAGCTGCTCAAAATCATCATTGTGACTGTGCAGGTGGGTACAGCTTTATGCTTTAGTCTGACATATAAATTCATATTCATGTTATGCTGTTGAAGTGCTTTATTCTGACTGTTGTATCTTCTCTCCTGCTTTTACCTGATTGTTGTGTTTTGACGTTGACTCTCAGCTGGTGCTGTTTGGACTGAGCAACCAGATGGTGGTGACATTTAAAGAGGAAAACACAGCAGCGTTCAAACACCTTTTCCTGAAGGGTTATCAGGACAGCGTTCCTCAGGCAGTCCACACGCAGACGGAGCTGTACAACCGCATCCACTTTGCCATAGAGCAGGTAGCCTAATGCTAAAGTTGTATTTTCTCTTTTATCTCCAGCAGCATCTAGCCATGCAAATTGTTTTTAAATAGATTATATTTACTCAGGTTTAAATAATGTCTCTTATTTCTCAGAACAGTTTACACTATAATTATTTTTAATGAAGAAATAGTCCCTGTTAAGTCAGGTCTGTTGATCAGTGATTTCCAGCAGCGCATAAATACGTCAGGGAATGTGTAGAAAAGAATGTGGAGTAGCTTAGCTAATATGAAAAAATAAGAAAATTGGATTTGTTTGAAAATATACATATATATCCTTGTGTTTGTGTTCAGGAAGAAACTAAACATTCAAATAAGATAATACATTAGTGCAAGGTTGAGCTTAGTATATTTACTGCCACAATAGCCAATAAAGCACAATTTAAGAAAAGCAGACAGCACAGAACACACCTCCTTTACACGACTGTCTGCACTGAAGTGCTTCATAAATAAAGTGTCAGTTTCTTTCACTCAAAGTAGCAGCAATATGAATGAAAACAAAGAGTCTGTGGCAATGCTAGCTTCTCCATGAGGCTGCACATTGGTGGTGTGAGTGAAATGCTAACATGCTCTGAATGGCAGTGCTACCATGCTGTTTGCCATGTTAGCATGCAGACTTTTGCTAATTAGCATTAAATACAAAGCACAGCTGAGCCTGATGGGAACACCAGTATAGAATATGATACTTTTTGTTGGATTTTGGTCATCAAGCAAAGTATTGGACAAATGAAAGTTTTGACCTGACGTATTGGGAACCACTGCTGCAGAGAGACAGTTTCGCAATTCTTCAAAGACGCACTGCAATGTTGAGAGCACTGTATTAAAAAAAAAAAAACTCTATTGGGATGGACACAGAATCTGAATGAAGTATGGTTGAAGCTTTAAAGGTTTTTTTTAACCTTTAAAAGAAGATAAGATACCTGAGATAAGCACCATTACATGCTGCTGTTTTTTTGTTAATATGCTTCCAGTTCAGTTTTACTTCTTCACTTCTCTTTTCCCGTCCAGTACATGGCTCTGCCTCAGATCTCACTGGGGAGATACGCATACGTGTTGGGAGTCGGCGAAAACGGAACTGCGCTGTCCCTCTGCCAGAGGTACTACAGGAGGGGCACCATAGACCCCGTCAATGACACCTTTGACATCGATCCCCATGTTGTCACCGGTAGGACGGCCTTTCATGTTTCAGACTCCCTCTCCTCACATTCAGTTGGTGTTCAGTAAATCTGTCACTGCGTATTCGACAGTAAAAGCAACAGCCTTGGTTTTATCCAACGCTCGTATTTTATATTCCCTAGAGGAAATGACTGTGTCAGTGAGTCATTGTGTCGCTGCTCCTGATATGTGGAGAGGTGCCCCGCAACTCTGCCCTACTTTTAAAGGCTTTAAATAGTTCCTATCACAAAAAAAATTAGACATTAAAGGTTTTTTTTTTCCATAAACTCAGTATGTGGCTGCCTTGGGAAAGGGGTTATTTGCATACACCTGCTGATCCTGCAGATATGGCTATTGGCAGTGCATAATAAATCTTGTGGTAATAAATAGAGTAAGACATTCAAAAATCAATGTTAATCTCCACGGAGACGATTATGCATTTAAATGCTTTGAGGAAGTTTAGAGGTTTAGTTTAGGCTTCATGTGATGTGGAAAAAGACGATTGGTATAGTTTTTTAAAAAAATGCCTTCCTCGTGTGATTTTTTTTTTTTTTTTTCTAGTTCCTCTAATGCTATTTTCAGATTTTTTTCTTTTTCTTTTTTGTCCAGATTGCATCTGGCTGAGTCCACTGAATTACAGTCCTGGAAACATTGACTACAAGAATTTCACTCTCAAGTTTTACAAGTAAGTTGTTATTCTGTAGTTTTTTTTTAACATTAGATACTTAAACAAAAAAGAAAAAGGTTTTTCTTTTCTTTTCCAGTTTTAACTTTGCACATTCAGTTCTCTCTGTGTATCTCCAGGTTGATAAATGTAACAATCGACTTCAAGCTGAAGGCCATCAACATTCAGACCATTATAAACAATGAAATCCCTGACTGCTACACCTTCGCTATCACGGTGATCTCTCTCTCCTGTTATTTCTTTGCTTGACAGTGCAGGGCAGATAGAAATCTCTCCTCATTCAACTCTACATTTGCAGTTTTTTCCAAGTTGTATCTTAAAATGAGCGAAACATTGAGACAAGAGTTCAGATAAACTAATGCAGTCGTGAAAAAAAATGTCCACACCCAGAGGTTGTGTATTCACCCTGGTTCTTGTTTGTGCTCTCAGATCGTCATGGACAACAGGGCTCACAGCGGCAAAGTTAAGATCAGTCTACATAACCAGGCCTCCATAAAGGAGTGTAAAGACCCCAACGTGTCTGGACACGGTGAGTAGCTGGTGGTGGACGAGCTGCAGTGGACACATGATGGTGTGGAGATATTCACTCATCTGCCTCCTGATATCAACTCTATTATGTGTCGTTTTCTCAACTGCCTTTGATCCCTCTTGTTTCTCTCCTCCTCCGGCAGCGGAGAGCTATGCACGAGAGTTCTTCGATGTGCTGGTGGCGGTCGTCTGTCTGTTGTCCCTGCTCCTGTGTGGCCGCTCCATCCTCAGAGGCATCCTCCTGCAACACGTAAGAGAGCAGAACAAACATTTATACAGGATGAATACTTTATTCAACACTGTTTTCATAAAAAGAAATTGCTTCAAATGGGGACACAGGACCAGGACCAGAAAGAGAGAAAACATTTCACCTTAAAGTCCCTACATTAGTTACCAGTTTTTAAAGCACTTCATGGTCTTGCACCAGCATCAATCAGTACCGCCCCTCAGGTCCTCTGGCACAAGTCTGTTGGTTGTTACAAAGTGCAGGACTAAAACCTTCGGCGAGGCAGCTTTCAGCTTTTATGCTTTTATGGTCAAAGCCGATGGAACAGTCTCCCAGAGGACCTGAGAGCAGCCCAAAGGGTTGAAACTTAAAAACGTAAACTCAAAACGTACCTGGCTTTTCATTAAATATGGTTTTTAGTCATTAGTCACTTTAATTTATTCACTTATTTTATTGTAATTATGCTCTAAATTGTATTTTATTCTATTTTCTCTGCTGTAAGTGCTGTACAAATATAGTTTGATTGATACACACATTCAATCAGACCGTGCATAAGTGATTACATCCATGTTTAAAGCAGGCAGTTTTCTTCTTCTCTGCATCTTGCTGGCACATTGCTTGTTGCTTGGCATGTTACCACCACCTGTAGATCAGCGGAGCGGTGTGAAACCTTTGACAGGCGTACGTGTCCCGGTGTGGGAACCTCGTCATAAAAACATCGCTTCATGCTGCAGCTGGTGTTCAGAAAAACTCCACAACACTGTTGAAGAAACAATAGAAATTTGAAAATGACCATTTTCACACAAACTGCCTGAACAAAGAGTAGCATCATACACACGCACAAGAAATAAAGACTGCTGCTTTCTATATTGTTGTTACTGACAGCTTCTCATTGCATGGATCATCTCTCTTCCCAGGAGTACGTGCAGTTTTTCAAACACAGACTTGGCCGCAGTGTGAGCTGGGGAGACAGATTGGAGTTCATCAACGGCTGGTACATTCTGCTCATTGTCAGCGACGTGTTCACCATCGTCGGCAGCTTCATCAAAATTGGGATAGAGTCCAAGGTAAGACGGCTAATAACACGTTATTGTGAAGACTGCTCACTGTCTAGAAGAAGCTGTCGCAGAAAAAATAACAATCTCAGCCTGAAGTGAAAACTATGGGGTTTTTTTTCGGAGGTGCAGTTTCTGGAAATTAATGATGACTGTTGTGATGCAGAATTTCTCATCCTATGATGTGTGCGGTATCCTGCTGGGAACCTCCACTCTGCTGGTGTGGGTGGGAGTCATTCGCTACCTCAGCTTCTTCCAGAAATACAATGTACGTGAAAGACACATGCACAGATACGCACACACACACACACACACACACACACAGTAATGTTACCAGGAGATCTTTTTTTCCCCTCTTTATCTCGCGTGTCTGCCTCGCTGCTCTTTCTTTGAAGTGTAAATATATTTTGGTTTTTCCCTCCCGCTCTCGTTTTCCCACAGATCTTGATTGTGACTCTAAGAGCTGCTTTTCCTAATGTGATCCGCTTCTGCTGCTGTGCGGCCGCCATTTATATGGGATATTGCTTCTGCGGATGGATCGTACTGGGGCCCTATCATGCCAAGGTAGTGAACACACACTCAGCAATGTCTCAATACAGAAATGAGGCGGCATCATTCAGAGCAGAAGTATATGTCAGCCTGATTATCATAAACTGCCCTCTAGCATATCATCTTTGTAGCTATGTATAATGAGAGGAGAAAATTGACAATTAAATATGAATCACGACAACATTACTTTGGTTCACTATTTATGGTTTGCAATATTATGTATGTGTAATGTGTTCTGGTTAAAGGAGGGAAATCAAGCAACCTCACAAATACCAGCTAATAAAACCTAACCTATAGCAAAATGTATAAAATACACCACTACAACAACGTGTTTTGAATATATAAATGAACTTTTTAACACTGACCCCTTGTGTATACAGTTCCGCTCCCTGTCCATGGTGTCGGAGTGTCTGTTTTCTCTGATCAACGGGGACGACATGTTTGTGACGTTCGCTGAGATGGAGCAAAGCGGCACGCTGGTGTGGATCTTCAGCCAGGTCTACCTTTACACCTTCATCTCCCTCTTCATCTACATGGTGCTGTCCCTCTTCATCGCGCTCATCACCGGAGCCTACGACACCATTATGGTACAGCCTGTGGTTTGGTTTCGTGCTGTTTTTGTTTAGTCGGTCGGTCACTTGCTCCACCAATTTGGTCCAGACTGAAATATCTCAGCCAATAAATGGATTATCATGAAATTTTCTACGGACATTCACGGTTCCCAGACAATGAATAATAATGACTTTTCACCTGCCATAGATCAAAATATCAATATGTTTAATATTTAATTTATACCAAGTAACTAGTGACATTCCCATCAGCCTGTAGTTGTACTTTGTGTTTTGTGCTATTTAGCTAAACTAAGATGGTGAACAAGTCAAACATAACACCTGCTAAAACATCAGTACGTTAGCATTGTCATTAGCATTTAGCTCAAAGCAGTGCTGTGCCTTTCTGTGTTTTGAAACATGTGACGACACGTGAAGCAGCGATGAGGTTAACGTTGAGAAAATGTTGAGCTTGATGTTTGTCGTCCCACAGGCCCAGACACAGGAGCAGGTGCGCGTCACTGACCTGCACGCGTTCATTGCAGAGTGCACGGACACGCCCACCTCTGGCAAGTTCCGTGGGCCTGAGGGGCCGTCGTGCTCGTTCCTCTGCTGCTGTGACTGATGAGGAAGAGGAGGAGGAGGAGGAGGAGGAGGAGGGCGGGGATGCACAGAGGGAGTAGGCAGTGTATGTGTGGATGGAAGACTTTTTTTTTTTCTCTCTTTTAAAGCACCAAATTTCCACTCCAGTGATAGCTGACTGCAATTTCACTCCTTTTTTCCAGACACCCAGCAGGGACTGTAAATGCCTTGAGAGTGAACCGACTGACCTTGGACTACAGTGTCCTCTGTGTCCGTGTTTGAATTTTGCATTTAAATTTGTGCTGGAACGGTAGAACGCACTTCACTGTCACAAGCCCAATTACCTGCTTCAGCTTTTGTACCGTATGAATAATTTATTGTCTCTTTTTGAAATGTCAGTTTGTTATGGCTTTGATGAGTAGACACATTATGCCAGTAAACACGTTCATTGCTGTAGACTGGACACAGGGTCCACCAAGTAACACTGAATGCATCATGTACAGGGAAACATTATTTTTGTGGCTCTTGATTATGTTAATATATATATATAGTTGTCATCTGGATCTTCATAGCAGAGGTAGAATAGACACAAGAGACAGCCGGGCGAGCTGGTAAAAAGAGCCATCATAAAGTGCTGTAAGTGTGCATTAGCTTCGGCAGCATTGTCAGTCAAGGCTGGTTCGTCCATTCCCTTTCTCATTTTTCACCCCTTATCCCCTTTGTTCAAGTCCTCCTGTGACTGGAAGGAGATGATGGCTGCACAAGGAAGGACAAGCCCTGCAGGCAACCAGTTAGTCATCAATATGTATGAGCCGTTTCTGCTGTAAAGAGCCAGGTGACTGCACGCTAATGCCCTGCAAGACAGAGCATTTTCACCATTTGGTTTAAAGTGCTCCATTCAAGCATGCAAAATAATATTCTAACGAGAAAATCAGGATTCAAACAGTGTCAAGTGACGTTTGAAGAAAAGTCTGCCGTAGTAGAAAATTTTAGGATTGACACATTGTGCTAGATCTGCATTAACTACAGAAACTAATGTTGAGATAAAAGGGTTTGAAGGTTTTCAGCTTTCAGACAGGTTGTAAAACCTTAATATTATGTATTTTTATGCTGATTATTAATCGTAGTTGTTATAGACTTTACATAAAACCTGAACGCATTTTAATACTGCACTCAAAATGTTGTGAATCCCACTAGAGTCACGTCTTTTCACTACAGTGGATGGTTGCTAAGCTAGGCTAGTAAGAATTTAGCAGGACTAATTCATCTGGTGTAACTTTTTTTCTCCATTATGATTTTAGATTTAGCTACTGTCTTATTTATAGGTTATAAAAAAAAATGTGGGTAATTAGCTTTAGCTAAGGCTGTTTAGCCAGCTAGCCTTAACTAGCCACTGCAGTTTGGTTTTTACTTGTGAATTATTCATGCTGTTTTTATCCCAGAAAAAAAAGGTATAATAGGTTTTATGGAAAGGTACGATGTCAGAAGTCAAATTCCTCACTCAGCTCAGTTTTAAGTGTCAGACTTGGACGCTGTCATTGCTCTGACACTGAAGCCATGTGTATGAGGTTAATAACTCATTCATTTTATTTGTGAATGACTTAAGGGCATCTCTACAAACCAGCAGTTCTTCATCAACGCTTTTTAAAGATATCCCTGTTACTATGGAAACTTACTGAAGTGGTAGTGTCATTCCAGCGATGCTGTGTAAGGTCAAATGAAGGGCATTGTTCAATAGAAGAGAGACATTCACTGTAGAAAAATTTGCATCAGGATAAAAGGGAACAAAAGGATTTCAGATGCTACATGAATGTTTGATGCTTTTGTATTTTCTTTTTTTTTTTGTTGTTCAATTGCTTTCTGACATGTTTACTTAAATTAATTGATATTGTTTACAAACACAACAGGTGGAGCATGTGTTTTCTTTTAAAGAGGGTTTATTTACGCACTTACTTATTTGCACTGATGTACAGCTTCGTTTGATTTAAATGTGTCACATGGGAGCCATATAGCACAATGGAGCATGGAGCAAAGCACTGTGCATGTTATGCATCGGTTAATGTTCTCCTGACACTTCTGGGAAGGTTCTTCAATGCAATTTTGATTTAGTGGGAACAGTATTATTGCTCACTAGCTCTGTTTACTTATATTCTGTATGCTGTCTTAATTATTTTACCTCAATAGCTAAAAGGAGTTTATCTGTTACTGTATTGGAGGAAGTTGTACAGGTTTTTACCCTCATTTGTAGTGAATCTTTTCTGTGAAGATGCTGCCTTCTGAATGAAAGTACACATCAGCAAAATAAACTGGAAACACTGAAACTGTCAAGATCAAGGTTTTTCTTTTCATTTATTTTCTGTTCCACAGTTTTAGTGGTCAATTGATCAAATTCTTCTACTATCTATAATACTATCAATAACATGTCCAAGTATTATTCACTTTAGTTTCTATTTCCACTGGTATGTTTAAAAATTAGTGTTCAAATAAGTTCATTTATCAACCTGTTGCCAAAATAGCCAGAAAAAAACAGTTTCTTCATGAGCCACTAACCAGTGGTTCAGTCGAGTGGTTTAGAGACATTTAACACAAGGGTGAAGATTAACATTTGACATTTTAAAATGCAGTATGGAGCCAAAAAATGTTCAATATTAAATACCAAAACATAATACCTAAAATTATATATGTATTTTAAACAATTAGATAATAAATGTTTTATACATTTTATTCCTTTGATTATTTACTATTTTTATTCATTTATTTTTGGACACTTTGGGGGCTCTGTACCATGTTAACAGAAAGGCTGAAAACATAGGAGATGTAGCAGTTACCCACTGCATACATTTTTCATGAACTTGGGTGTGATGTGATAGGACGGTTAAGAAAATGGATGAATGTAATACAAAGCTTGGATCTCATGAAGCTGATGAGACCCTCATATGTTGTGGTAGTGTGACACCACTAGAGGGAGAGAGCAGGCTCTGTCTGGAGCCACCAGCAAACCAATCACAGGAAATCAATTCAGTCCAGAAGCAATAATGAAATGAGAGGAAGCTAAAACACAGGCACACTGAAGGGGGGGGGGGCTGAAACATTAAGAAAGAGAGGGGTTTGCTGCCTTCATTAAAGATAAATAATGCTGAGACGCTGTATAATTAAAGTACTCAACCTTGAAGTCTGCCATTATCACAGACTACCTCACTTCTCAACATAAGGTAAGTGGAGGCAGAGTCGGGCTGCGCCAGCCAAAGAAAATGCACTTTACAAGAAGATGCAATTGGATGAAAATGAGAGAGCATAGGGGACAGACAAGATCAAGGCAGATATGCGCACACTCAGTCCTCTTAGTGCGGTGGAGTGGTATAGTTGTCCAATATCCTTAGTACCAGCATCCATTATTTACCCAAGGAGGCTACCAGGGCTGAGATGAAGCACTTAGAATCAGACTGACAGGAACTGGCCGTTCTGCTCTGGACATCATCAGGTTTCAAGGCAAAGCTGATTAAACCGTCCCATAGAGAAAACACACTGGCATGGCCTTGCAGCTGGTTTCTAGCTCGTTAACTGCATTAACGGGGCGACTCACTACTAATCCTTGATTAAATGACTAGAGTGAAAATCAGAAGGAATCTGAATCCCGAGGACACAGGTTACAAGGTTATTAATCTGTGGTTAGTTTTATATATATATATTTATATATATACTGTGTCTGGCCCGCATACTGCAGAAGAACATACATGACATATAACAGTGGTCCATTAATGAGGTTCCACTGCATTATCTGTGCATCTTTCTTCACATGTTGCCGGTCACTGAAGCAACCTGCATGTTAATAATATGCTGTGCTGGCATGTTGCACTCTTTAGGGAGTCCATGCTGTGTAAACGGAGCAGCAGCCGCACCGGCGTGTGCTAACCTGCATCTGCCTGGTATTCATTCACACACACACAACCATTTTGTGAGACAATGATATTCATGTTAATAGAGTGTGAAGTGTTACGCATGGTGATACCTCTCATGCATTTTGAAGCCACTTGTGTTAAGAGGGGTTTGATTTGTGAATATCTCCACAAAAAGATGGCGACTGTGTCTGATGCGATGGGTGTGTCTCTCAGTGCCAGCTGCTTTCTTGTGTGGCTTGGCTGGCTAGCGTGAGATTCAGACCTGTTTACAATCTGACTGTACATGCTGGAATACACAAAACACAACAAGAGCATGCCACTATGTGCTGCCTGATAAATAACGAATGTGTTGCCTAAGAGTTTGTCAAAGGTAGAAGATCCCTGACTGGAGGCCAGGTTGAAGGGCTTGACTGAGTGCCAGCCCTTTTGTGCTGTGGCTGCCCCAGCTGGACTGCGGGCCAGGGGGAAAAAACAATGAGATAAATAACACGGGAACTGTGCAGCGGGGTACACAGCCCTGCCCCTTCCTGTCTCCGCTGCTGCACACCACCGCCCGTGTGAAAAAAACACCTTCCTCTCTTTGTTGCGCCTGTTTGACCATGCCAATACGTCCATCAGCATCAAGCCAGCAGGCATCGAATCCCCCGGAGTCCCCACCCTCTTCCTGGTCTCCTTCCATGTCTCTAATACGCTTGCACACACACCTGCATGCACACAGCACCATCACATGTTCACACAATGAAATCCACTCACAGCTACTGGGCTGTATGTGGGTGCCATTTTCAACTCTGTACAATCTGACCAACTATTTGAATAACTTGATTAATCCTGCAGATATTTCTGTGGGTATCACTTGACCTTCAATTATGATTCAACAGAAAGACAAGTGGCATTGTTGAACGGCAGATAACACTGAGTGTTAGGAATTAATTGATGGGAGGTGCAGGTGAGTAGCCTGAGGTCAGTCCACTACAGAGGTGCACAAACAAAACTTCCTTTGGAAATCTGACTGAGAGAGATAAAGAGTGACATGATATAACATGTTTCTTTTGTTTTGTTTTGGGTTTTTTTTTTTACCAGTCAGGTGCATTATATACAGTGTAAGTTTTTCAGTTTTGTACCGTATGTTTCCACCTTGAGCTCAGACAAGCAATGCAGAGCCAAATCTCCCCTCTCCAGCATTTGGAAAGAGAGGAGTGCACCACAGGCTCGACATGAAAAGAAACCCATCCAGTACAGACCAGTACACAAAAGCCTGGCTCATGTAGACAGGGGCAGGCGGCTGCTGAGAGCTGAGCAGCAGTGCAGCAGACAGACAGGCAGACAGGCGGCATGCCCTCCCAGACTGTCTCTGATGATAAGCCCCGTTCTGGTGAGGAGCATGGCACACCGAAACAAAAGCTTTTAAGCCATGTAACAACGCCCCTCAGCGTCTAATTGTGACCGAGAGAAAACGCACGACTTAACCGAAAAGGCTTGCAGACTAACTGCTGCTCCTTGACTTACTTATTTTCTTGCTGGAAAGCTCACACTTTTCAATTAGTTTCTTCCAATTTCAGCTCTGTTCATTCATCTCTGTGGCAGACTATAGTCACAGGCAGGTGCACATGTTGAGCTGCATGTTTTCTAACAGCCTTTATAGCCTATAATCTGCAAGGCCTTCAATCTTATGTACATATTAGTAACATGATTACATCCTAATTTTGATCAAAAATAATCTTAATAACATTGTTGCAATCAACAGGTCTGAAATGCGTAGAGAGATTTCCAATCCTTGATGCAACAGTCACACTGACAGCAGACAATGCAGGCAACTTGATGCATGTGGGGCAGCAGTAATGCACAGTTTAAGAGTGAGTGTGTGTATGTGTGTGTGTGCAGTCGTGCATGGAGAAAAGAAGAAAAGGGTTTGAAGAGGAGAGAAAAAGGGGTGCGGGGGGCCTAAGAGGGAGGGCAACAGACAACCAAGAGGAACTCGGGCAATAGAGTAGGGTGACTTGCAAGAGGTGACATCATCCTCAATTTGAATAATCCCCCAGCCTGGGAGGTGATTGGCTGCTCTTAGAGAAAGCAGAGTTCCCCTGCTATTCGCTATTCACTCCTTTCAATTTGAGCATGGCGGGCTGTGGTGGTGAATGTTGCCTTCATGGACTTGTAGTAAGCTCCTATTTCAGGAGTTGAAATTTGTAACAAGAAAAAAAAAGGAAGTTGTTTTTTTTCTTTATCTTCCCTCAGGATATGTAGTGTGAGGATGCGTTTTAGGCACACCAGACAAAAGCCAAACCACCATTCCACCCTCCCTTTCAGCAGACTGCTGGGGAAGAGAAAGGGCGTAGGACACCACCTTCATTAACATTATGCAAATTACAGCAGTGTTTGCTCATCTTACCAGGCTAACAATATTTGTTTTGTTCTCAGTCAGGCCTCTGCTGAAATTGATCTCGATTTACTTTTCAGTCTTCTCACACCCATGACTGACCAGCTTGGCAGGGCGGATCCCGGAATCCACACAAAGACATCTCTAATGGCAGAAAATTAGACTTGTCAAACAGGTGTAAATGATAACATTATGTAATAACAGACACACTCCATGTAGGTGTGCCAATACCTAGCTGGGATTAACCTGCAATGGATCCTCCCTATTAACACCCCATCCTTCCACAATGTGCATATACATAGCATTTTAATTACACTAGTCCTAAAGGTTGAAACACCAGCTAGGCTACTCCTGTTCAGGAAGCACATTTCACTGTATATTGTGCTTTAGCAGCACATATTCCTAAATAAAATTGCAACAAAAGGGACACATTGGGTCAGTTCACTTGTAATGGTTAGTGCTAAAAGCAGGTGTAAAGTGTTTTCTGTGGCTCTGCCGGGAGCTTTGTAAAGAGCTTTGTAATTGTTTGGTCAATGAAATGTTAGAGATTAGTGAAATTGTACCAGAGTATTTCCTGGCCGGTAATTTCCCTCAGCCTCCACCGGTTGTCTGGCCAGTGCTCCCAGCCAAGAAATAGTCTGGCACATAATCCCAGTAAATCCCAGTGTTTTTACACTTTTGTTTTTTGTACAGATTAGACAAACAATATGTAATGTATTAAAGTCTGGATGTTTCCCCCTGTTTAAAATCTGTATGCTAATCTAAATTAACTGGCTGTGGGCTAGTCCCATGATAAACAATCTTCTATTCTTACCAATAAATAGAATAGACATAGTTTACAAATTGTTGAGTTATTCCTTTACATTATTAATGAAGTATCATGTAATTTTTTAATATTTTTTTTTGTAGATCGATTTATGAACCCGTATTTTAATTTCTAACACTGACACACAGAGAACCGGAGAACTTTTAGGGGCCCACCTTCCCTTTAGGACCCTGCTTTTTTACATTCTGACGAATTAATGTTGAATTTGTACTGTTACACGAGTTCGATATGATAATGGGTCTTTCATGTGTAGCCCTTTCATTATTCCCAGTTTTTCCAACAGCACCTGAAGGCAGCGGCAGCCCTCTCCTCTCCTCCGCCTGTCCATCCATCCGCTTACCGGTCTACTATCGTGAATGTGTGTGTGCGTGTGTGTACGTGTGTGTGTGTGTGTGTATGTGTGTGTGTGTTGAGTGTGGACTGAAGCGTCATTCTCCTCCTTTCTTCCTTTCAGTGAACGCGCATCACTTGTGAAAAACGGCGCTCGAGACGCAGAAGTTTTCTTGTCTGTCGGCTCGTCTCCATTCGCTCCGCTCCGCTCTCCCGCGATTTCCTTCCGTACTTCCCGGTTTCATTTTTATCCTCATCCTCACTTTCTGTTTTTTTTTTCTGACTCGAGGATTCAGTCGGGGTGTACTGGCTAACACTGGGCGTAGCTGGAGAGGATTTTGCTAGCTCGTCGCCGCACTGACTGGTAAGGGCGAGATTGTTTTAGCTGTGGCTAGCATGCTAACGTCAGTTTGAACTACTGTTTAGCTAATTAACGTTCATTAAAGCAGGTTTTTAAATTAACGTTACATCTGTCGTCAGTTACAGACGTTAGAGTCTCAGTTGTACTTACCACGTTATCACTTGTGGTTCCTAATTCCAAGCAGTGCATCGGAATTGTGGCTCTTTGTGTGAATGAATATTTTTGCTAAATATGGTTCTCGTAACTGTTTTGTTGTAGTGTCACTATATCTTTTGTCGATGAGCCACCCTGCTTCAGATTCACTCTGATTCCTGAGGAAAGGGGTTGATGGGGCGGTGGCAGACTGCATGGTAGCTGGAAGTGCTCAGCGGATCGGTTAGGTCAACCTAAAACAGATAAATTGTTTCAATTAATACTGTATTTTTCATTTACATGACGTTTTTCCTGATTGTGTGACCATTTTGTTTGCCTTTTCCCTCCTTAAACTTTTCATTCTTATCTCCCCTCCTTCTCCATCCTCCATCACGGATGCCCATTGTTCTGCGATGGGCCAAGTGGTGTGCGTGAGTGCTGAGAAATGTTTCAGCTGCCTTTATAATTTTACAGTTTGCCCACTCAGTTTTCTTGTCAACTAAACAGAATAACCTTAAGGGCATTTGTGGCATGTTAAAGCAATAATTTTCCTCAGACCTTGGAGGGAGTGAGTAAAGCAGAAATATCTCTGAGAGGGCTGTGCACAGACTCAAGCTGGCATGTAATCAGAGGTGATTAATGTCACCCCCAAAAGTGATCAGCTATTGTGGTGTGAGAGTTAAGGCTGGAGGGGCCCATAGCTGCTCCTTCCCTGAGTCTTTTTTGGTGAGTGAGTGCAACAAGACAGATTACACTCCCCTCTGTAGAACAATGGGGAGGAGAAAACACTGCCAGCTCCCAAAGCCTGGCCAACAGCATTTAATAAACGGCAAACATGCAAGCATTGAAAATCTTTATCCTCAGCCCACAACTCTATTCCCTTCCCCTGAGGTGCTGCAGACAGCGACATAAATTGTCTCAAGCTTTGTGGCCACAGTGGGCACGGCTCTTTCAATAATGTGCGGTGATCGACCATGTGGTATTGATGTCATCCTGAGTAAATGGCAACCCAGGGCGACTAATATGAGGGCTTGGATTGGAGACACTCCAGTACTCTTAAGTCAGAGGTGGGCTAAGCCATCAGCTAGCCCCCCCACCCCCCACCACCTTGCGTGGATGAGAGAATGGCTGACTCACAGTGTTGGTGGATGAGGCAGGGAAATGGAGGACAGGCAGCCTAATGCAATCATGTGAAATTAAATTTAGCTGCCATTAAAAACCACCCTCTGTTTTTATGAAGTTATTTAAGATGGTCTTAAAAGATTATTAGATGGAGGATGAAGATGCCAGAGGCGTTCTGTTTGTGAAGAGGTTTTGTCTGAAACTGCACTTGAACAAATGAAGCTGATTATTATAATTGAGAAAAAATATAAAAAATGGCTGCAGTAATGTACTTTCCATTGTGGAGTGGACTGTGGTTAGTTTCCTCTTTGTTGCTGTGGGTCTTTATGACGATGTATCACTCGCTCTGTTGGAAGGGCTAGAATCAAGGGTGTGATTGTCTACAGTGTTAGCTGCTCAGTGCAATAAGAATGAGATCGCACTACCAGTGTCTGAAACAATCTTTCATACATTTAAAAAATAACTACTATTACTGAAATTGTGATTAGCTTAATCAATGGCTATTAATCCGTTGTAATTGTGATAATGGCTAATAATCAATTATTTAGTAGATTTTAATTAATGATATTCAGAGTAATATCTAATAACAAATACATTGTGCTTATTGGCTCGTAAAAACAAAGAGTTGTTAGATTTTCTTTGATTTATGCCATTTTTAATTGATAATTTGGTTGTGTTAAAGCATCAGTTTGGGCTCTGGTAAAGATTTAAATTTTTCATTGTTTTTCACATTGACATTTATGTTCCCAGTGATTTCTTAATCAATTAGTTGATCAACAAAAAATTTATCTGCAACTGTTTTGATAGTCAGTTAGTCATTTCAATCATTTTTCATGTGAAAATGCCAAAAAAGTCAGTGGTTTCAGCCTATAAAATGTGAGAATTTGCTGCTTTTCCTTGTCATACATAATGGCTAATTGAATTTTTTTTTTTTTTGGTTGATTCTTTTTTTTGACATTTTATAGACAAAACGGTTAATCAAGAGAATGTTTGGCAGTTTGATTGGCATTTTCAATAATGAAAATAAGTGTTAGTTGCAGTTCTAACAGCTGCACAATGAGAGCCACCACATTAATTCAGATTTACATTTTAAGCACACCAGCAACATGTCTCTTCAGTTGCGATTATTCTATGCAGAACCTACTTAAAAATTGCCATTGAATAGTTTCACATTGAATGACTTTCATAAGCTTGTATTTTAGGGCAATTTAAATTTTAATGACCTATTTTGCCCCCAGCTGGCTGCTGGGGGCAAAATAGGCTGCCTCAGTCCTGAGAGGGGCGATGATTGTTGCATTAATAGACCTGTGTGTCAGATTGCCCTTAGCCTCAGGACTGGTGTTGGGGTGGGTGTGTGACTCAGAATGAGATCTCCCCAGATCTGAACTTCTCAGTTGTGACAAGGGCAAGCCTGTGCCTCTGGTCATCCTCAGGCTTTTTTCAGCC
Source organism: Seriola dumerili (assembly GCF_002260705.1). Taxonomy (NCBI): domain Eukaryota; kingdom Metazoa; phylum Chordata; class Actinopteri; order Carangiformes; family Carangidae; genus Seriola; species Seriola dumerili. The sequence continues at coordinate 2,046,536 of NW_019174368.1, forward strand.
TGAACCCGTGACCCTTGCACTTTTTGGCGTCATTAAAAATTACCACCATCATCTCTGGCCCTGTTTTAAGTCGTGGAAACAACTGCACAATAGTTTCTTGTTTTGAGGTTATCAAGACACCAACAGAAACTGTGTGTTTGGCTGAATTTCCTCCTCTGTTTTCTGGGCGATTGAGCCTTGAGGAAACTGCCGGCGGCAACACAGTGAATTTGCACAGTGAAGATAAAGCAGATAAAAACTTTGCTGTTGTGCTCTGTGCTCGCAGTCATGATAGCAACCACGGTCGATGGTGTCACAGTTGTCAGGGCATGCAGTTGGCAACTGACGGCATGGTTTTGAGGCTGTATTTGCCAGCAGCTGCAGTAATTTGCTGTGTTTGGACGCTCTGAATTCCTCTGGTGGGAGGATGGATAATGGATGTGGTTCACAGCCCTGTTGCTAGGCTTCAAGACCAAATTTTTCATGGCACAGTTTGGTAGCAGTGGCTGATTGTTTGGTGTAATGCAGCCTTGGAGATGGTAAATATAGGGCCAAAAATGACGTTTGCTATGTCAGTCATTAAGTTTGCTCTACTACCTGTGGCAGACAGATATTGATGTCAGTGGCCCCCTCTTTACATTGGCATCGCTGTACATTTGCTGGTCTGGCCTGGTGGCTGATGTGGTCGGAGGCTACCCAGCCTGCCCTCACTATAGCCGTGTGTGGAATGATGGGCATTTGTGCCAGACACTGGTGCTGACAGAATGATAGACTCCCTTCACCATAGGCAGCTGTAGGGACCACTTTGTTTCTCTGTCATATCCATTTCCGCTGGTGACATTTAAATCTGGCCTGGTTCAGTGGATTTGTTGGCTGCCACAAAAATACATCATCAACTCTCTGTGAAGTGCTAAATGTATGTCTTTATGGTTGTTGTGGATGTGATTTTAAAAAAAACAACAACTGTGTATTAAGGCCATTTGTGTGGTTTGTGGTTTAGTTCTTGGAAAGCTGTAGTTAGTAGGTGCTGGTGTGGTCAACCATCCAACCTATCAGCCCTCCTGCGAGGGATCAGATTCCATCTGGAACGTGCCTTGTTCTACTTCAAACCGGAGGACATAATCCTCTTATGGCCACAGTCGTTCAACTTGTGCGTGTGTCCGTGTCCCTCGTGCAAAGTCTCGAGAGAGCTCCGGAGCCTCTCGGGTGTGTTTCTGCCATCCTGTCCAGATGCCTCGGTTCTGCCCTCTTCCTCCATCTCTGTATCTGCTCTATCTGGTGTCAATGATCCAAGCCACCAGCTGGTCCTGGGCTGGCCTGATCTCATTTACCCCCAGAGAGGAGCTTGTTTGTGGGCAGACGGCCCATTATGGAGATGATCCAGCAGCTCTTCAAGTTACAAATTAGCCTTAGTTTCTCTGTTGGGTCCTCTGTCTCGCCTCTTGTCTTGTTGTTTCTTACTTGTTTTCTCTGTCTCTGTCCCTTTTTACCACCCCCCCTTATGTTATTGTCCTCTCCTATAACCTTGTCACTGCTATCTCTCTTATCTCCCAGGGGAGAGGACTAACAGCATCAAGGGGAACCTGCCTTACTAATGCACTTCCTCTGTCTATCTGTTTCTGTCTCTGTCCTGCCCATCTGTGGAGCTGCTGTCCCGCCTCCCCACTCTCTCCTGTGCGATCAATATCCACACAGCTTAGCTCTACGCTGCCCTGCTGGTCGTCCCTGCAGGCAGTGGAGCTCAGCCAGGCTGTAGTAGGGCCCGCGTGATGGGGCCTTGTTTGTAGTTGGGCTCTGTCTCAGCTCTTATTGTTTTGGGGCTGATGGACCCTATAGCCCTGCCTCCCCACAGTATTGTCTAGTTTCTGGGACATACTGAGGCCTCTGTAACTGCTACGTATCCCTCCCTCATTCTTTCTTGTCTTTCTTGGGCTTCTCTCTGTTCCTCTTTCTCTCTCTCCCTGTAGCTGTGTCTGTGTAGCTACTGTTTGAGGACAGTCGAGGCCGACTGTACAAGATTAGCATCTCTCTTTGTCCAGGGTTAACAAGCTCTGTCATGTGTTAATCTGCCTGTCCCCAGGGGGCCGAGTTTCTCCGAGCCTGGATGCACCATGGGAAGGACAGGGTTCGAGTGTTTTGTATGTGTTTTGTATGTGTGTTTTGTGTGCATCAGCTTCTTTGGTGTTTGTTGTAAAGGGGGGGGGGGCTAAACTGTGATGGACATAGGAATTCTCCATCATCTGTGGTGATCCTACTCGCTTTTTGCTCATGGTTTTTTTTATTTTTTTTATTATGAAATGAAACTCAATTAACAAAGAGGTATGTTTTTTACATAGCCTTGTAATCCCTTAACTTCAGATGAGTCCTCACTTGAGGACGTTGTAAAATCTTAGTGTGAATCTCCGAAGACTCCTAAGGATTAGTACCAGCCTTTCTGATCACATGTTTGTGTGATCCAGGTGTCTGTCACACAATCTGCTGCTCTCTTTCACCCACGCCAACACCGAAGTAAACAAGGCAGAGACAGAAAAAGACTTTTTCCTTCCTCTGAGCAGGACCTTTGTTCTGCCTCAGTTTGTCTTATTGAGCATCCCAGCAGCCCACTGACCCACTGGAAATCAATGGGTAGGAATGACTGTACTGCATACAATTAAGGAGTTCACTTAACAATCAGCAGGGGAGGAGACTGGTGTTTGTGCTTGTTGTGGCCCCACTGTCTTAAAGAGGTAGGTCTGGATAACTAATTCGGCATCAGTGGACATATTTAGTTTTTTTTTTTTTTTATGTATTTTGAATTTGAACATTAGAAAACCTGATTTTGAAATGACATAAGCTAAAATATCACAATTTGTACATCTAGGTAAGGTGTAAACTTGTCATATGAATAAAGATAAAATGCACAAAAGGGAATAATTTCCACTGGGGATGGCGGGTACATTTCCCCCTCACATCTCCCCTTCTTTGCAGTGAAAATAATCATTCAATCTATATGATCTGTCAATATTTTCCTAAAAAGGTGCCAGAATTAAACATAAATACAAGCTTAGGCAGTGAAGCACAGGGCTCTTTTTTAGTATAGATGTAAATACACTTTATATATCATAAATCTCGCTCTATCAAGAAATTAAACATTAAACACAGTGTATTACCATCATCAGAGGTTTATATAGCATTTATGTATTTTTATACTACCAAACACTTACTTAAAAGCACCAGTTTCACCATTATTTCTTATTTTCAAGATTGATTTATTATGTAACTAAAAATACAAATCAGATAAGGCAGGAGTAATGTACCTTCGGATTATAGACAGTTACAACAAAACAAAAATTGCAACAGTCTCAGTGTGGGAAAAGCACACTGGGTTGCATTATTAGCCAGATTTTTGACATTTGCTCACAGCTTTGCACAACATTTTGATGGAAGCCTTCCTTCTGCCTCTCTCTTTCTCCCTCGTGGTTGCGTCCTCTCTCTCTTTCTCCTGCTCGCTCAGCCCTCCCACTGTTGGTGGGGAATGCCAAGGAGAGCAGCAGGCTTTGTTTTGAGTTTATTTGTGTGCAGGATGGAGGCTGAGGTTTCCTGACCTCAGGTCGGGGGTGTTTGGGGAATGTGTGGTCTGCTATTAGCATCAAGTTGATGAAGCCCCAGCTGCATTTATACTGCGAGTCAGCACCCCTCATCCAACTTCCACACATAAACCTCTCATTGCCATTCCTACATCCCTATGCACACATTCGCATTAGGGACATGTTTGGTAATAAGCAAGCTCATGTGTCATGGTTGGCCCTGAGACGCTTCCTCTGGAGATCAGCAGAGAGCCATGATGATGTGTGTTAATGCTGAGGAAGAGGCGGTGACACGCAGAGAAACCCTCCCACTGAGTGTCATGGGGATAGAGTCGGTGGTTGCAGTGATGGTGGGATGAAGTGGTATTAGCTTTGAAAGTATTTGCTGTGATCCTGCCACGGCTGTTACATAACTCCTTCACAATAATGACAGAGTTCTAAAAAGAAAGCTTATTTTATAGACAGGGTGAGTGTATTTGACATTTTTCAGCCTAAAACAAATGGCTTCATTGACTGTGGAAATAGCTTCTTTCAGCAACTTTTTTATGTCTTGTGCTCTGCCTGTTCAAACAGCATATGACTGATGGTAGCTGCCGCAGCCGTTATTCTGTTGTCGGTTTTCCTGCCAAGATTTGGCTGAGAGTAAACGAAACATGCTGCGGTGGGGAGTGGTAGCTGTACATTGTTACTTTTGATCTAAGAAGTAAAGATGGATCTCTCTCCCTGCCAGTCCCCGTAGCACTCATGTTCTTGTGTTTACATTTATTCTCCTCTGCTATCTCTCCTTCTCACCACCATTCTACTTGCTAATAAATTGTAGATAATTTGTCTAATGATATTGTAGGTTTTTGACAGTTCTTACAGTAAAGCTGCAAAGTAAATTAATCAATTAGTTGGTCGACAGAAAATTGATCAGCAAATATTTTGATAATAGTGGGTTTTAAACTGTCATTCAAAACAGATAGCATTTTAAATTTATTTATATATTTTATATATATTATTTTCACTTATTTTTATCTAGGGTTGCACAAGATTCGGTTAATAATATTAGATTCATGGCTCTAAGTAGCTAAATGGGGTGGAGAGTTGACTGAGCCTACTGTTGTGATTTAGAGTAGGTTGAATAGACAATCTCAGGCCCCATGCCAGCGTGTGGCGTCTTGGATCTGACATTCTCCCCCCTCGCAGAGAGGAGGACTGATATACACACACATTAAAAAATACACATTCCACATATTTTATCATTTTCTGTCACAGTCACAAGTAAAACTACGTCAAATCTGACGCCACTTGCATCAGCCCACTTACCCATGAGCAATGGTGCCGTAAACAAGAGAGCAGTAAATTATTAAGGAGCAACTGCAGAGTTTTGCTCCTCGCAGATACAAGTTTAGAGCTGTTGTGCCATTTACAAAGAACATAAATCAAGACATTTTCTAAATAAAGACTAAATTTGGTACAGACTATTATGATATGAAGCATTAGAAAAATATGATCTTTAGTCTTTTATGGTTTGATTGATATAATTGAAAATAAATTGCATCCATATGAAGAGTGGTTTCATCTGTTGCTGGAGACCAATATTACTATATAAGTTTGAAATTAAATTAACAGCTATTCAAGCAAAGATGGTGATGCATTGCATTTGTTACTCTACATTAGGAGATGTGCTTTGTAAATCCAACCTGGGCTCTGTCAGAGGAAGGAGGACAGTTCATTAGCAGTGTGAAAGAGCAAACGCTGCAGCCCAGGGTCTAGTGTTTGCTGGTCGTGAAGATAAAAGCATGTCAATTACAGGGTCAGAGGCCACTGAATGCTCATTAAAAATGCCTTCAAAACCAGACCCGACGATCTAACATCCTCTCCCCTCTCTGCCGGTGTCTCTGCTCAGACCTTCTATCCTCTTACGGAGGCATTAGTTATGTCTTGAGTGACTCTATCAAGCTTGCACAAGCTCATGTCAGCATTAGCTGAGGGTTACATCGGCCACAAAAGCTCACTTTCTTTTTGCATCTTTTCTGCCGTCTCCTCTAACCCCCTTCCTTCCACTGCTTCCTTCCCCCACAATCCCTCTCTTTGACTACTATTTAGAGTAGGCCCCGGGGATAGAAGAAGCCTCACAGAGTGTGTGTGTGTGTGTGTGTGTGTGTGTGTGTGTGTGTGTGTGTGTGTGTGTGTGTGTGTGTGTGTGTGTGTGTACACAGTTGTGTACTGTGAAAGCAGAGCCGACCTTCTACCACAGCAATTCATACATGCTCTTAGACGGTTGGTTGGCCAAAGTGAGGGAGTGAGCGGGGGCACTTTGATTCAGGCCTTTGTGTAGTGAAGGCGAAGCGTCCCTTGTTTCTGACTGACAGTGATGGTGATTAGTCATGAACGCACACCACAGCCCAAGAGCAGGTTTGACATTAACATTTAGCTCAATAACCAACACTGCAACTCCTTAATTCTAATCTGCATAATGAATCACTGCCACCCTGTGCACTATTTTTTTTAAAAATATGATTCAGAAATTTGCTATTTTCCTGTGAGTAGTTCTTTAAAGTAACCTGCTGTATTCAAATCAGGCATGGTTAGTATATGTGCACCCCCGTACACATACGCAGAGTAGTAGATTGTACTTGATGCACAAACGGGGTCAAAGTAACAGTTTTCTGTTAAAATATGCTGATGACCTGATTATTCAAGAACGGCATGTTTGTGTCTAGACAGTCAGAAAAGCTCAGATCCCCCAGTGGAGCTGGATGCCTTCCAGTTATTGACAGTATTGGCCTAAACACTGTAGTGTTCCTGGAATACATATAAACATTTGAGTGCACACACATTTTGTTTATATCCCAGTGTGGGTATTAGGAAGGGATGATGCCTAGGAGGGTGATCTCACTTCGCAGAGCTGTCTCGCCCGTCATTAGTTCATTGCTTTAGGCCTATTAAGTGTAATAATGATGACAACAACAACAGGACTAAACTACGCAGCATTTGCCTGGAAGTAAACTGTACAAAATGTCTTGCATACAGAATCCTTGTAATCATAAAATATAAAAACAAGTTACATTATATGAAATAAAATAAAAAAACTTATACAAATAATGTTTTTCAAATAACACACAAAAGTATGATAATCAAAACTAGAAACTATAAAGGCTGTTGCATTAAAAGTCTATGAAAGTGCATGTAAGGTAAGATAATAGATCACATCCAGCTGACGTTCAAACATGATCAGACGATGCATATGACTAATAAATTATCGTACAAAGAATATAAATGTGTCCGTGCGTGTGTGTGCGTGCGCGAGCAGGCTGAGGATGATCCTGCTCTCTAACCACTGCCTCTGGTTTTTGTGTGACTTTATTCGTGTGGGTTTCTTTTGTCCTCAGTTACTGTGTAGCTCATCATTGAGGCTTGCAGGGAATTTGGAGTGGGATGCTGCTTGGAAGCTCCAACCACATGACTTGGACACACTGTGAAGGGCAATAAACACATTTTTGCAAAGTCAACTACATTCAGAAGTTTACAGTAACAAAACTGCCAGACCTAGAGGATGCCAGCGCCACCCTCCCACTGTACTTCAACACAACTCTGTTCTATCTCCAGCTATTGTTTTTAGCTGAAAACTGAGGATAGCAACCCCGGCCTGTTGAGTTAGTTATTCTGTGTTCATGTGTGTGTTGCTCATGCCGCAGCAGGTCAGGACAGCTGATTGGTCTGAGCTAGTTTAACCAGAAATCCTCTGTAGATTAAACACTTTTATGCTCTAAACATTTCACACAGCGCAGGGTGCCTAAAACTAAACATGTTTTGAAATGAACCTAATGTAGCTGACATAGCCATCTGTCTTGAATCTGCTGCTGGAAATATGCTCTGGCTCACAGACCATTATGTCCCAGGTCATTGAATAGATTTAGTCCCTTATGGGTTGAAAATGCCTGTTTGTGAATCACAGCCTGGGTTGTGGCCTTGGCAGGACAAAAGATGGCGTTAGAGAGGATATCCCAGAGCCAACCTGGGTTTTTGGAGTAAAGCCCAAGTGTTAAGACAGTTGGATGAAGGGTGAATTTTACCAAGGAAGTGATGACCTTAATGCCACAGCCACACTTTATTATTCATTCATATCAGATTGGTAGACTACAGGTGAAATGCATGGAGGACTGTATTGTCTGGATGAAAAAGCTGTAATGTAACGTAATCCCCATTGAGTAATGTAAAACCACCTGCAGCAGCTATAGTTTAGGTGCCCATTAACCAGCAAAACATTGTATCTCTAGTTGCTTTAGTGAAGCTGCTTATTTATTAATGGTGAAAACTTGCCACAAGTTATGCTTAATTGTTCCACACAACTCTATGGTCCAAATGTGTGTAATTGTATTAACGTGAAGCGGGGCAAATAAAAAAGGAGAATTTCTCTGCAAATTCATCCACGGATAGGTAGACAGAAATGATTATTGAGGAATTAAACTTGCTGATTTAACTGTAGCCAGTTCTTAGAAAACATGGTTCAGCTTTTACAGTGTTTAGTAACATTACCACATTAAGCAATCATTTTACTGCCTCAAAATAGGCTTATTTATAAGTCTCACAAAATGTGTGCCCTTTGTAGCAACAGCCCAGTCAGTCAGTTTGGGAGTGAATAACTATCTTCAATCTAATTAGGCTTAATAAAAACCTGTAATAGCATTAGTGGGGTGGTGTTTCAATTGGGAGTGACGCGGTAATTAGGGATGAAATTCATGATAATATAAAGCTGCTGCATCGAAGATTACTGTGCAATGAAGAGAGAATTATGTGTCACTGCAAAGCCTTTACGTATGGGAAAACAGACATTGTAGCTTATAATTGAGTTCAGATTTCTTCATGGTGGACAGAACAGTGAAGCCCAAGTGTTTAGTAAGTAGTGGTAAGAAAAAGATGGAAAATTTAAAAACAGGGTCTCTGGATAATTTCGTCTGCTGAAGTAGTGAAAGGGTCTTGATGCAGCTTGGAGCCGCCTCACCTTCAGTTTCTGTGGAGAGTGGATGAAAAAGCGTGTTCCTGCCCTGGTTTCTAGCCTGTTTATGCTCACCGCTGACTGATGGGTCTAGTGACGCAGGGCCGGCTGAATGAGCTATAGAGCCAGATAGAGAAATGCAATCTCACAGCTGTCTGGAGACTTGCGAGAGAGAGAGAGAAATGTTCCTCTGGCAGTGGGCGTGCAATCAGGATTTATCACTCTCTCTAAACCCACACACACACGCACACACACACACCACTAATGTAGGGTACTACTGAAGAGGAGCAGTGAAATGAACAGCCTAGCCAGATGCTTTAGTCTACTGTGGGAAGCAGAACGCCAGAGTCTGAAAAGATAAAGGAGGGAATGGTGATTTGACACAGTCTAATTTCCTGGTTCACTGCGTGGTCGAGTTAGGTCACAGTGTTGATAGCTATAACAGGTCTTAGTCAAACAGTAGTGTGCTTTTATTAGACATTTTGGAGGATCAAATGGGTGGAGTTTGATGCATAAAAACTTGGAAACCTTCATTCATTTGGCACAAAAACAACATCTGGTGCTATGCAGCAGTTTGCTCCACGCGCTGTGTACTGAAACACAAACTAACAGCCACTGTTTGACCTGGTCTGGGCTGTAGGAGTATGTGAGGCAAAGAGAGCAGATGATTAACTAAAGGTTGTTCAGAAACGAACTGTGGGACTCAAACAAATCTTTTACTTTCTATCTTACCCCCACCCCACTCCTCACTCCAACCAGTGCTCACCCTGTCTCTCTCCTAAAAGCTGTGATTGGTTGTAACATATTTAAACCAACTGTCCACATTTTGTAGCCTCACTGGCATTTAAAAACCTCTTGTGACCGACGGGTGCGGCATTAGTCACTTCTCTCAGCCACCCGTCGCCTCCCTCTCGGCCTCTTCGGTCGTTTTGGGTGGCGGCCTGTTGCACTGGTTGCGCCTATCTGCTCTTATGTGTTGTTTGGGATGCATAGCTATTTTTTTTTTTCCCAGTGTCTCTCTCTCCCTCTCTCCCCCTCTGGCCCTGCTCAGCTGCTCCAGCCATCTGTGCAAAGGCAAACAGAGAACAGAGGGATGGAAGGAGAGCAGGAGCTGTGGGGGAGGAAAGAAATCGAGGAGGAGAAAATGGTCAGGAAAAAGAGAGGACCAGTGGAAAATGAAAGAAGGCCTTTTGACATGTGAGATTTAGTTTAGAGGATGAGTAAAGGATCAGCGAAGAGGGAAAGAAAGACGAGGAAGAGTGTGCGGGAATTGTTTCCAGGAAGCTAGCGGCATAAAGATGATGTCTGTTCTCTTCTAGACATAGGGCAGTGAGTGTGTTCTTACAAGTTTAGGTCAGTGGAAACTGGGATGACTAGTGATGTCTGGATTTTACAGTTCGACCAGCAATCATCAGCCAGTAGTGAGCTCATTTTATGTCTTGTTTTTCCCTCTCTGTCTCTCTCTTCCCTTCTCCCTCTCTCCCTCTCTCTCCCACCTTCTCCTGTTGTTCCCATGCTCCACAGGCCAAGCCTCTTCCTCTGGGCCGGCCTCTGCGTTGCCTCAGAGTTTGTCTCACCACTAAGCCTCCTGCACAGCCGGCTCCTTGCTCTGTTTGTAAACTTTGACAGGGCAGTTTCCTGCTATACCCCCCCACTTCCCTTTCTACTTCTCTCAAACCTGGGAAAAAAAAGATCCTTTTCCCCTCATCCTTTATTTTGAAAGTCACTGGAGAATCGGAATAAGGGACAGTTGTGATACAGATAATGTATGACAGTGTATTACAGATGGTTGCCCTTTATCAGGCTTCATATGCTTCACGTCCCCATTTCTTGTCCTCAGTTGCTCATGTCTCTGACTGCTCTGTTTATGACCCATGAGTCAAACTGTCTCCCTGTCTTTGGGTTTACTGTTCATGCCTTGACCCACTTAGCAAATACATCCAAGCCTGTTTCTCACCTCTCCTTACTTTCTTTTTTGTAACCATTTAACTCTAATAGTTGGAAGTTGCGTGTGTTAACATTATTACAGGTGGCATATACAATCCAGTTGTGTGTGTGTGTGTGTATGTGTGTGTATAGTTTGCGTGCTAAAGCTTTTTGCACTCCCTTAAGTGTTCTGTCGCGGAAACCTAGTCTTCCACACTAGTGACTCCAATGCCATTTTGTACCAAGGAAAAAAAGAAGCCAACCCGTAGCAGTTCCACTGGCCAAGTGTGTCACTGAGCTTTGTAGTGTCACAGAGGGGACCATTTGCCACTGCACTGCAGTTGGCATTGAAATTAATGAAGGCTATTTGTAGAATATGTTGTTCCTCCAGTAGACATGTTGTCCTCTACTGCCCCTCCTTCTGTGGCCCCTGAGACCTCACACACACTGAACTGATCATAAAATGTGCTGGTCTAATTGTTTATCCTGAGGTTTCTCTCTGAGCATGACTTATGAAGCTGTGATCTATTTTCCTTTTATGGGCGCCTGTTCTATGTCTTTCTCTATGTATTATACTGTCCTATATACGCTTCACCCCCCCCTGGGTTTATTATTGTGTCTGCTAACTCTTGGATGCTTGTTTAATTTTTTTTCCATCCGTGATGCTGAAGCTGAAAGAAGATAGAAGCCCCTGGTTTATCTGATTCCTAAGGCTAACAACATTCCTGGTGCTCTGTCTACTGATATCAGAGGCAGCAAACTGCTTTTCGTGTCTGGTCTTGCTGTTGACTAACTGTGTTCCACTGTATATTATCCTGTGTCTCTCCAGACCAGAGCTTGCTGTCTCCAGAAAGCCTGTAGACCTGTGGCCATCCTGCGAGATTTAAGTCAATCAGCCCTGCCCTGCAGAGACGGATCACTACCATTCTAGGGGAGATGAAGCCGGATGGGGTTGCCACGGCAGCGCTGGAGCCAATGGAAGCATTGGAATCCAATCCAGAAAATGAGGCAACACCAGCCGTGGAACAGGACCCCAACCAGGCAGCCAGTCCGGCGGGAGAGGAGATGCCACAGCAGCCTGTAGGAGAGACGGGCCAGGTGGAACCCGAACCAGAACAGGCCAAGGAAACCCCAGCTGCCAAGACCAGCAGCAAGACTTCAGGAGACTCCAAAGCCAAGACTACCAACAAGGCCACAGCCAAGACAAAACCTACCACAGCTAACCCAACGAAGACCACATCTGGCTCACGGCCCAACACTTCTCAGAGCCGCCTCTCAAATGGCGTGTCTAAGCCTCAGACCAATGGAGTGGCCAAGAAATCCACACCTGCTCCGGACAAAAAGAGCACCCCGACCTCAGCTTCCTCCAAAAAACCAACAGGAGCTGCAGGAGCCCCAGCCTCCAAGAGCAAAGTGGGTGAGAAGAAAGCCACAGGGGCTGCCCCCGCCACCAATGGTGCAAAATCAACGACCGGACCAACAGCAGCCAAGAGGACGCCATCCACAACTGCTAATGGTGTCAAAACCAGCACCACTGCAGCTGCTAAAAAGCCCCCAGGTTGGTGAAAATGTCAGCACAGGACAAAAAGTTGAGATGAGCGCAAAAGTATAATTCAGAATGTAGGCCATTTGTGACAAACACATCCACAGTAAGTGTAGCATAAACTCTAATGAGGTATATTCATTGTAATGTTATGACATGCACATAAGATATATTCAGCACACATATTAGACATGCCCCAGTGACTGCTGCTGATCTAGAAAATGCATTTGCCCTAGATCTGTATGACATACTGTGTGAAAGAAATATATCTGACCTTTATCTGTGGTACAGTATATAGTAAATACTATATACTGTAATACTGTACTAGATGATACTGTTCTTTTTATACACACATTTATTAACTTTTTCTCCTCTCCTCTCCTCTCCTCTCCTCTCCTCCAGCTCCCAAACCTGCCTCTGCAACTCCCACAAAGCCCAGCTCGACTGCCTCACCTAAGCCTGATAAGCCCCCTGTTTCCAAGACAACCAGGTAGGTGTGACATTTGTGTAGAGCTGAGGCCTCGCCTATGCTATCTATGTCTGAAAGAGTTTTTCTGTGCGTCTGTAGATAGCACAGGCAGTGGTCTATAACTGGTCCTCTTCTCAGGCATACTCCAAGAAAATATGTTTCTAACTTGCCTCCTTTTATTAAAATCCTTTTTCGGTGATTTGCCAGCAAATCAGCACATTTACTGCGGTGAATCCAAATAACTTACCAAATAGATAGGAATTGCTGGGAATGAGTTCAGTATTATAAATCTTCTCAGTGCCAAGTGAGAGGCAGTTGGTTCAAAAGGCTTCGCTTGGCTACAGGTTCAAAGAAGACCCTGTTTAAGAAAAAACACCCTGGAGGAATGAGGGACAATGATCCCCCACATAGAGGCTTGGAGGGGCTGGGCATAAGTAGGCCAGCAACCAGCCAATGTCAGAACAAGCCTTAGAGGAATGCCTCACAGGGCTTCACCAGAGCAAGCATTATACAGCATTATTAATAAAACAAGTTTTAGGAAGGAGGAGGGGGTTAGAGAGGGGAGGAGGGGCAATTGGAAGAATTAAATGAGAGCAGGAATATGATCTCAATGCTTTGTTTCTTCAGAGTGGTGTACGGAAACGAAGACAAGCACTCTGAGTGTCTGTTTGTGTGCAATCAGGTCAGCATGTGTTCCTCACCTGAGTCACACTGGGAGCATGGTGTTGGGTCCTGAGGTGACTGGGTGATATACAGAGAGAGGAGGCTGAAGGAGGCCTTTGTCTGAGACAGTGAGGATCGTGATCCGATAGAGCCTTTGGCAACATCACTGTTCTTTCAGTAGAATCTAATCCATTTGCCTCTTCCTGGTTGTTTATTTGTTTTAGGAATCACCTCTTTCTTCCTTAATGTTTTGCCTCCATGGTGTATGGTATGATGTGTTATGTAACCATGTTGGTATGTCTGTATATAGACACATTGTTCAGGCAGAAACATTTGCATCAAACAGATTGGACCATTTCTTGCAAACTGTGGGCAATCCCAGGAAGATGCTTTAAAAGACATTTTGGAAAATAGAAAACAGGGGGAAGCAGCCAGCCTGGCTCTGTGTAGAGGTAAAAAAAACCCACCTAACAGCACCTCTAAAGCTCAGTAAATAACTTGCTGTATCTTGTTTGTTTAATCTGTACAAAAGATGAAATGTTAAAAGAAGAATTTGAACAGGATACAGCGTGTATAGGGATCTTAGTGAGCTTCAGATTTGCTGGTGGATTTTGTTACCTTTGGACAGCTCCAGGCTAGCTGTTTAGCCCTGTTTGCAGTCTCTATGCTAAGCTACATTAGCAGTCTGTTGGTGGTAGCTTCATATTTACACACAAGAGTGGTATCAATATCACCATCTATTCTCAGCAGGAAGGTGAATAAGCGTATTTCCCAAAATGTCAATCTTTTCCTTTAAGTGGATCTAAAGCACATACTATAATAAAAATGAAGGTTTCCACAGTTTCTCTGTTGCAAATCTCATATTTAGAGATGAACTTTCAGTCAAGTACCCTCTCTTGAGCATGGGGAACACCCAGTGCTCCTACAGTTGTATTTGTTGGAAAAGGCTCTGCTATTGTTGTTAACCAGATCTATACAAGAGATTAGGCTGCGAGCACAGAATCCATCCACAGTAAAGCTAGGCTGATGTTTGTTAGCTCATGGCAGATATATCAGTGTCAGTGTCAGTACATATAAGAGGTCATTCATAAACAGTGTCTCCATTACATCATTTGTCCACCCAAGAGCTCTGATAAGTCCAAACCAAATTATGTTGATTTGTTTTAACCAGATTCTTTTAACTCTCAAATATCAAAATTTGTATTGGCCTCAACAATCCAGTATCAGCCGGGCTCCCGTTCACAGGAGGAGAGAGAGGAAGGAGATGTCAATAGATGTTGCAAGTGTGTTTCCTCCACCTGAGAGCAAGGTGTTTTAGATCCCCCCCCCCCTCCACACTCCACGTGCCACTGGTAGCAGTTGGACTGTAGAGATTAGACTAAGATTACAGCTTTATACAATGGTTAATGTGCAAACATCTCATTAAAAAGTATTACACATGGGCATACTGTTAATCACCACTGCAGAACAGAACGCTCATTGTGCGACCTTTATGAACTGTCATGGTGATTTCATTCACAGAGATTGACAACCTTCACAGCTTCCTCACGTTCACCCAGTTTCCTGTGGGACATCAATTCCCATCCCCTCTTTACTCCTACCTAAAATACCTCGCAAAGAAAATCAAACACAAATGAAAAGTATCAGAGTTAAGTTCATGGGTCCACAGTCTTAACTAAAGTCCTTATAGGCAAGCCTCGCCACTCAGCAGCCATCTTGGCAACACCCTCAGGCAGTTATTTCGGGCAAGCTGACCAGACCCCTTTTTAAAGGAATGGGGAGAGAGCCAGAACTTCACTCTCAATGGTCACTGGGACATAAAAACTGCATGAGATGATGTCTTTAAAAGTACACTCAGCTTTTTAATGCACAAATTCAAAATGTGCATATAAACAAGTGGAGGGAGACACACTTATTGTCTGTGTGTCAACATCGATGATGTGCTGTGAACACCACCGGTTTGTTTGCTAAATAGCAGTTTTGAGTCCAAACATTTTCAATGAAAAGACCAATGAGCTAAGTAGGTGACATGGTCGAATTTATCAAAAGACTGAGCTGAAATCTAGCCGAGGCTATTATTGTAATCAGGTTAAGCTCCGAGTTTTAGTGTGTATCTAAGTAATCTTTGTGAGTGTATGAGTCAGTGAAATGTGTTACCGACAGTGGATGTGTAACCCAGAGAAAGATTTTGCTGCAGTAGACCTACATACGAATCCCCATGAGAGAGGTATAACCATTACTGACGATAGGCTCGTCTGACAGCACCGTGTACCCTTGTAGGCATGCTTCGTTAAGTGTGTGCGTGCACGTCAGCGTCTGTATATGCAATGTGCTTTGACAAGGCCATAAATTTCTACTTTAATTAGATTTTGCCCTTTTCCTACCTCACTCAATCCTTAATTCGGGCCTGCTATCAGCAGAGTGGTGGAGAGCTCGACAGACCCATTCATTGCAACACTAGACATCCCCTGCTTCTCTTGTTGTTGTCACATACACACACACACACACACACACCCTCAGTGGGTCTATCAATCTACTCAGCGTTTCTCTATGGCTCAATTGATTTAATTCCATCTGTAGCAGGTTCCACTTCTCAGAAAAATAAAAGTGCAGAGCCAATGCAGGTTCACTAAGTGACATCAATCTAATTTAAGGCCACTCGCAAGTGTTTTGTTCTTCTCTTCAGCCAGATGTTTTAGCAAAATTAGATTAGGTCCTTTAGTTGTTGCGTCTTACAGCTCATTCTTTGTCTGGCTGTTTCTGTGACAGTCTGCTCAGCCAACCGTTTTTGAAAGCAGACTTATGACTCGTCTGAAAGCTCACGTACATAAATAACTCTTCCATTGTACACTTCAAGTTGAAAGAGAAATATCACAGATTGTCACAGCATTTCACTACCTAAGAAACAGGCTCCCTTCACACTGCACTTTGCGTGTCTACAAAAACAGCAACGGGTCAGTGAGTTTGTAGAAGCTGAGTTGATGGTTATAAGTTGTTTATGCACCGCAGTGTGTATATACTGTGTCCACTTTAAATGTGTTTTTTCACGGGTGTGTGTTTGTTTTGCTTGCTATGGCACTCCTGTGTTCTTCATGAAGTGTGTATGTGTGTGTGCGTGTGTATGTGTGTGCACCTGCTGTTTGAAGCTGATTGCCCGCAGCACGCCGCCTGTGACAGGAAACATTTGAGCCTGATAAGTGTGCAAATGGAGAAAGTAGCAATCATTATGGGTTGTTTGAACATCATGTCTATGCATGCTGCAATGTATGCTAACTGATTATGTGTCAGGTTGTTTGCATGAATATGTACCAGTTTTCTTGGGCAGCTGCAAAGATGATTCGTGTCCAGTTTTGCATGGATAATTGGAGACCAGTATGCATGCAGCGTGCAACCTGCCCAACATGACTGTAGAGCAAACTGTGCGTATATAGGTGGTTCAGTGTATGCACACATTATACGTGCTGTTCCTGGACGCCTGCATAGTAGGAGCAGCATGTAATTAGAATGCAGAGCATGTGTTCATTTGCCGATATATTACTCTGTACGATGTGGACATAAAGGGGGAAGGGAAGCATATATAGCTTGCTGGACACGTGATACATGCGCATGTGCTGCCCTGCTGTCTGCGGATGCAGCAGAGTTTAAGTAAAACAAAAATGGTGGCAGTGGAGTATGGAAGCTACATGGCTGAATAAGTCATGTGTCCCTGCTGAGCTCCCATCACTGCTGCCAGAGATACATAGAGAGTGTGGGCTGCGAGTTGCCTGCACGCTGTGTGTGTGTGTGAATGTGTGTGAGGCAGAGGTGGAGAGAAGGCGGCGAGGACCAGAGGGTATCTCTGCGTGAAACGGGGGGAAATATTGCACTTTTGTAGATCAGAGGACAGAGCAAGGGTATTCAGTCCTTTTTGTACAAATTCATAAGAGAAAATGAGACGAGTTCAGTGATCAGGTGGTTTTCTATTTTTCCTGCCATCCACTCAGCCTTTCATGTTCCCACATTAGTCATGCTGTTTTCCTCATTGATGGTCCCTAAGGGATGATAAATTTTTACTGCAGTGGATTGAATGCAACCCTCTTCATGATCTAACAAATTACTGCTGATGTAATGGTCCAGCACTGGTGTGTGTGGTGAGCAGTAGCCAGGGTCCTTGCCCCGGATACTGTTCAGCTGTCCAGCATGAAGCAGACGACATGTTGCGCAGGCTGTAAATCTTCTGTTCTGCCATGGGTGTGGTCGACGACTCTGTGATGCAGTCTTCTGCTGCCATGATTTTTTACGGGTGAAGCCGCCGAGCCAATTACCAAATGGATTTAGTGGGAATGAGTCTGAGGAAGGGAAGGAGAGAAGGACAGAGGGAGGCGTTTATGTCTGAGTGTGAGACAAAGGTTTGAGTGTGTAAAGGGTGTGTTTGTGGGTGTGTTCACTCCTGCTGCAGACATGTGGCAGATGTGATAGATATTGGAGAAAATGCTTTGTGGAAATAGTGTTTTTCTCTCTATCAGAACCACATATTTACTTCTCAGTTTTCAAACCTAACAATGATATTTATTTTCATGATATTGAGTTTCCCTAAGGTCTCAATGCCTACTTCTCTAACTGATTTAGTTCATAGTATGTACTTCCTTTGTGACTAATGTAGATGTAATATGGATAATTATTGGATCATCATTATTATATCCTCAGTATTTTATACAGTCTATGGAGATGGCTCTGCTGATACTAAAGCCTTATTTTCTGTTTTGTTCTGTCACACAGAAACAGTTGAGAGAACGTTACAAATTTAAAAAAGCCTAAGAAGATCCGTGGGCTTTTAACATTTTTATTAAAACTAAACTCTGTTAGATTTATTATTAAGTTTGGTTTTATACATTTTCCTTTTGTAGAGGAGTGGCACAAACAATATATAGAGCATCTCACCTAACATTGGATATGGTAGACACTCAATCGCCACTCCTGCAGCAATTATTTACTTTGAATTTTATCTACATGTAAAACAAAGAGCCTCAGGGTCCACACTTCCTGCTTTGCTGCAGCTTCAGAGCAGTGTGACAGGCAGGCAGATAGCACTGTGACTTAAGGCTACCGCAGTGACTTCCAACTAGTCTCCATACAGATACCTTGGGAAAGGAAGGAACTGCAGTTGTGATTACACTTAGAGAGGAGAGTCCTGATCAGGTTCATTTTATAGTAAAATTCCCACAGTGCCCTCAGTCACATGACTGTGTCCTCCCTGAAGTGGCTGAGGCCACTTTTACCAAGGATAGAGATCCTGCCTCCACATTTCTGCTGCTTAATTAACACAAGATCATCTTTAATTTGCTGCTTGTCTCGAGAAGAGGGAGGTCCTTCTACCATAGCTTGTTGCCTTTGCTGCAGGCAAGATGTCTGCCTGCATGCTTGCTTAGCTCCTGCTTACTCATTTGCCCCCTTCATGGTGCATCTTATTATTTAAATCATAGCCTAACTCTTGTTGTATCTGAACAAAGCAGCACCAGCAGGCAACCTCGTTTTTACACACATTAATCCTTTCTCCGCTGCAATGATTGAGGAAATGTGTAGCTGCAATAAAACCAAGGTGAACTTTTAAGTATTTTGCTGTGTGCATCAATGCGCCTGCAGTGACTAACTGTCAGTCATCAGATTTTTCAGCTCTAGTGCATTTCTGGGCCTTCTGGTTAACATTTGCATTAACCCCAATCTATAGTGTTGTTTCTCTCAGCATGGCCTGTGGTGAAATATGAACAATGACCACGTTCTATTTTCCTTCTGACACAAGCTGCTCATTGAGTTAAATCTGGCACAAAGTGGCTTGATTTAAAGACAGCAATAACACTTTTAGTCTTCTCTGTCATTCAGCTGACAGTGAGCTTGATTACAGAATGAATGGAAGCTTAAAATAATTCAAGCATCAATGCGTTATTGTTTTCAGACATTGTCACCATGTTAAACAACATCTAATCTCAGAACACACAAGATCTCATTTTACTGTGGCCTGGTGTCATAAATACAATAATAGTTTTTCAGCTGTGCAGATTGCCTTCTTTGATAACACACTGATATAAGATAATGTGTAATCGGATGAATATTATCTGCCTCCTCTTTCCCATCTCTCTCTCTCTCTCTCTCTCTCTCTCTTTTTTCTCTCTCTCTCTTTATCTCCCTCGCCTCTTTCTTTCTCAGTGGCCTGGTTATTTTCCAGTGCTCTTAAAAGTACTCCTGCCTTTTTGGATTATCCATATTCCTTTTATCAGACAGATTATTGTGAACACTGTGTCTGAATATCCCTTCAGCATACTTCATCTCCACTGCCAGTCTCTGTATCCTTTAATTCTCCCCATTCTCCTCTGTCTGTAATTCTATTCTTATCTTTTCCTCTCTAATTCAGGCATCACAGAACTTATTCTCATTTCACCTTTTAACTTCTTGTTCACAATTTTAGGCTTAAAATCTTAACATCTCACTCACTGTTTCCCAATTTAAGATCAGGAGATAGAGCTTTGTGGTAGAGCAGCGTTATACAGAGGACATTTTAGATGGAATTTTTTTTTTTGCTCAGACTAGACTAAACTTTCCTCAGCCAGCTCTGCAGTTCAGGCAAGGATTCGATGCAACTTTGTCCCACATTTTATCACTCTGCCAGCTGATAATCATTTTCATCTCTGTGTCTTTTAAACTGTCTCTATAACAAAATTGTAAGAGGGCCTTGTTTTGCCACGAGAACATTAGCGCATTTACTCGCAAATTTCCTTGTCAGCATTTTCCAGTAAACACAATCTCCTCCAAATGCAGCCAGTCAATGCATCACAGATGAGTCTGTGTGGTTTTGCTTAGCCAGAAGGGTTTCATATTAGCTGAACAGCACAGACATGATCCGGCAATCTCAATATCACTAGCACACCTTTCACTACCCCAAAGCCAATTATAAATGATGTGGATCAGCTGTAAAAGCTGGTTTGAACTTTTGACGTGACCACACCCCTATTGTGTTGCCACCCGTTGCTCCCTGGCTTTAATCTTACTTCATGTTACCAAACCGTATTCCATTACATTTGCCAGGCTGCGCATAGCACGCACTACTTCATTGCCCTTACACAATGACTGCGCCTCTAACACAGCCCGCGGTTCCAACTGGGGGATTTGGAGAAGTTATTTTTGTTCTCCTTTCAGCATTAAAGATTAACATGGTCTCAGCCATCTTCACTCTCCCTCTACCTCCCGCCCGTTGCCTGTTCTCTTTCTGCCAGTACAAACTCAATTCTTTATTTAGAAACAGGCAGTTAGTGTAGCATGGGCTCAGGAGATTGCACACCACAGCCTTGTCAGGACTACTAGATGTAGGTTACTTCGCTCAGATGTGACATAGAATCCAGCTTTTGGGCCAGGCAGGCCGCCAGAGCAGGCAAGCTGATGCATACTGCCCCAAGTGTCATTCCCTTGTGAGTACAGGATGCAGACTGGGGTTGGGACGCCTGTTTGCGGTCCCTTGTGACTCACCTTCCAAACTGCATCGCTTCGCTTCATAGGCCCTCAGGGGAGTTTGTCATGGGGCCATGGAAGAGTGAGCTGGGCCTGGGCCTGTTACTAGTGTTTCAGATGCTAATATACTAAGAGCCAGTTCATAATAGACGAGAACTTGTTTGTACGACATGTTGTCAAACTGCATCTGAAGGCAAAAGTGTTTAAAGCTGTTCCGAACAGCTGTGCTGGAAGACAGGGTTTCATAGAGAGGGGCAAGACGCAATAATTGTTTAAACATGGGAGTAACGGTGCATATCATGAAATGCTATTTGTTAAAAGTCTGCTATAATGAGAGGTGTGCGTCTGCCTTCCTGTCTTTGAGAGGACTGATGCCACATCTGTGAAAGGTTTTTCAGGTCAGGGCCTTGCCTGCTGGTGCACCCATTAAGAATGGTCTGTTCTGTCTTTATGAAGTGGAAAGCCTTGACGTCCTTGTATTGTTTCAGTCCTGTAAGCTTTGCAAACAGCCCTGCAGGTGTTTGTGCTGTTTCTTCTGGCAGTAAGTAACGAGTGAGACGTCACAGTCTCGCTCCCTGTCACAATCACTCAGAGACACTTGCAGCACAGGGTTGAGACCTGATGTTTCCCGCTAGCTGTAAGTGACTTGACAACTCAAACGCTTGAGTCACCTTAAATTAATCTTCATCCTTAATGTTTTGTAAATAGGGAAATCACCATCTTATTGAGCTCACATATGTCTGTCTCATGAGGGACCAGCAGAGAGAGAATCATGAGTTAAAATGAACATTTGCACATTTAGTCAGCTTTGTTTCTCTGCCCCAGTTCTCTGTGAGGTGATATTTCTCTTAACCCTGTTCTTTGTGTTGTTTCTTCAGGCCCACAACCGGCACGGCAGCATCATCTCGTCCGGCCACAGGCTCAACCCGGCCACCCACTGCCAGCACAACCAAGAGCTCCCCAGCTACAGCCAAACCTGCCACCCCTAAAACTTCCACCACTGCTAAGCCTGCTGCCTCCAAACCAACCTCCACTACCCCCTCTGGTGGCAAAGCCCCAACATCACAAACATCCAGGACTTCAACCCCTGTGAAAAAAGGTTAAAAAATAAAAAAATTAAAAAAAAGTATATGTATTGTATTTTAAGATTATGGATTATAAAATCCCAAATTTCATCCGTAATTTGAATATATACATTATGCTGTGTTTTAGTTCCATTATAACATTGTTTAACCGTTCCTTGTGCTCTGTTTTCCCCTAGATGTTACCAAACCGGCCACCCCAGCGGCCAAAAAGTCTGCAGATTCTCCCCTTACCCGCGCTGCATCTACAACAAAGTCAACAAAACCTGAGACCCCCAAATCCGCCTCAAAATCAGATGTCACCGCCAAAAAGCCTATTGCTACTAAGGCTGCAGACACAAAGACACCTAAAAGCTCCAAAACGCAAGACAGTAGGCCCACGCCTTCCAAGACGCCTGCCTCCAAAACGGCTGCAGGCAAGACCTCCAGCCCCAAGAAAACTGTGGGCAGCAGCACCCCCACTCCAGTGAAACGTGGCCCCAAAGCTGCAACAATTGCTGAACCTGAGAAGGAAATTGCTGCAGCCGTCGCTGCTGCGGCAGCCATCGCTACTGCAGCAGCAGTTATTGCTGGACCACAGGAACCAGAACCTCCTGCAGAAGTAGCTGTGGAGCCTGTTGCTGCAGCTCTTGAAGCTGTACCAGAAAAAACTTCAGAGCCCACACCAGAACCAGTCTCAGCACCAGTGTCAGAGTCAGTGCGTGAACCAACACCAGAACCCGTACGTGAACCAACACCAGAACCCGTACGTGAACCTTCCCCAGAGCCCGTACGTGAACCAACCCCAGAGCCCGTACGTGAACCAACCCCAGAGCCCATACGTGAACCAACACCGGAGCCCGTACGGGAACCAACACCAGAGCCCGAACGTGAACCAACACCAGAGCCCGTACGGGAACCAACACCAGAGCCCATACGGGAACCAACACCAGAACCCGAACGTGAACCAACACCAGAACCCATACGAGAACTAACACCAGAACCTGTACAGGAACCAAGTCCATACCAAGTACGGGAAATATCTCCAGAACCCCCGTCTCAGCTGTCAGCAGAGCCAGAACTACAAGTCCATGAACCACTCTCCAGTGTTCAGCTGTCAGCCCAGTCGGACCTTTTCAAATTTGAAGAGTCTGCCAACGACTCGGTTCCTTCCCTGGGAACAACTGTCATGTCTCCTCCTTGTTCCCCACCAGGCCCCGTTTCTCCTGTCAGAGAGCCACAGGACGCCTCCTCTCTGCTGGACATGCATGTCCAGTCTGATCCCTGGGACAGGAGCCAGCCCCTGGCCTCGTATGAAATTCCTTCCCAGAGCGAGGTCAGTATGATGAACTTCCAGATAGAAGACGAAAAGGAGAATAAAGAACACTTTGAGGAACAGGAGACAAGGGAAGAGGAAGAGGAGGAGGAGGAGGAAGAGAAGGAGAACCTCTTTATGCCTACCTCCATGGCTCCACCTGCAGAGGCCTTTAGTATGATGGCTCAACCTCACTCACCCATGGATGATTTCACCACCAGGGGCCTGATCTCCCCTCATGAAAAGGAGGAGGCAGTGGAAAAGGCTGATGAAGAGATCAATGAGGATGATGACGAAGAGGAGGAGGATGAAGATGAGGAACAGAGGAGACTAGGCCATCAGCCGTCATCCATGATCACCGACATGAGCATGTCTCAGCCCTCTGATGAGTTCCAAGTCCGGTCCTCAGCCTTTGGCGGTTCAGCAGGTTGGCACGGTGACGACCTGCTGTCTGGGATGGACTCTGAGGACGTGAGCAGCTGCACCAGCAGTCGGCTGCAGGGAGTGTCTGACCTCAGCAGCACCCAGCACACTGCAATTTTGGAGGGCACCCAGAGCTCAGACGCACTGGTCGACTCAAGCCTCCGTGGCTCTGAGGGAGATGGTAATCTCATGTGTTCTCCCAACGTCGAAACCCTGGCCAACGAGGAGGAGGAGGACGAGGACGAAGAGGATGAGCGGGTGGATGATATGGACCTGAGTTCAGAGAGAGTAGAGGAGCATCACAAGGTGTTCCAGCAGCAGGAACATGATGAGGAGGACGATGAAGATGTAGAGATGCACAGTGAAGGCGTGACAGAGAGCTGTGGGAATGCAGATGAAGATGACTTTAATGAGGAGGAGCGTTTAGACAACCTCAATCGCTCTGTTCCTCCGCCTTGCATGCCCCCAGCCTCCTCCTGGGGTCAGACCAACCCCTTCTGTGATACCTGGGGTCAACCAGCCTCGCTGCTCTCTGTCTCCTCCCCGAGCCCTCTGTCTGACCATGGTGCAGCTGAATCTGAAACACCAACTCTGTCTCCCGCCAAGGCATGTTTGGACAGCAGTGGCCCTTCCTTTGTTCCTCAGTCAGAGGAAGAGCCCCAGCAGCACGAGGAGATGAAGGGTTCAGCCAGCGAGGAGGCTCACATCCTGCTTGCTGCCCCAGCTGTAGGCATGTCTCAGTCCAGCACTCTGAGTGGCACCGGTCTGGCTGCCCACAGCAGCAGCGAGACGAGCACACCTGAGGAACTCCGCGATTACGACAGCAGCTCTGGGGTGGAGTCCCGTTCAGACAAGCAGCAGACTCCAGTGCCTGCTTCAGTCCAGCCTGACATGGAGCAGGATCTGGGTATCCACTTGGAGAAAGGCGATGGAGAAGAAGAGGAGGCTGAGACACTCCCTGCCGACGAGGTCCTGGGAACCGGACCCCCAACTGCTCCGGCGTCCGCCCCGTCTTCCCCCTCCACCTCGGGAGACGAGGCCAGTGATACAGAGGGTGAGATGCAAATAAACGACCCAGATGCGCCGATGATGATGGGTGAGAGCGCTGGATTTGAAAGCCCCACTCCCACCTGTAATCTGCCCGCTCTTGAGGAGGATGAGGAGGCGGGCGACACACCCGCCGGAGAGGGCGAAGAGGACGGAGGCGGGGCAACCCCTCAGTCAGCCAACTCTGTGGCATCTTACGGCTTCGACTGCACCACATCCAACTCCAACGCCCACTCCATGGCCGAGAGCTGCGGAAAGAGCCCGGGGATCTTCTCCCTGGAGAACGAGGAGCAGCTGCCTGAGGAAGCCAAGGACCCCTCCCTCATCAAGGAGCTGACCCTGCCATCAGCTGCTGCTGCCGCTGCCCAGGCAGAGAACCTCCTGGGTAGACCCGTGGACCTGATGCCTCTGGGCCTCCCAGGAGACATCCAGTCCAGTTTCGATGAGCACCACTACATGCTGGGGGGAAAGGTTGCAGCAGACCACCTTGGGGAAGACGATCCGTTGGAGCCCAGTCACCATCTTGTGGCCGAGGAATCTGGAGACACCGGCGACAACCAGCCGCCGTACTACTCGACCATTTGTGATAAGACTGATAGTTTTCTGGCAGGTAATGTATAAGTCCCTCCTATTACCCCCGGAATGCACCTTTTCCCCGCAACCCTCCCCTTTTACCTGTTGTTCGTTTTCTCTCCAGTTGGGTTAGATGGCTTAGAAGAAAAAAAAAAAGGAGAGCAAGATTGTAGGAAAAGATTTTAAAAAAATGAACAAAGGAGATGGGAAAAAAATGACTGTAGCAATTTTTAAATGAAGCCTCCCTCTTTCATACTGTTATGGTCATGGTTATGAGTGTATGGCTTAAACTCCTTTATGTACAGTAGCCACTACCATTTTCTAGTAGAATGTTCTTTTTAAGTAACACTGCATATTCTGTAGCCCCTGATGGGGTATTGACTGATTGGTCCAATGTGACTGAGCTTTTAAACCGAAAAAGAAAAAAAACAAACAGATGGAATGAAATGGACTCATTGTGTATTTATCCTACTGTTTTTACCGAACAAATGTCAATGATTTTTTTTTTTTTTTGGTTTTGTATTTGCTTATTTGTTTATTTTTGTTTGTTTTGTTCTGTTAAAACCTGGTCCTCCCTACCCTGTGTACACACGCTTCATGTTCAACAGCACCATAGCGATAGTCACATGCTCCTTTTTAAAAGGTTGTGTTCTTGTTTCAAGACTTTTAGCTGTCAAAATAAAGGCTAGATATTAACACGGCTGTTTAGCCCTTACAGATTTGTTGAGGTAGGTATGGGAGTATTAGATTGCAGTTGGTGAAGTTTTTACTGTGTGCTTCAAGAGGTTCTGCGCTCTTTGCATAGGTCGTTAAGGTATATAAAGTGCAGTCACGTACAGTATGTGTTTCAGGCGTTTTGGTTTTAAGTGGCTAAGCTTCAAGCCTCAGTTAGCTGATCATTTGTGTTCCAGAAGAGACTAACAACTAGCCTATTATTTGTGATGAGACCCTGCATTGTCCTACATCGCTATCACAGCTTTACACTCGCTGAAACGTTTTCATAGTGGGCGTTTGGTTTACTATTTCAACAGTATATTGCATGTTTAACTAACAAAAAGACTGTGTACTACCTTGAATTTGAAACAATTCTACACTAGACATGTTCATAAATGAATGGTTCACACTAGGTTATCTTTCAAAATTCCATTAAAACATCATTGCAAGGCATTTTGTTCCTGTTTCTTATTTTCCCTATGGATCCAGCATGCCTGAACTTACTGTCCTCGTGTTTGAATCGCTGTGTATTTGTGTGTTTGCACAACGACTTTCCCATAGCATCTCCTACTTTACCCCATGGGAATAACTGTTAAACAGGAAGTGATGCAACATTGTACAATGTTGTATCTAAAATGGAATTTTGGTTCGAAATCAAAGAGGTAATCCAAATGGTGTCCCAGTGCCCTACTCTCCAGCATGCTTGTGCCTTCATGACGATCTCAGATTCAACTCTAGTTGAACATCACATTGAAAACACATGCTTGGTAGGGGAGACTCAGTTAAAGGTGCCCTGTGGAGTTTTCTTGTAAACAAACACAAGTTTATCCTCGAGGTCTAACAGATGGGGTTGAGGTATTTCCCTTCTCGTAAAACATTTGCAAAGACAAATATTTTAAATTCTACATTGTTTAGGTCCATGTTTGCAATTTTGCAGTTTTCTTCTTTGTCGGCGCGCTGTCAATCAGGAATCCAGCAGCCAACATACTTGTACAAACAAAACAGGGACCCACTTATAAAAATATTGCTCCATAGCACTACCAGTGGTGAAAAACTTCACAGGGTATCTTTAACAGAAATCAGACAGGAAGTGCACCACACACCTTACTTCCCTTCTTCATAATTTGTATGCACAGGTACCTCAAACACTCAAACAAGGTGAAACCTGCTCAGATCTGTCCACATCCTCCTGAATGTTCCCCTCGCACATTCAGCACATAGAAACACAAACATGCACACAGACATACTGGAGCATCTCCTCTCCCTACAAGCCACAAGAATGCATCTGAATGCTGAAGCTCAAGAAGACCAAACACTCTTCTCCCTTTCATGCCTTTTTCCTCTGACCTGCCTGCTCCTGTTCATCAAAACCCCAACATGGAAACACCCCCCCCCTCCGTGTCAAATTCAAAATCAAAATCACACACACGCCTCTAAACCTGAAACTTCTCTGGTTTGTGATATGGGGCATCATTTCTTGCCTTTTGAAAAATATACAGTTAAAAAGTGGCACCCAAAGTTAGGTGAATCAGCTGCATAATATTTGTGGCTTGGTGATCATGAATGGCACAAGACAAGATGTACAGTACACTTTCATATGTCCATTATCAGAGTCAGTTCTGTGTGATGTTTTTGTCAGTTTTATTCCCCATGTGTTCATTTGTCTATTCAAATACCTGTCGTCTGTATCATACTGTGTATTTATGGCTGCTGTCTTGATAACCAACTTATTCCAAGAGGACAAAGAAACCTATTGTTCTGTAGTCCACGTTAGTAAATCAATCACACTAAACTATGGTTATATTAAAGGAAATACAACTTCAGAGAGAAAACAACTTGCAGTAACTACCTTATGATGTGTTCCTCGTTCCTGGTGTGTTGATACAGTATACAGTATTGTACTCCTGTGTCATGGATGTCACTTTATTTTGAGAACCCCTTTCTTTTTGCGTCACACCTTCGCCTTCACCTCTTGTCAGATCTCTCCTGAACCCTCTTCTTCCTGGCCCCATGTTGTTTTTCCACCCGTTCTGTTTGATGCATGCATCTCCAATGGATGCACCAAGTGACCTTGACTGTCTCACAGGAGACGAGAAGAGAGGTGAAGTGGATGGAGACCACAAGCTGCAAACACACTCGCAGGAAGACAACCAGAACCAGAACCACACTACCACTGTCCGTTTAGCCAATGGCCACTACTTGGCATTGGTGCCGGGCAACAGGAGGCCCATTGACCCGAATCTGGCAGCACATTTTGCCAAGATCGCACCCCCTCCTCCTTTGATAGAGACCGGCGTGGACAGTCGTGGTGGCGGGGAGCAGTTGAGGAGGCTGGAGCAGCACCAACAGAAGCTGAGAGAGATGCAGCACCGCCAAGAACAAGAGAGGCAGAAGAGGCAGTGGCTGGAGGAGGAGCGGTTGAGGCTGGAGCAGCAGAAGCAGCTGGAGAAGCAGCGCAGGGAGCTCCTCCAGCTGCAGCTTCAGCAGCAGCAGCAAGAGCACCGCCAACGCAGGCAGGTTCTGCAGTGGCAGCTGGAGCTGGAGCAGCAGTACCGTATGCAGCAGAAACAGATCCAACAGCAGCAGCAGCTGAGGAGGAGCCCCACTGGAGTCATGGTCTCCCCCTCCTCAGGGCTCTGCACCATCTACGAAGCCATGGAAACCAGCGACGAGGAAGACGAGGCCAGAGGAGAGCAGAACAGGAACAGACAGGTGGCAGGGAAGAGGGCGCCGTCCTCACAGAGCGCCACTCAGGGTTTCCACCGGCAGCTGCGTCCAGTGCCACCGCAGGACCTGGAATGGAACAAGAAGGTGGACATGGTGCAGCAGCTCATCAACCAGACCTTGATGCTGTCTGGAGATGGGGGCTGCCCACCTCTGCTCCTCCTCCCTGTTGGGACAGGGGGCACCCTAAGCCCCTTGGAGAGCAGCATGTGGCCCAACATGCTGCCACAGTTCAGCCCTCCTGCCGCTACAGTCACCTCCGTCAGCAGCTACTCCCCAGACAGTCAGGGCAGCTCCCCATCCGGAGACTGGACTGTGGTGGAGGTGGAGACCCAGCACTAAGACCACCAACCAACAGGTTGATCAACCAGTAAATAAACCAATCAAAGGAAATACGCTTTTTGGCTTTCTGGTGGAGAATTAGATGAGGAGATTGATTCCTCTCTCATGTCTGTACACTAAATATGAAGCTACTACTAGCAGTTAATTAGCTTAGCTTATTTAAGCTTAGCATAAAGAATGTAAACAGGGGGAGACAGCTAGCCTGGATCTGTGCAAAGGTATCAAAATCCACCTGCCAGCACCTTGTAAAGTTCACTGATTATCACGTTACATATAGTTTGTGTAATCCATACAAAACCACAGCATAAAAATGAGAAATTCTCATGTCATAGATGGGCTATTTGATCATTTATTAGTCTCCCCATGAAGCACAAATGGTTTTTACATTTCCATTGAAGAAACAAGATAAAAACGTGTTAGTTTGTGATGGTTGGTGGAGCTGGTTTGTCACCTTCAGACTGATCTCAGATAGCTGTTTCCACATTACCAGTCATTATGCTAAGCTAACAACAGTTATGAGAGTGAGATTTATTGGTCTCACCTAACTCTCCATGAGAAAGCCAATAAGCATATTCCTCAAAATGATGAACTACTCCTTTAATCATTAATATGCAATTCACCAGTGACAGATTTGTATCTGTACTTAAACAAAACATTATCGTAAAA
Source organism: Seriola dumerili (assembly GCF_002260705.1). Taxonomy (NCBI): domain Eukaryota; kingdom Metazoa; phylum Chordata; class Actinopteri; order Carangiformes; family Carangidae; genus Seriola; species Seriola dumerili. The sequence continues at coordinate 2,076,010 of NW_019174368.1, forward strand.
CATATCGCACAACGCAGTCTTATCTGAAAGGATAAGAATAGTGATCACTACATAACGTTTTTAATTCAGTCACAAGTCAGATCATCATATGACCACACAAACTTGACTTTCAATTGATTTCAGATCAACATCCTTATTATCAGAACAAATAGACTGTAGATACACTGTGTCATTGATTACTGTTACCCAGACACGCATACTGTAACCTCACATTAGAGCATGTTTCCGTACCAGAGGCACTTAATAGCACTTAGTGGCACTCCTCAGCTGTCTGACTCTGAAATGCACTGTAGCTGCTTTAGAAACACTGTCGTCATGTGCTGTGTGGGGCAGCGCTCCACTGTTCGTCTCTTTTGTATGTGTCACAACCAGATACTGAGACCAAATGTTGGTCACCCTCTAAAATGAGGACTTGAGCTATGACAAATTGCACTTGTTATTTCTTCTATTTTTCTTTTATTTATTTTTTTATAGTGTGGGCCAGTGTTCATACAGGTAAGTGGCAGTACTGTTAATAGATTTACATGTTTGTGGACTTAGGAATCCTAAATCTTCAAGGTGAAGTGTGTGTGGAAATATTTGAAACAACCCCCATTGTGTGTATAATGTGATAAAGCCTGTGGGAAGATGATGCTGTGATATAACCCCCCCTCCCCTCCTCCTCGCACCCTCACGTCACCCAGTCTCCAGTCAGTAAATGTTACTGTGACTTCACTGGACAACCAGGTTTTTATGGACTTAATAGAGCCGTCAGTCATGGAGGAGGAGGAAGAGGAAGAGGAGGGGAGGGGGTGGGGGCGTGTGGGAGAAGAAGGCCCTCCTTGTTCTACTGCAAATGGAGGGAGAACAGAGGGGAGGCTAGCAGGGTGCTGCACTGGTGGGGGTGAGGGTGCCGGTCGAGGTGGAGGGGGGCGGGGGCAGGGGCGTAGCTGTTGTCTTCCCTCTCACATTCCAAAGTTGTAACCTCATTTCCTGGGTCGGCCAGTATTCAGGGAGTCTCCGAGGTTACCGATGATGTCATTGGTGGGAGAGAAAGGAGGATGTCTGAGATGAGACAATGTGCCACTCTGGAAAAGGCAGCCGGTGGAGGGGAGGAGGGGCTGGGGGCGAGGGGATGGGGTGGGATGGGAAGATGGAGGGCAAAGGGGGTTAGTCAAGTACCAAAACTCAGCCCATTCTTAATATTTACTAATATATATTCATTATAATATAAAACGGTTATGAGTTTCTGCACGCCGTCCATATATATTTTGCTGCGTCTTGTGATTTGTGCAACATATCATTAACATGTTTGATCCTCATCACTGGACGAATCAGGTAATCAGAACATATCAGTTTATCTTATATCAATAACTGTGATTTTAAATGTCTGGTGTGGAGAGAAAAAGCACCTGCGTGTTTCTCTTTGTGTCTGTAAAAGGAAGGTGAGGTCAGTCTGAGCTCAGAAATTTAAAAAAACAACAACAACACTGCCACCTGTTGGCTGCATGAGAGAGACACTCACCTAATGTTTATTCTACAATATCACTATGATGATGATTTACAATAAATCATTCCTATTCGGATCTATATTCTAATACTTTACTTTTATGCAGTGCTACTATTAGTAAAATGCACATTTTTATAGAGGCACATGAATCCCAGATGAATATTTATGACATTTGAACGCAGCATGTACAGAATATAGTTTTATAAATCATTTATACTGCAGCTACACTGTGCATGTTCTATCAAATTATGCTTGTGTAAAAACAGTAAATGTAGCTACTGCTGCTATATTATCATATCTAAGAGTTTCTACTAGTTTATCAAGAGGTATAATCCTATATACATCTACAATAATAATGCATGCACTTATGAGTGGACCTATATGTTAACCTATATAGTTTTAATGAAGTCTACAGTGCCTGTAACGTTCCTTTACATTGATATTTTGTGTGTGTGTTTATCCTTGCAATTAATTTTCATATAATACAATTAGCATACAATATAAGTGTTTACATTATTAATATTTTAATATTTGTTCTGTGAATGTTTGCCATCATCTTTTTTTTTGTATTGCAGCAATCTTTGGTGTGACGTTGTTGTTCCATTTGCCAAATCATTTTCAGTATGAAATGGGAAAAGTCACGGCTCTGCATATGAAATAAAATTGGTTGAAATCTGTTGTTCGTGTTTGTGTCGTAGTGTGTCAGACTTTTAATGCACACTTTAAAAAAAAAATAAGAGAGGAAGAACTCCTGAAACGTTTTTCACTGAGTATTATTTATGTAGCACTTACAAAACGGTCTTCATAAAGAGCTTCAAAGGAGAAGTAGTACTGCTCCTTCTACTGTCAGGGCTGATGTCAGACATACACAGACACTAATAAAGAAATGATAAGAATTAGAGAAGCACCAAGTGGAAACCAAGTGCTTTGAATATATGAAGGGAAACTGGAGCGGCACTCAGACAGCTCCTGCTGGTGAATTGTCACATTTACTCTGAGTGACATGCAAAGCACATGGTAATTAGAAACTGCTCCCCTGCAGTGATGTGGCTCAGATGTTGAGCGGCTCAGGTGATGCTCTGTGCTTTCTGAGTGGCTGAGAAGCTGTACAGGTATTAACTCCAACGACACATAACCTGTCCTCCTGATACACCTCTAAGTACAGTCGTAGGTTACAGTTTTCCGCTCTTTAAATACTATTTTAAACTAGAATTCATTTAATTACTAGTTCTTTGCTTCCGCTACTCAGACTAGTTTCAGGTTACATCCCTGTTTATCCAGAATCATATAAAATATGAACCATTTGTGTGAAATTTTGTCATAATTGCTGAGTGAAGTCTTGAGTAATGGCTGAAAAGTGTTTTCTGAGGTCACCATGACCTTGACCTTTGACCTTTGACCACCAAAATCAAATCAGTTCATCCTTGAGTCCAAGTGAACGTTTGTGCCAAATTTGAAGGAATACCCTTGAGGAGTTCTGGAGATATCGCATTCAAACGGCCAAAACTTTACTTACAATAGAGAAATTATTAGATGGTTGTACTGGTATTTTTTACTCTTCAGCTACTGTGTTGAACACATTAAATCTACATTCCTGACCTTCCGACACATCATCTGCCTCTAACAAACACTAAACTAAGATGGTAGATTGGACTGCATCTAGTAGTAGCTACCTTACGGGGTCAAAGGTCAACAAAATGCAGGATCCCACGTGTCTCAGCTCAGTTCAATTGAATACTGTGTTGCTGGATGAGGGAAATTTGGTTTGCAGATGACATAACTAAGGGCTGAAAAACACACAATACACAACAGGGGAAAACAAGCAGCATAGACAAATCACATCAAACTTAATCAAATTGATTTTGTTAATAGTGTTAAAGGTTTAAGTTGTGGCATCTTCTAGCTGCTCCTAAGTGACCGGTTCTGTCCAAATCTGACTTTCTTGGCAAAAGCCGTCTTTGCTCTTTATTTAATTGACGGTGTAATGACTGTATGTCAGTGGGTGAGTTAGTAAATTTCCTCTCCCTGCATATGTTTAGGGTCATGCCTCCTTTACGTCTGTGAGAGACTCCGGTGACACAGTGGTCATATTGTTGCAGCAGAAGTCTCATGCACGGCAAATTCCTCTTGTGCCAATAAGGCTTTCATTCATCCGTCTGCTGTGGTGATGTGCAGCGCAGGCTGGTTTTCTTCTCTGATTCGCTGACAGCAGATGACACTGCAGAAGAGAACAAATGCAAGTGTCTGATAAATGCCGTGACAGAGGTTTATCTGCCATTGGTAAACACCAGTCCCCAGAAAGTGTTGACCCAGCTGGAGTGCTCTTTAACACATATAGTATAATACCCAAGCGTTTTATATGACAATTTTCAGAACAATCTCAGCTCTTTCTATGATGAGGCCCCTTTTTGTCACAGAGCACTTTGCAAACAGATCATTTGGCCCAAATGTTAAAACATTAAAGCCTAGTTTTTTAAATTCTTCAAATATCTTATATGGATTAATTGTTTTTTGTGCTTGAAATGGGTGTACCAAAGTCTATAGGTTCATAAAAAATAGAGCAATATATGAGTAAAATAGTAGATAAATGGATAATAAATGCCTAAAATGATATCACAGAGTCGTAATGTTGTTTATCACTCTACTTTCCCCAAATTTTAGAGACTATGAGTCATGTATTATCTCAGAAGAATCTGTAAGAGAAAGTGGAGAGTCTACAGATTCGAACATTTAAACCATATTTCTACGCTGTACTATCGCAAATATATTAAAGAATATCCATCAACCTTAGAGGGTTAAAAGGCGTGGAGGGGATCCTTTTATCTCAGGGGCCCCTGTGTGGGTTCATTACCATGTTCTTTATTATCTGCATATTCATTAAAAAGACAGAAATGGTATCCTCTCCAATGATCACTATGATCTTAAATTATGTGATTCAAAAGCCTAAAGGCCTTCTTAAACACACATGAGTGAGCCGTACAATACAGTACATGTCCTCCAAAGAATTAGCATCAGTGAAGCTAACACAGTTGCTAGCTTCCTCAACAGGCCAGTAACGCTGTCATGTTCAAATGTGATCAACAGGTCTCAGGTTGAAGCAGGAGGGCGCTCGGCTGCCGCAGAGATCTGTGCCCATTAACAGCTGCGTCAAGCTGCCCACAGAAAGCAGCGACAACAGCACAGGAAGAAGTATGCTGGTGTCAAAATAAAAGCATAAATAGACTACCACATGCCAAATACAACAGGTGTAGTCAGTTGTTAGATCACAAATGATGGCCATATTCCTGTAAAAACATCCAAAGAGATCGGAGAGAAATACAAAAACAATGATTTTCATAAATGCTGTTTAAATGTGTAGAGCTGCAATAGTGTGCACAAATTTGCAAAAGGCAAATTCTTAGAGTATTAATAACTCGGACACAACGAAGACATTGAGAAAGAAAATATACACAATTACAGTTTGACTCTCAATCCTCCATTCACACACAACAACGTTCTGTTAAAGGACACTGGACTGGAGAAGCGGTAAAATGTATTAACTTTCACACTGTGGCTGATCTGCATTTGTTTGACGCAACTGCTATTTAACAGAGCCCCTGCAAACTTGACCGGTGCAACCCAAACTGTTGTAATGTTACTCTGTCCCTGTGGTAGGTTGAACTATCGTTAACTCTGTCAAAGTGCTGCTAAAAGTTTGTGTTTGACGGTTAAAATGTGTGTCATTTGTGTAATATATGTACAATATGTTACAAATTACCACAAAGATGCCTCACTGAGTAGCTGTGTTGTAATTTGATGAACAGCCAACAACCGCTCACATAAGGTTCGCTTCATAAGAACTGTGTGCGGCGTATCTTGCTAATCAACAATTAGCTAACTGTTAGCTTAAAGTTACTTTTTATGTAGAGTTAGATCCAAAGACTGTATATAAAAAGCCAAAAACGTGGTTACATTAACAACTCTTTATTAGGCCTGTGTGCCTACTACTGGACCACTGATGCCTTATGTATATGCCTATGTTGTAATTTGATGAGCACTCAACCACAGTTCACATATGGTTAGCTTCATAAGAACCCAGTGTGGCGTAGCTTGCTAACCAACAAGTTAGCTAACTGTTAGCTTAAACTTACTTTTTTGTGGAGCTTAATGCGTTAACTGAATCATCGTCGGGCTAGAGCCAAAAATGTGGTTGCACAAACAAGTCTTTGTAAGGCCTGTGTGCCCACTACTGGACCACTGGTACATTATGTATATGCTGATGCTGGAGAATGTTTGTGTCCGTTTATTGATTCAAGTTTTACGTTGAAGGTTAGAACCGGAAGTCACATTTTTTATTCTCAACCTGACTTAACACTTGTTTCCCCCCTCCCCAGCAGCATCACTCACCGGCTCTCAGCTTTCCGCAGAGCCGAACAGGAGTGCACCGCCGCGGGGGAAGATGGCTTTAGTTACCCCAAATAAACAGGGCAGAGTCTGGTGGTGAATCCTGGCGGGTTTCGGGTTTCCTCTCAGTGTTTCCCTCACTGAGGATGAGAAGACAGCCTGCAGCAGCGGTCGCTCTCTTACAACTACAGGACACACTGCACTGCGTGATGCAGATCAGAGTCCAAGAGTTGACATCCTGCTTTTAGGAGGTGATGGTCTCCTCCTCTCTCCTCTGCTCACCTGCTCTTCACTGCCGTCACGATGTTAACATTGTGCAACTCAGTACATCAAACTGCGCCTTTTTAAGAAAAATTTCAGGACATCCGTGCTTGTGTTTAACCACTGGAGGACTTCACTTGACGTGTCTACAATGATCCCTCGGCTGTAAAGTGAGACGTACATTAACAGAAGTCACCTGGAGTCACCATCTGATTGGCTGTCGAGGCTCATGATGGCTAATAACGAGCTACAAGTGAGTTTGACAACTTTTTCATTACTGTGGCAAGGCTGCTGTGTCAATGTGCATATTAGAGCTCAACATGTGCATGTAAAGATGCAATGACGCAAAACATCTGAAGATTTTTTTTAATTGCTGATATCTGTAGTGATGGGAGGATGTGTGTGATGGAAACTCCTTGTTTTTGATGTCTGATGAGGGATATTGTTCCTTTAAAGGGGTATTCTGGCAATTTAGTGTTAAGCTTGAATGATGTAAGCATTTGTAAAAGATGGATTTTTTTGATGCGAAATTGATGCTGCATCCTAATTTTTGGCCCTAGTATGGGTTAAGTTTTAAAAATGCTAGATACTACAGTTTCCATAATAGAACTCAGTAGCATGTTGTTATTAAACCTCACATGCCTGGTAAGTGCCCAGATCTTTCAAACTCCACACACCAAATTTTTTAACACAGATCTGTTAAAATTTGTAGTATCCAAAGCCGCACTCATATGGAACAGGCAGGTAGAGATTCCCACGTTTGTGAGTTGTGGGTGTTAACATCATTCAACAACTCAGGCCAGTTTAAAATGTGCGTTTGCTTTTTCAAGCACTTCTTTGTAATTGATTGCAAAGCTGGAGAAATACATTTTTTCAATCTTAATTTCAACGCGGTTGTAAGAGACTCATAATTACTGAAACAACATGAATGCAGCACAAGCTCAAGCCAGGGTTATCTAGGAGTCACAGACATTAGTATTCTACTGTTTTCACAGGCTGGGGAGTACTGCCCATTAACAATTACTTTCATACACATACATATTTATCCATCAGAAGTTCCCACAGTCAAAGGTGACGTCTTCAGATGTCCAACAGAAAGTTTAATACACAAAGAATATTCAGTTCACATTGATACAAAACATAAAAAATTCACATTGGAGAAGCTGGAACCACAGTTATAGATTATCATAATAAGAGTAAACTGCTCTTCATTTGTAAGTGGGTGGAGTGCTCCTTTAATGACTGTCCACTTTAGGAACTGAAAGAAAGCCAGTAGTAAATTAGACTGTATGACACATTAAAGACAGAAAGTAAAACTGTATTAGACTGTGTTTGCCTCTGCTGCTGCCTCGCCGAACGTCTGTGCCCCTGCTGTGACCTCCCGTCAGTGATCAACATATACAAACAGACAATGGACAAAACAAAGTCAGTGGTATTTGCAGGACAGAAGACTGCACTTACAATGTTAATGCGACTTTAAAGCATTTCTATTTCACAAAAGATAAAAGTGGGTGAACACTGTTTCACTAGTAAAATCACCACTACAGCATGTTTCCACTATACCCTTAAAACAGATTACATGACATGATTTCCCTTTTGTGACACAACGGTTGCCCTCAGGTAGTCAGAGTTGAGTCATGGAGGGCGTTGTGGTGTCAGAGCCTCAGGTCTAATTTAGAGGGCTTGGGTTACAGTTACCCTGGTGTCAGTCCAGCCCACGACACAGCAGAGGAAAATGTTAAAAATTTAAGGGTGAGCTCTCGTGCCAGGAGCCAGCACATCCCTCTGTGGTTAGTAACTCGTGTCACAAGGTTAAACTGCTGCAGAGAGCATGTGCACTGGATATTATTGTATATTTAGAAAATTTTGCTCACTTCAACTTGATAAAGGTTTACACAGCTGAAATAGATAAAAAAAAAAAAGATTTGTGATTGTGCGACAGCATGTGCTGTAATTACAACCACAAACCACCAATGTTTCCTGTTTCTGTCTACAACCTGTGTGGGTTCAGGTTTAAGTCTTTCCTGCAGCCAGTAAGCAACAAATGTGAAGATATTTAAAAAAAAAAAAAAAAAAAAAAAAATGTGGCAGTGCCCATAAATCAGACAACTCACACTCCGTCCTTTACACAAACCATTTGACGTGGCTGAATCGTTTGTTGTGAGTGAAAACTGGCTTCTTACCTGACATTTAGCAATTTCCCTGAACAGGGAAGGTGCCTGCAGTGTTTCTTGGAAAGCTGCGTTGCCTGTGCGGGCACAGGGATCAACAGCAACAGCTAATATGTGTCATAGTGCATCATCATGTCCTGCCTTGCACCAATGGGACGGTCACAGAAACGCAGCTTTGTACCTCAGTCAAAGATTCAATTTGCCATTTTTGTCCTCCTCAAGAGTACGAAAGAAAAATGATGATAATTGAAAATATTTGAGGTATCTTGACAACCTTGAGTCAATGATAATTATCTCTATTGCCTTAGAAATATTGTGTAATAATTAATTCTGGCTGGGTGTTAATGTAATATACCAAAATAGGTATTTTTGTTGTGTTTTGGTAAAAAAAATGAACTTGATTCATTATAGTGCTGCGTGGCTGTGGATTGTTTGCTGGTGTAACATGGCCACCAGAGTTGTTTAACTGTTATTATACTGAACGTGTCTATATGGATCATTAAACAGCATTTTGTTTTTATATATGTTTCCAAACGTCCTCAAGACAAATGACTTCAGTTTACGCCGAGAAAACATGCAACATTTATTTTGCCATAATGTTTTCAGACATCTTTGCAGGTTGATCCTTGAGAAGTGTCCTGTCAATAAGAGCGGCACATTTGAAAGGACACTCCAGCACTTTAAGTGTTGCACTTCCACAAAGTTGGGGAACTTACAAGTTACACATTTTAATCTCTAGTTGGGGTCAAGCTCCAAAAATAATGGGTACTGCATTTCCCATAGTGGTTAAAACCTTGCGCCAGCTTGTAATGCAGACTTTCAGTTATAGATTTGTAGAGAGGGCATCAATAGGGTTATTTTTCTCAGACTTTTTCCCATCAGAGATTTTCTCACAGAGCGATCAACACTTGTACACTGAACTCTACACAGTAGTGATGAGTCATATACAATTAACTCTTGATTTATTTTTGCCCTGCTATGTTGATGATACATTTAAACACGTTTATGACCTCAGGACTCAATTTATATCTCCTAGATGATTGCCTGAGCTGCACTTGAGCATTTTCTGCCCAGTGTGACGAATTCAGCTTCCTTCTGTGGCGATGACGAGGGTTCAGTCATCATTACTGCAGGCCTGCAGACAGGCACTGAGCAACGGCTGATTGAGATCAAGGGCCCACGTTGGTAATGGTGATAGGCTGAACCTGTCAAAGTGGACCGAGGCACAGCGCCGTGGTGATTGAGCTCTTCCCTTTATTTCTCCTGAGTAGCTCATCAAGGCTGTACTTTTGCAGACACTCATCCTGTTGGAGGTCATGACTGCCAGACTCACTGAGGAAAACAACTGAAATGACCCTCTCTTCTTTCTCTCTACCTCCATCCCCCCTCCCATCCCTATGTGCACAGAACGAGGCCATCAATGTAAAATGTAGCTTAACTGTTGGTGCTTTTCTGCACTTTTCTGTGCTGTTCCTGTCGCTGACACTCCTGCATTCATCAATTTGCAGCCTGTTTATTTGTTGGCCCTTCCTCTCCTCCTTCAGATGCCTTTAAGGAATGTAAATCAAGCCTCCTGCTGAGGACGTGAGCTCTGCGCTGAGCTGATAACATAACCTACACTTTGAGTTAGCTATACACTCTGCAGCCGCCCTCTCATGAATTCTTTATTTCTGCTGGTTTCCTGTCGTTATCATCTGAATGAGTTCTGCAAGTCAGAGGAGCTGGTGCTTCTTCCTTCTGTGGCAACTCCAGATTACTTTTTTATTGATCGTCCGAGAGAGAGAGGAAGCAACTCCATCCATTTCTTTTATGGCACCTGAAGACTTTTGAGCACACTCATATGGAAGTGCTGCTGACCGAGATCTGTTGATGGTGTCACGCATGTTATAATACACAATGATGTCCTGCATCACACTCACAATAATGTGTGTCTCCAGCTGCCACTGCTATGGATAATAGGATTAGGAAACTGTGGACTTGACTGTGTCTGACCTCCTACGAGGGTAGCATTAGTGTCCTCAGTCACCCACACATAGGCTCACACACACACATGCAAACCCCCCCCACCCCCCCCCCCCCCCCCCCCCCCCCCCCCCCCCCCCCCCCCCCCCAAACATCCAGTGCCTCCTGCTTGAATCCAGGATTACACTGTGTCTGCAGATCTGTCTCTCCCCCAGATACCAGCAGACAAACATATAACTGCTGCATTACAGCCTCAGTGCACTGATGGGACATCTTAATGGCATTCATGAATAAAAACCAATGAGTGCGTCTAACCCTAAAATCACTCATTAGGCTGCAGGCAGAAATTCCCAGTGCCAGGGCGGAAAGCTGGTATCTTAAATACCAATGCAGAAAAAAAAAATCTGAAAAATTTCAAGTATCCCTTCAAGTGAGGATCCGTGACTCTCTGTGTTTCTATGCCAGTCTAAGGATCCATTTCCATTCAGCTGACCAGTCTGAACGCCAGCTGTTGTTGCTATATGCCCATCACCCACCAGGCTTTCAGAGGATTAGTTATCATTGATACCAAGCCAGAGAAGGAAAAAAATAAAGGAAAATACTACAGGGAAAATACACGTGAAGAATAGATGTAACTACTGGTTACTTGTGCCCAGCTACGTTTTGGCTTTTTCTAAGCTGGTTGTGCGAGTGTTTTAGGGCTTTAAGGGATTGTTGGTATTACAGGATTAAAGAATGTGTTGCTAAGAAGGACAAGTTGGAGAAATGGTGTTATGTTGAAGGAGCAACATATCGTAAATTCAATCTGGAGATGGTAATTTTGTCAGTAAGACTCGGGGATAGGAAGGTCACAGAGGAAGGGAGCCATTTAGGAGCCATGTGTTGGTCTGAGAAACGAGCATTGATTGGTTGCTAAAGTAGTTTTGTAATGCTAGTGGGCACTGAGGCTCAGCGGTGCTTGTGAAATAGCTTAGACTGTGGTTTTTAGCCTGGGTTTGTCACAGAAAGACCTCTCTGAGGTAAAAGGGACAAACAAGAAGACGGGGTATATTGAATCAGCAGAACAGAAGCAGAGCTGATCGATACTAACCAAATCAAATGTGATATTTTTGATTTAGAGCCTTAGACCGAAAACCTGATGATATTTGAATTTCATGATATTAAGGAAGTAGAATCGGTTAAAGGAGCTATTTGTAAGTTTAGCTATTGCTACATCACCAATATTAGCATTAACAGCTGTTTACTTACCAGTCTAGAAGAAACGTTGTGAGTTCAGCATCAAACTTCATTCATTTACTCACCAACAGCTGTCTCCAGAGGTGGGAACCAACACCGATGTTAACTCTTGTCTCTATCATGTCTTTTCTTCTACTGAAGTTAGCACGCTAACCAGCTCACCTGCTCGTCACTATCTGAAAGTGACTCACTGTAGCCTCCACTCTGCCCTGAAGATGCAGCACTGATGATGTAGGATGTATTATAACCTCTCGTCTTGTAAATGCAATGATGGCCGAAGCTCTTGTCAAACGACAATCACCATCACTTGCTCCTGGCAAGAAACCACGTTTCAGCCAGGAGAAGAAAATGGCAGAAAGGAGTCATCGGCACAGTACAGAGAAAACTGAAAGAAGCGATTGGAGCTGTTGTGACTTGTGATTAGCGTGTTAGCAGGTAGCGCGGCATGTACAGTAGCTCACGTGCAGATTTTACATTTTTTTTATCTTGCTGTGACACTTTCTGGTGTGACCAGGCTACGAAGCGAAAGTAGAACTCGGTAGTTGGTCGCCAAGCATTTTAAACTTGTAGTAAAATCATGTACAAAGTAGAGAAGTTGAGGTTGAAACGAGCTGTTTGAGTAGAAGCTGAAGTAGAGAGAAACAGAGGAACCTGGGCTGTGTGACCTGATTGTGGTTACACCTGAGGCATTTGAGATGAGTTATCCCGCCACCGCACAGAGGTCATGTGATAGCCTGTGTGTTGTGCCGCGGGACTGGTGTTGGGTTTAAGGGAAGCACAGACCTGAGGCTTCATGGGAGCAGCGGCGCGCTCGGCCGTGATGCTGCCCTCAACAGTGGACTGTCTGTTCTGTCAGCCCAGAGGCCATAAAAGTGAGACAGACGGGAGAAATACAGCTATTATTACCTGTTTGAGAGGGACAGGCAGAGGTAGTAGCAGGGTAGCCCAACAACAAGCCTACCCTTCTGAGTGTAACCCAAACTGAAGCCATTGTTGTTATTAAAGTCTCAAAGGCTGAATTGCTGGAACTGAGAGATACTGAGACACAAATAGTGGCCAGGTGCCATTGTGAGTTTGGCTTCTTTTTTCTTTTTCTTTTTTTTTACCCACCATGAACAATGCATGAGAGATTATGAGAGTTGTAACTCTAGGAGTATAAATAGTCTAATGAAAAGGATGCAGCGTCTACAGAGGGAAAGTCCAGAGAAGAGAAAGTTATACAGATATGTGCAGCCTGTTGTTCTGCTGCTTAACAAGTTGACATATGTCATCTTTCATCATCAACTGCCGCCATGTGAATTGTCATGGGCGCTGGAGCAGTATCATGAGCTGTTGAGTTGTTGTCAACTTGCTGCTCTGTGCAGTCAAAGCTTGTTTAAGGAAGTTGCCTTTTAAAAAACTAAAAAAAAAAAACTAAAACTATATTTGTGACCTGTTTTTAAAGATCTATATATATTCAGTAGGACCCAATAGGCTTAGGGCTGAGAGCCACAGACAGGGTAGGAAAGTTACAAATTATTCATATTGAATACCAGGAAGACTTAACGCATTGTTGGATTTGCTCTTTTTACTGGATTTGTTGACAATAAGAAAAATAATTCTATCCTTTTCGCTTAAATACTGCAATGTACCCAGGTCTGGGTACACATCAAAAACCTGTAAACAGCTGGGTATTTGCAGATGAGCCGCTGCTGTCTGTGGACTGCTGTGACCTTAAAGCACATTTCCTTTACTAATGGAGTCTTGTTTTCATTAGCCATTATACAGTAATTAAAGTAGCACAAATCTGTAAACATTTGTGCCGCTTGTGTGTGTTTTTCCTCCTCTTGTCCTGTGTTTATGAGTGCCATGCTATCGTAATCAACGGCATCAGTAAAGAGGGATAATCATCTGCATTATGGAATGGACCTCTTATCCCCCTCAGCCCTTCTGCCATAATCATTTTTAATCTGCTTTCCATGTCCATTACCATCGTGCCTGCTCAGCCATTCCATTACATAGCGGGGCTCTCAGCAGACATCATGGCCCCGCCACACAGCACTGCGCTCTGTGCCTCACACTTAAGCTGGTAACTACCAAATGTGAAAACACTGGGCATCAAACATTTAACAACTTTTTCAGACTGCAGTCTGCTCCATTCAGGTTTCTGTCTTTATGCAGGTCAAGCCACAAGGACTGAGTTCTGATTAGTTCAGTTTCCAGTCAAAAGTCCTCCAACAACTACAGTGTGAAAGATTATATTTGTCTTTTATTAACTGCCACCTTCCCTATTTGTCATCTTACACCTCCAATCAGTTTTTTCTCTTTATATACAACCCCAGCTCTCCCACACAGATTGCCTGTTTTGTATGTATCTTCCTCTCCACCCGAGAGGTGACGTTCCACATTCCTAGAGCCAGTCTACAGTGCCAGAGGTTGGCATGCCTAGGTCTCTCCTATTGCCATGACACCCAACTCTGATGCCTATCTCTGCAGGTGGTGGGCCCTCTGGGGGGGCAATCCATTTTTTTCAGCACATCAGCAGTAATGCAGGTTTTGTTCCTGACCGTTGTGACAAAGAGGGGGCTGAGCTGGAAGGCCAAAATGAGTTTGCTCCCTAGGGAAGCATCCAGACATCCAGTGGGAGCTCAGAGTAGAATCGCTGTTCCTTCACTTTGAAAGGAGTCAGCTGAGGACGCCTTTCATTGAAGGTTTTCTGGGTACGTCCGAGTGGTAGGAGACCCTGGGGTAGACCCAGAACCTCCTGGAGAGATTATGTAGCTCATCTGGGCTGGGAATGCCTCAGCATCTCCCAGGAGGAGCTGGAAACCATCGATGCAGAAAGGGATTCTGGACTATCTTTTTTATCCTGCTGCCACTGCGCCTCAACTCTGGATCAGCGGCAAAAAAAAAACAGATGGATCTTCCTTTCCAACACCCACCTGCCCAATCTGGAAACATAAAATCCAGAGCACGACGGTGGTTAAAAGTGTAGAGCCATGAAGTGTCTCATTAGTTCTCCTCTGAGTAACACCCTTATCCAGGTTGACTGTTGTAGGTCAACAACTCTGTTTGCTGCCTTTTTTATATGCAGGTAGTGCTCACTGGAGCATTTGGAGAACAGGGGGCAATGTCTGTTTGATTCAAGTCCAGGGACCCTTTTACCTCTGACCTGGTCATTGGCTGCACTTGACTGTTGTTTTTGTTTATTGTAAACACATCAGAATGTACCAGCTTCATTGATTGCTTGAGCAGATAACTATTCAGAAATTCTTTTGTTTCTGCTCAGTGTGCAAAATTGTATTTTTGTCGTTTTGTTTCAGTGTCCTTCACCTGTCCCATTTGCGCAAGCCTCTGTTACATGCATGACAGAAGCAGATTAAGTGTGTGCACCGCAGAGCTTTTCTCACTGGGGGGTTTACGTTGCCTTATTCCTCAGGAGCCTGCACAGAGCGACTGTTTGTTGCCGCAGAGTTCACAATGGACAAAGCTGGGAACACAAACATAAGCGTTCACTGAAGTCTCTTGAGAAGATCGACTCTTTCACAAAGATGCCATTCATGGTGATCTGCTCCTCCCCAGCTGTGGAGCGGACACTGCTGGAACACACACGCACACACGCCGCCTCAGACGCAGGCATGCAGACAGATGTGCACTGAAACACACACAGAATAGTCTTTCTCACCTAACCTTCAACACAGTCTTTCTCCTGTTTGCTCAGACCGGGAGAATCGTCTGCTCTCGCTCACGCACGTGATGCTTTCATCAAGCTGTGGTTGCACAGAAGGATATACATACAGCCGTGATGCACTGTAAAATGGCAAAAGGAGATTTGGCAACAGAATTTCCTCTGGAATATGAGGGATTTTAGGGATTAACGGGAAACACACATAGTCCAAGGTACATTCTGTAAGCTGTTAACTCATTCATAGAGGGCCAGAGTTGAATTTGTAACATAAGACTTGATATCAGCTGGGAATTTGGGTTTAGTAACTTGATGATTTTGTTTATATTTGTTATTTGTTTAAACAAGTTCCTTAAACAAGAGAAGTCATTGTTTCCACACTAAAGATTAAGCAAAAGAAATATAATATGGTTGATTAATGATCTTTAGAGATATGTTTTGTCACCCTTTCCAGGCTTTATGCTAAGCTAAGCTAATTGGCTTGCTATGATATTTGACTTTGTCAATCAGTACAAATTACAAAACCCATAACTCACCAAACTGTTGTTGAGACCGAAGTCTCGTTTAACCCTGCTGCTCTGCAGTCGAACTGGCCCACTCACCCACATAAGAGTCTGCTCACTGAGTGTGGCAATGTCCTGAAGTTAACTCTGTAGTACGCAGACTTCCCTCTGATCTGCTGTGTTGGCATAATGAGCAGCAACATTTCCTCCTGTTAGCACTCACAGTATCCAGATGACTTTGTCTTACACTGCTGTTTTATTTTTTATGAGCAGTTACAGTATATTAGTCCTGTGTGTGTGTGTGTGTGTGTGTGTGTCTCTGCATGTTCAAGCTTTTCCTCCATGTGTCCATGTGTATTATTTATGTTTTTCATTTGGTATCCGTCAGTTTATTCTATCTGCTGTGCAGTGTGTGTGTTTAGAGAGATTAATTGGAATTCACTGTGCCCCCCCCACCCCCCACCAAACTCCAAACAACACCCCCACCTCACCCCCCTTCTTAACCCAAATCCCATCCACTGCGTGTTGTAGGAGGCTGTGTGCAGACATCAGGATGTGAGGAGAATTTTAACGTGTGTTTCTACTCCCAAATTCTGTCTCGCTTTCTCTTTTACAAGCTGTGTTTCAGTCTGTAACACACACACACACACACACACACACACACACATACACACCATTTCAGTAATGAATGGCACTATTAAGAGAACAATGACCTCCTAACTTTACTCTTTCTCTTTCCCTCTCTCTCTCCGTCTTTTCACGTTGTGGCGAGCGTCCAGTTTGGACCGCTGAAGTCATGTTTTCCTCTGCCTCTCTTAATAAACCACAGTCCTTTTCTGCTCTCCTGAGGTTGCCACTTCCTTGAACAACTAGTTCAAGGGGTCACATTTGTTTCTGCAGCTTCCAACAATATGTGACACTTGGAGCATCTTCAAGGTGACACATAATAAAAAAGAGCCACATCCACTCATGCGAAAGCTCACGCCATGAACTTGTGTAATCCATATTTTCCCGCTAATAAACATATTTTCATCAACAGGAACTTCCTGGAAATCTTAATCCCCTGTTCCCTTACAAAAACACCCCTCCATGCAATATTTGGCTCAGGGTAAATTTATTAAATGATGGTTATTTTTGGCAACGCTATATTAACAATTAGGTTAAAAGTCCACTCCCAAGCCCCATCATTATTATTGCTTCATGTGAACTACAGTTGTTGGTGGGTAAGTGAATGAATGAGTAACCGTATGACAGAGTTAGGGCTGGCAACTGGAGCATTCCCCCACCATCTCTACTACAACAAAATGGACTTAATCTCTATTTATAGGCACAGGCACAGCAAGATGAGCTGACGGGCCATTAAAACTTAATCAGAGGGATGGCTTTCTGTCACCCACCGGCAGCACCGGGCAGAAGTCTGCTAACCAGAGTTTGTGACAGGATAATGCTTGACAGATTGGTGGCAATAAAGAAGAAGAAAAACAGGAGCGAGAGGGAAAGGGGAAAAGGTGTAAAGAGATGGGGGAAAAAAAATACAAACAGGGGGAGATGAAGGGTGTTGCAGATTTTAAGAGATGTGAGAATAGCAATAAATCAACATGACGGAGAGAAATTGTTTCATTTTCATTTTCCTCGGCAGCAGGTTTTCCCCTGAAAACAAAAGATATGTTGATTACAGCCTTAAGACCTGCAAACAGCAGACCCCAACCCTGTGTTAGACACACTAAAGCTGCATGTTTTCACACAATCATAACATTGCAAAAGCGAGAACAGGACTGCCAGAGCTTTGACAGTTTGTGTTTTCAGCATGACTGAATATGCCATGACTTTTAACGGCTTGGTTATACCAGAAAAGAAGAAGTTTGTATGATCTGCTGTCCGACCACATCAGAAGGCAAAGGTGTTCAGGCTGTTCGGGCCGGGCTCGAAGGTGGTGGTGATAACGGCGCATATATTCAAATAGTCTCTTCTGGAAGGATTCGTAGTGTTGCACTGTCACGAAAAGGTGACACAAGTAGTTCAGAAAGATGTGGGGGGGTGTTCGATCATCCATCAAGCACTCCTGATGAAATATACAGGCGCCTTTACCCTTGTTTTTGCTGTTTTTGTCGCTTTAGTTAAATAACGTTAACCTTGCTAATGTTTGGTATCTTTTTTTTTTTCTGCACATCATCATTTCATATGTCTCTGTCTCTAATATGTTTTTGCTTTTGCTTCATTTTCTCCCACAAAAACAGCATCTTCAACTCCAAACTCGTTCAAAAACTATCTCTCTCTGTCCGTCTCTCTCCGGGTTCTCCGCTCAGTTCGCCCCTCCCCCACCTCCCTAAAATATTCAGCCCGAAGAGCAGAGTCAGCGGATTCAGACTTTTTTTTTTTTTCCCATTTCTTCATATAACAAAAATACAAATGCAACGTCAGCCCCATGCCATTTGCATTCTTTTACACACGTGAATATGATTTTTAGATTAAATTCATATTATCCTATTTCTGTTTTTACAAAAACTAGCAAATCAGTTCAAGCCAGCACTCTCAAATAAAGCTGACAGCGATGCTCAACATGACTTTATCTTTTATGCTGAAATTGAATTCTGCATCATGCAACGTCTTGAACCTGCCAACACCACTGTTCACTTGTCTATCTGGTCTTTGTGACGCATAAATAAGTGCACATTTGAATTTTTTTTATTGTGCAATTTAATGCGGTTTACCACCAAAATTAACTACATTTTTATATCTAAGCAACAATGATCAATAGTTTTAATTTGACAGAGGATCAGATGACTATTTGTATGTGAAAGTCGTCAACCTAACTCTGCAATTCTCCTCATCTCTGCAGGGTTTTTTCAGTATCTTTATCGATCATTAGTGTGGTTTTCGTCTGCAGTAAGTAGATGTTTTCAACAAAAAAACCCCAAGAAAAACTTCATTGCAGGAACCTGCCAAGCACCGATCAGCAGAGAGACAAAGTTAGCGACTAGCTGGTGAACACAGTGAAGCGTTTAGCAGCTAAAGAGCCGCATCTTTCTGTCTAGAGAGCAAAGCAGCTAAAAGAGTGAATATTGGCCTAACATTCATCACATGGACAGATGCATGACTCTAAATGAATGATAATATTATTTCACTCAGAGTAAACATTATATAGCTCCAGTGAAGCGTTGGCACCAGTTAATGTTGGATATTAATGAAACTGTCAGACAGTCATTTTATTTCCCTTAATCATAAGATGAATCATAATCATAAGATGATTAAGGGAAATAAAAGGAGAAAATTAGCTGTTAATGTGTGTTGTGGTTCAGCCCTAACCTGGTGAACAGGTTGAGACTGTAACTTTAAGAGCTGGTATCTATAAACCGATGTGATCTTAGTTCCTGATACTGTGGTCAGCACCGTTTTAGTAACTGTATCTATTTCACAGACACGATGAACGAGACAGTTTGCTGCTACAGGCATCACTGCAGCTTGTGTTTGTGTTTGAGGTTTTAAGAATCCAGCTAGTAATGATGAGAGCTGAACCGTATCTGTGAAGGTGAGAGACAGTATGGATGCATGGGGGCTGCTAACTCTGCAGCCACCAGTCCACATTACACGGGAAGTATTCAGAGTCACAGCTGCTCGGTAAGGCGATATTTTACTACCTGCCCACAGATATGGGGCACATCGTTTATTTGTTTTATCAAAATGATGTCAAGCAAGAGCAACTGCCATGTTTTGCATATTTTGACTTAACTTCGTGTTATTTCACTTCCTATTCCCCTATAGCAGTGTGAGTGAAGAAGAAGAATTAGACATGCTTTGGTGGCTTTTTTGAATGCCATGCTGCACCTTCTCTGTCTATGAGTGCGTTTCCTTTTATGTAACCGTGTATGTTTCGACAGATACAGATAGGGAGCCAGGGAGGGCCATCTGCCACACAGCGAGGGCTCGGAGGGTCAGTGACCCCCGCACCGCTGAGAGTCAGATAAAGCCATGGTCCTGTGTGGGGCCCTTACTGACAGGAAGAGGACAGTCTGTAGCCACCAGAACAAGGTCGAGGGGTCTGGGATCAGTCGGTGCTGCCTGTGTGTGTGATCTGTGCTCACTCGTGTCTCGGAGGTGACGACTCAGCTTGTTGTTCTGCTTTTTGTTATGCCAGCTTGTAAAAATGCAGTTCATCTTCCAGTGGACTCGCACGCAGCAGGCGAACAACCATCTCTTCCTCTCTGTGTGCACTTCATGACCGTATGGCGCAGTGTTACGTCAAGGGGACGTCACAGGACTCAGTGCGCGGATGCTGCATTTTTTACGTTTGTATTTTTTACAATTTCTTTTCATTTGTAAATTGATGCTTTTGTGAGGAAAGTGAAGCCTCATCCTTTTTACAGCTCAATTAGATGTCAGGTCCCCTACAGTAGAGGATCTATCAAGTACATCATGGCGGGAAATGATTTGCCCCTTTGACCTTTTATCTCTGTGTGGTTTATTTTTCACCACTTCTCATTTACAAGCAAACACAGACCTGCAGGTAAAAATGTGTGTGTGTGTATATGTATATATAAATATATGTTGAACTTCCACGGGCACACACACACACACACATACAAGATATACATGGTCTGATAGTCCATTTTATATGACCACAATCTATCACAACAGCCTGTCTGTCAGCATTGGAAACCCAGTAGCAGGAAGCAGAGTGGCTGTGAGCTCTCACACTTACAAAACCACCCGTGTGTGTGTGTGTGTGTGTGTGTGTGTGTGTGTGTGTGTGTGTGTGTGTGTGTGTGTGTGTGTGTGTGTGTGTGTGTGTGTGTGTGTTTCTGTACAAAGTGCATGACGCCTCAGTCTCTATCTGGCATAGAGCAGAACAGGAAGCAGCGAGGTGGGGCTCAGAGTATGCCGTTCTCTCTTCCTCTCCTCCGCCTCGTTCACTCGCTCCGGATTTAGACTGGCTTTTGATTCCTGGCGGGAAGGACATCCTGGATTTTGAGGAGGCAGGAATAGCACTCGGTGTTGCCTGATTGGCACTGCTGTCAGTGTTGGGTGTGTGTGTGATAGTGTGTGTGTGTGTGATAGTGTGTGTGTGTGTGTGTGTGAGACAGCGGAGGGAGGGGGCTGGGGAGTGAAGCCAGAGCCAGGCCAAACATGGCCAGTGAGGACGTACCGGAGGACCTGCCAGGGGATCAACCACTTGATTCCCTGGTACCCACTGAGCAGAGTGACACAGAGTCTTTGGTAGGCAACTGTAGACTGAGCAGGCCTCAACATGGCCGCCTTTTTTCTTTCCATCCATTTCTATGGCCCTTCTCTTTTCTGTCGGCTTCCTCGTTCGCTTCCTGTAAAAACATCTCCTATCAGACAGCGAAGCACTTGCGAGTTTTCATTCCTGTGTGCTGTTGTGATTTTGCCCCACTGTGCGATCTGTCTTGCACCTCGCTCCAGAGCTGCTTTGTTGTAAAACACCAGGGATTAAGTTGTATTGTGTTGAACAGGAGTGCGTCACGGTACAAACTCTCCCTTCCTGTCGTTCATGGTGTGCTACTGCCTCTGCTCTCTCTTCTGCCTTGAATAGCTGTGGTGTCCGCTGCTGCTCACACTCAGAAACCTCTCAGGCCACATCCAGGATGATATATACCGTATATATGTATACATGTTCATGTCTCTGTCAGCAGTCTCAGTGTCTGTTTACATCTTTAAAAAGATGACAGATGTGATGAGTTTCTTCCACATCAAATTCCTTTAAAAAAAAAAAAAACTCTTCTAAAATAATACATTTCTGCACTGTTATTCCTTTTTCTGACCTTGTTCTAGCAGCAGTTTGGAAAACATGTTCAATTACATTGCCTCAGAGTTGTGCAATGACATAACATTGCATTAAAGCAGCAGTTAAAATCCTGCAAGCACTTGGCCTTTTTCCATGTGGTTTGGTTGGCTGCTCGGGCCGAGCCTGACTGTTGTACTGTATTGTGCTGCAGAAGGATTATGGCTTTAATGAGAGCAGAGCTGTAGCCCCAGCCTGCATGTAGCTGGATGGACATAGAGACCTAAGAAGTTGTAATCAGATCTGCTAAGCTGGATGGCTGGCTGCACGGTGCAGTGAAAGGCCCTGAGCACCCCGTCATCATACTCTGTCAGAGGGGAGGGGACAGTCCTCACTGTCCCGAGTGTGTGTACGTGTGTGTGTGTGTGTGTGCGTGCGCGCGCACGTATGATCTGATGAGATCTAATATCACAACATTAAATGAATGTGAGACACCTCCAGGCTCAATAGGTTTATAAAGAACATGTGTGCTTCTCTCTGTATATGGTAAAATATGGACAAATGAACATAAACAACAGATAAAATGCAGTTGCTCTGAAAGATACAGTCTTCTTTTGTAAACCTTATAATGTTCAGAGAGCTGGTGACTGTAGAGACCTGTAACATGGCGGTGCTGCTGGTGTTCACATTGTTTTGTCCCCTGTCTTGGGTTCAACCCTCTGTGACCTTTTATATCTGGGTTAGTGGTGACATCTCAGTTTAGCAATTCATGTTTAATATGGATGAAAACTGTTTTTTTGGGGGTTTTTTTTAGATTTTTTTGCCTTTATTTGACAGAATTTTCACAGAAAACAGTAAAAAAAAGAGGCAAGAAACAAAAGCGGGGTGGTGGGGGTGGGGGAGGGTGACATGCAGTGATTGAATGATTTAAGACGTCTGTTGAAGCTTGTTAGAATAACTCGCTATATATTATATCAACACCTGCTGAGTCAGAGGCATCTCCCACACATTTGGTGTTGTCGCCCCCCCCCCTTATTTAAATGAAGGAGGGGGATCTAGCCAGCGTTAGATGTGGCAGTTTAATGGCTTCAGTTGTGATGACGACAAAGGACCAGACTGTCAGGACTCACAGCAGTGAGTCATTGTCTGATCTCCGCCGCTTGTATGTTACTCCGTGATTCAAATCGCAACACGGGGTAATATGTCGAGTCACAGAGTAAGGCAGATGGAGCTTACAGCAAAAACACTTTGGAAAAGAATAATACAATGGGTGCTACCACAGTAAAAAAAAAAAAACTTTAAATTTAACTTTTTTTTCTTTTTTGTAATTACAATATTGAACAGATATTTTATTTGTGCATTCTGTCTTTCTTTTCCTCTTCATTTCTATTAATGGAAGCATTTCTGAGCTGCATTTGCTGTTTACTTCAGACTGCATGTGGTCTTCTTCTCGCAACAGAAATCACATCAAATTATAGATAAACAAAGTCAAAAAATCACTCATGAAAAATCTGGGTGTTTTATGATGAAAGCCACACTGCATGCAACACCGGTTACACAACTGACGATTATTTTTGCACATCTGTGTTACATTTTTGGATGTTACATATACACTCTTTGTGTTTATGTTTCCTTGTGACCCATCCAGAAGCAGACGAGACCCTGATTGATTTTAGTCTGTATTAATGCTGTTCTAATCTGCTGTAATCTGATTAGTGTTGATCAGTAGGAGAGCTGATGTGAGCACTCAGCTCTTTACACACTTAAGCGCTGCCTCTGCTGGGATGCTGCCTCACAGTCTGAGCTCGGCAGGTTTGGCATGTTGTCGGTTCACTCACAGAGTTGCTGTTTTCCGCCTCCTTTCATCCCACGGTGCTTCACTTGGTCAGAACTGTGCAGGATGACTGTTCCCAGCTTTGTCTGTCGTAATATCAGCCCAGCAGCGCTCAGCTGGAGATGTAACCCTTCTGAATCAGTTTCTCTTTCAACTCAAATTGAAAAAATCCCCCTCATACACAGTGGGCTAAATATAGTTTAACTTTTGTTCTTATGTTCTTCATAAGTAACAACATCTCCTTTGACTCCTTCTCGTGTACTGCCACCACCTCCTTCTTTTTTGGCCTCTCCTAAACCATCTCACCCTCCTCCTTTTCTCCTTCCTCAGAGTGATCCAGGTGGGCTGTCGGTGCTCCAGCAGCTCGGTCTGGACCAAAACTCGGACTTCTCAGACTCCAGTGTGCAGCAGCGCCTGGACGAGCACCGCGAGAGGATCCGGAGGGAGATCCGCAAGGAGCTGAAGATCAAGGAGGGTGCGGAGAATCTGCGCAGGGCCACCACCGACAAGAGGAATGCCCAGCAGGTGGACTCGCAGCTCCGCAGCTCCAAGCGCAAGCTGGAGTTCCTCCACGCTCAGCTGCAGGAGCTTGACGCACACATCGTGGTCAAAGGCCCCAATGACAACAAAGGTAGCGTATCCATGGAGAAGTGGTTTTTACAAGCTACTGTGGCGCTGTGTGATGTAGCAGTTGTTCTCTTTGAAGCAGCTGGAACATATTTATAACACCATCATTTATTCATAGTTTACACCAAAAGATCAAACCAGTGGTTTTACATGTTTTATCCCATCACTACACATCACATGCACTTTTTTTATCAGTGGTGACAAATTTCCAGAGTATGTATGATATGTTTTTTAATTTATTTACCTTCTCTGCAGACATTGGTTTCAGTTATTGGGAAAAACCTGTAGACTGAAAACCTGCTTTGGTGAGAAATAAATCCAAGTGAATCAACAGTCACATTAACATATTTTAATAAAATGCAGATAGCATAGCTAAAAATAGATGTAGTGTTTGCGTTGATGGGTTATATCCATCTCATATCATGATTTTCATACCATGCTTTCATAAATTGAAACATATGGCTCCCTTAAAATCCTTCTGTGTATATGATCAGTAAGCTCAGACCAGCTTAGTGGACAACGGGCTAAAACATGTAAAATCACTGGTCTTTAGCTTTATGTGCTGCCAGAGGACAACAATGATCAACAGTAACCCGTTCTCTAACCAACCAATGACAGATACCCCTAAGTCTCCAGGGTCGGTCAGTCGGACGTCGGCCAACCAGCACCGCATCGCGGCTTTGGAGCGGCAGCTAAACATTGAGCTGAAGGTCAAACAGGGAGCAGAAAACATGATTCCAATCTATGTCAATGGAGGTAGCAAGGTACTCAACCGTCAGCTGTTACTTTTACTTTACTGCACTACAGACTCTGTAACATTTGGTCTGTGCTCCTTTGCCCTCTCCCTGATCACCTCCTGTTTTATTTAAATCCCTCCACAGGACAAGAAGCTTCTCCAGTCGGCTCAGCAGATGCTGCAGGACAGCAAGACGAAGATCGACATCATCCGCATGCAGATCCGAAAGGCCATGCAGGCCACAGAGCAGTCTGAGGAGAACCAAAGTACCTATCATTCCTTTGTTTTTTATGTTCATCCTCTCAATTCCTCTTTCATCCCACCTGCCACTCTTTCAGCTTATACACACTGCATATTTTATGATGCGGCTGGATCAATTCTTGCTTTAGAACGTAACAGTGTACAGTCTTCCAGCTCAAACACACACACACACACACACACACACACACATTGTCCATTACAGCCCTCTCACTCTCCCAGGTTAGAGCCTTATTGATGTTCCTGCATCCCCTTGATGTTGCCCAACAACTAAAAGCCATGCCTCATTTAACAGAGGTTAGAGAGGGGGCAGGTCAGATGCGGGGAGTCAGGAAGGGAGTGAGACTGAAAGGACTGAGTCAGAGATGACGACAGAGTGAAGTCGAGGGAAGGAAGGAGTCGGGAGATGAAAGAGAGAATAAGCAGGGAGAGAAAACAAAGCTCAGACCAGCAGAAAGAGCAGCAGTGATCCTGGAGAGGACAACAAGCTGACTGATTTAGACATATGCCTCTAATGAGTCGGTTTTCTCTCCGTTCTCCTTTATTTTTCTCCACATGCTCTCTCTTCATCCCTCTGCTTTTGAAGCTGCTGTAATCAGTGTTTTTATATTAACATCGCATGACTACTTGTTTGTTCATCTTTGTTTTTATGACACACAGCTTCACTGTTCTGGTTCACTCTCACCGCTCTCATTAGCATCTTTTATGGCCACAACAGAGTGACATGGCTCTAAAAACCCACTGTACCTTACCTGCTTTGCACCAGACGTCAGCAACTACGTGGTAGCTGATCATTTAGCAGTTAAAGAGCCAGATGTTTCCCTCAGGAGCTGGTGGAGACCAAAAACAGCCAAAAGAAAGTGAATACCTGACTTACTTCATTCGTCAGGTGGCCAGCAACATGTCTTCCTATGGATGCTGATGTTGCTTCCTGGCTGCTGGATGTGTTAATAGGCAAATGTAAAGATAAAAGACCAGTGTTGTGTTCACAGCCTATCAGTCGACAGTTGTTGCAGGTTTAACAGTTAATATTAGAACAGTTTCTTTGTATTCTACCCAATAATTTATTTTCCCAACAAAAACAATGTTGCATCAATATGGTGCCAGAAATGAAAGTTATGAAAAACTAATAGTTAAAATCAAGTCATGTTTCTGACTTATGCAATGGGAGGGGGTACAAACCTCACTGTATCTCCTCTGCATGTTGCTGCTGTTCATATGTTATGTGCTAAAGCTGACACCGTGTACCAGGTAAACCAGACCTGTGTGGGACGGAGCTGCGTGTGGAGGAGCTGTGGCATCACTACCGCGTGGAGCACGCCATGGCCGAGGGAGCCAAGAACATGCTGCGACTGCTGGGTGCAGGAAAGGTCCAAGACAAGAAGGCCATGGCTGAGGTCAGAGAACGGAGGGGGAGATTACACGGTTTAGAAAATAATACAGGGTTCCCACGAGATCCCACATAGTTTGCCATCACTGGAACGAAGCACAAAAGAAGCGTGTGCACATTCAAGCCTCTCTCTTTTTTTAATTGTCTGTGAGCCTCTATAAAGCCAGTTACTTCTCATTATAGAAATTCTTCGTGTTGTAACTTTAATTAACCTTGAGTCGTGTCTCAAACTATGCTGTGTTGGGTCCTTGAATTTGAGGTAATTGGACCTGGAAAGGCCTTGAAAACTTTGAATTTGATGTTTTAAGAAGTTGTGGGAACCCTGATGATAAGTGCAGTCAGTTGCTCCAATGTAGCATCAGTTGTGCTCTGATAAATGCTCATAAAATGTTTACACACCAAGTACAGAGCACTTCACATTTTGTGCTGTTGTAAATTTTATAAATATTTTGTATATTATTTACATTTTTGTAATGATTTCAACATTTTAATGTATTTATTTAGCTTTTCATTTTACACTTGGTTGTAAACTTGATACAAGATGGACAGCGCTGTCATGTCTGTGTGTTAAATATGAAGCTACAGCCAGCAACCTGTTGGTTTGACAAGACTGGAAATGTGGAAACAGCCTGGCTCTAAAGGGAATAAAGTCTGAATGAGATATGACGTGGTAATTAAGATTTTGTTACCTTTAGGCAGGACCAGCCCGTCTCCAGTCTTTGTGCAAAGCTAAGCTTAACAAGTGCTGGGTGAATTTCATATTTATCATACAGACATGAGAGTGGTGTCAGGCTTCTCATCAAAACATGAGACTCACATAATTCATTTTTCTCTTAATTATACTATCTCACATGTTTTGTTGCATATCAGTGCATTTGAATTGTGTGCCTGTATTGTTCTTTTTACTGTTAGTAGCTTATACTATTTCTACAGAAAGAAAAAGAAAGAAAAGAGAAAATAAAAAACTACCTCTCCATGATCTTCTTCTCGTTGTGCTCTGCAGGCTCAGTGCGGTCTGAGCGAGTCATCCCAGCGCCTGGACCTGCTCAGGTGCTCTCTGGAGGAGAGGCTGCTGGAGCTCCCCGAGGATCACCCCAAGGCCTGTCTCATCAAGGAGGAGCTGGTGCTGGCGTCGTCCTCAGCTTTCAGCTCCCGTCACAGCACCCCCTACGTCCATAACCAGTACAGCACCCTGAGCAAACCATCGCCTCTCACAGGTAGACGCAGAAATCACACGTAGACGTCTCCATTTTGACCTCAGTCCGTTTATGAGTATAACTGTGGAGGTGTTGAGTTTGGCTTTTCTTCCTTTTCCAGGTACGCTTCAGGTGCGTCTTTTAGGCTGCGTAGGGCTGCTGGAGGTCATCCCAGGGCGGAGCAAAGGGACCCCGGTGGTTCTTCCCTCTCACTCTCCAGGAGACGGACGCTCCTCCTTCAAGCTGAGCGGCCTCTACAGCCGCAGCACCAGCAGCATGAGCCTTAAGATCCCCGGCAAGACCGATGAGCTCTCCTGTAAGTGTGTCTGTTCTTATTCTGAACAGATAAGCCTCAAATATAAAACATTTGTGTTGTTCACAGTTTATAATATGTATCATAATGTGGACTAATCATACGTTTCGTCTTGTGTTTTACAGCGGAGGTGAGCGCAGTGCTGAAGCTGGAGAACACAGTGGTGGGTCAGACGGCTTGGAGAACAGTTGGAGAACAGGCCTGGGATCAGACCTTCACTGTAGAACTGGAGAGGGTAAGATACAGTAAACCTGCAGCGTGTTACATGTCTTGTGTAACTCACAGAGAGAGAGTGATTCAGCCTAATCTCGGTTTTAATCTAAATGTATGTCCCCACACACCCAAAAGTACTTGTGTTTTATGCTGCAAAAAGACACTGATCACCATGTTTTAGAGTAAAAGATCTTGTAATGAATGCTGCTTTGTTTTGAAGAGAGTAGAAAAATGGAGAGAAAATGGAAATGAGCTGCTGATTATGCATCAAGTCCATGTAAATAAGTGAATATATAAGAAGTGTTATTCTCACATTTTCAAAGATAAAAGCCGACAATAATCAGCCCTAGACACAGAGTTTTTGTGAGTCATGAGAATGTCTCTAGTTTAGATCCTGTTTCGTTAATGGTAATCCTGAAACAGAACCACAGACTTAGAGTTTTAAAATCTAAAATATTGATGCTGGACCAGTGAACAAGTCTTCATGTCACATTCCTGGTGTGTTTTGTGTGATTAGTCCAGAGAGATGGAGATAGCTGTGTATTGGAGAGATTACCGCTCCCTGTGCGCTCTGAAGTACCTGAAGCTGGAAGAGTTCTTGGACAACCAAAGACACAGAGTCCAGCTGGAGCTGGAGCCGCGGGGGCTGCTGCTGGCTGAGGTACCGGACACACACAACAACAATAAACACACATCGTCAACCATCAACATCTTGTTATGAGTTGTTTGATAGGAATAACACATCAGAAATATTCTCAGCTCCTTGTAGCCTGTATTTGCAGACACACGCTTACTGTAGTTGTTGTTCCAGGTGACCTTCTTTAACCCGGTGATAGAGAGAGGCCGACGACTCCAGAGGCAGAAGAAGGTCTTCTCTAAACAGCACGGTATGTTCAAGTGACAGCCTTCTGTCATAAACCTCAAAACTCACAGTCTGACTTCAAGGAAAGTCACTTGATGTTTTTGTTCACTGGTGAAATTGTTTCCAGGCACCAGGTGTCTTACACGGTTCCCTCTGGTCTTTTAATCAGTTCAGGTGATTTGGTAAATCTGAGAAAAGTAACTGTGGCTTTGAAAGATACTAAAAGTGAAATTACTGCCTTCAAAAATGTGTTAAATTTTAATTTTGAATTAACGACATTAACAAGTTTTAACTGAAGTGCGACAATTTAAAGCAAATTGGGAATCAGGAGCAAAAGAAACAGATCAA
The DNA here is from genome assembly GCF_002260705.1 of Seriola dumerili. NCBI lineage: Eukaryota > Metazoa > Chordata > Actinopteri > Carangiformes > Carangidae > Seriola > Seriola dumerili. The sequence continues at coordinate 2,105,196 of NW_019174368.1, forward strand.
TGTGTGTGTAAATGTGTGGCTGTAGCTCAGGTGCTTGAGCAGATCATCCATTAATGATGTTTCAGTTTCAGTCTCTTTCTGTCCATGTGTCAATGTGTCCTTTAGCAAGGCACTGAATTACTGTAATATACATCAGTTATTATTATATTAGAATAATATTTTTTAAGTTATAAAATTGTATTATTATTTATTATTATTTTAATTTAATTAATTATGCTATTAATATTATTAATATTATATTATATATATATATATATATATATATATATATATAATATATATATATTCGCTTAGCAGGAAACTGAGATTAGAATAAATTGGAATAATATTTGTGACTCAACTTGTAAGTCAACTCAAACAGGATTTCCTTGTAGCTTTATCAGTATCAGACACAAACGGATATGATCTCACCTGTTGTGTTTTTAGAAAATAAGTGTAGCTCATATAAGCTACTTCTATTTTCCACTGTCTTCATGTGTGAACCAGCTACTTTTTGCTGTTATTCATAAACACTGAAAACACTGCGGATAGCAGAGAAATACGTCAGAGTTCATTTTATCGTGTGTCACCTAGCAACAGTGTTTGCATAATTAAGAGTAATTAACACTTGAAAGCCAAGCATATCATCATGGATGTATTTTTATGTCGGATGACTCTCTTGAAGGAATCTGGGAGATCAAACCGCCAACCCAGGGATCAGCGACCTACCACCTGAGTCACTCCTCCATGCTGCAATTATGACTTTATCAATTAAATATGAAGAAAGAAATAGCACAATTAAAATAAAATATTTATAATATATGATATAGCGATCTGCTGGATAGTAACTGTCTGTAAGAAGTAAGGCAAAACGCAGCCGCAGTGAGGCAATGCTGATTTCACTGGTCAACCTCATACAGGGTGAGAGCAGAGGGGGAGAGCAGAAGTTTCACAAGTGCACAGAAGCAGCCTGAGTGTGAGAACAAGGACTCAAAGTGAACCACAGCAACAGTCTGAGTGCAGACGAACGGTTCAGAGCAGCAGCAGAGGAAATTTGTGTTCGAGCAGGGGATGTTTTAGAGAGAGAGAGAGAGAGGGAGAGAGGGCAGGGGGTTTAAAGGAAAGCATTACAAAATCTGAACGTAAAGAATTAATGCTTTCAAAATGAAAGACCGCGCTCGTGAATACAGATAGGAAAGAAACTACTTACTCTGATAATTGAACAACAACCTAAACGGAGCGGTTTACCCATCCTGCGCGCCATGCTTAATGCCTGCTACGTTCAGAGGGGGTTATAGCCAAAACGGTTGAGAAGCGCTGCCGCAGATAAAGTGTTAATGGCTCCCGGTACTCTCTGGAACTGGGATTATAAACATTCACAGGAAGTGCAAACCCAGGTCATGACACAGCTCAGTTGTCTCGCATCATTAAAAGCTACAGGAGGACACCATCAGGTGCTGAAGTTTGCATGAATGGATACACACAGACGGAAATGAGTCGTCGCTGTATTAATGTTTGACTTTTAGTTTATCCGCTGTGTGTGTTTCAGGTAAAGCCTTCCTGCGTGCTCGCCAGATGAACGTGGACATCGCCACCTGGGTCCGCCTGCTGAGGAACGCCATCCCCAGTGGAAGCAACACATCTGCCTATACACCCAGTTTCACAAGCAACACACTCGCACACAGCACGGGGTATGTAACCTACAGTATGTACCTGCTGATTGACAACAACCACTTCAAAGTGCATCTAATTACTTTTTGATTTGAAGCACATTTAAGTGTTTAAACTAAATCCTACATTCAGGAACCATTTTCACAGAAAACTATTATTTGTTGCGTATAGCCGTTTGAATCCACAACACTGTATTCATGCACAGTAATTTCCTCTTTTTCACACATTGATCGTTTTCCTCCACACCGTCAATTGATTTTCATTGTCAGCGAAGAGCTTTTATTTGTGCCTGTGCAACTTAAAATCAGATTTTTGTGTTTGTTTGCGTTGCAGAGAAATCTCAGTGGAGAAGCTGAACCTGGGCAGCGACTCTCCTCCCAAGCCTGAGATCAGGAGAGATGTGGTGGATGCACCGGCTCTCTCGGTGAGTGAGACGGGAAGAGAGGGACGAAGGCCAAAGAGGAAGGGAAGCAGACAGAGGATTTTCAGACAGGGGAAAGATGGGAATCTTTACACTATCATGTTACTACTTTGCTCAGTTCCTACCTGCAGCCTTTGGCTTGGAAACAGTGCTCCAGTCATAGGCCACTGCACCGTGAGCTGCAGTGAAATCTAAGACAGGGTCCTGACAGCAGGGAGAAAGTAGAGGATGAATAATTAGAGAAATAGAGAACTGAAAACTCAAGGAGACAGCTTTAATGAGACATAATTGGATGGAGGGGAGCTTTAATTTGATCAAGGCCAAATCCGTGTTAGTTTCCCAGTGTGAAGAACACACAATCTGCAGAGGGCGATAATGTGGCCGAGGAAAGGAGAAAAGATGAAGTGCTCTAGAGTGAGAGAGAGAGAAAGAAAGAAGAGGGGAGAAGGAAATCAACTGACAGAGAAACATAGGATAAAGGAAAAAAATAAGTTACTCCCAACAAAACAGGATTGTAGAAATCAAAGTAACAAACAAAAGTTCAACTTTTACAGTGATTTTTTACGAGTCTGACCGTTGGTTTCTTCCACATTCATACTCCTCTAAAATCATATCTCATATCGACTCTTTCTCATTTTAAACAACTTTTTAATTCATGAAATATATTTTGATCTCAAACATTATTTGTGTTGTTTTACAATCTACCATATCTCTGCATTTTGAGTCTTTTAATTTAATTAAAAAGTGGTTTTTGATACCTAGTAAAAAAAAATATTGGTTTTATATGTGATTTGCTCATATCTCTATATACTTAAGAAAAGTAAGTATGATTAAGTGTATAATGAAACTGGAGTTAAGAAATCCTTAATTCTATACAGTTTACAATAGATTTTGACATCTGTGCTTCAGTGTGATGATTTCCACTCATATATTGCTCACATTTGGTTTCAGACATTTCCTATTTCAACATCATTTATAGCTTTGTTTTGTAAATTTGTGACACAGTCACCAAATTTAGAGAAAGTCAGTTAAAATCAAATCAACCCCTTTAGTTTTAAGACGTTTCCTTTTATACATTTTTTCATATTCTCACCACCACAAAATAAATAAATAATAATAAATAAAGTTTTGGAAACCTTACATAATATATGTATAAAATAATGGGCTTAACACTGAGTCTTGAGGAACCTCGTAAGTTACTCTCAATAAATTTGAATTAATATTACATAATAATTTTATAATTGGAAGAAAGAGACTCATCTCATCACATATTTTTATTTATTTATTTATTTTTATTACATTCTGAGTCATTACATTTACACGGTGTGCCTTGTGCAACATGCTTTGGCAATGCAGTGCTTAATTATGGTCATGGCAATGAAACAAATTTTAATTTCAGGGACCGGAGAAACAGACAGACACAGAATTAGACCAGCACAGAGAGAGTCGGAGGGGGAGAGGGCCTGTGGCAGATGGTGTGTTCAACGGGGTTGAAGTATTATGGGATTAATTACTCTGATGTTTTTTAGAGAACTAATTAGCAGTGAGGAAGGAGTGGAGAGGACAGGAAGAGGGGAGGAGTGAGGCTGTCGGCCAGCAGGGGATCTGGCAGCCGGACACGATGAGCTTCAATAACTGTCTGTTTGTCTGCTTTTACTGAAGGTCGTTACAGATGTTGGCAATCATTTTGTCCTCATTTCTCCCTCCTTTTTCTGTGTCTCCCTTGTTGGCGTTTTCCCCCTCTTATTTCACTGGTGTTCCCGCTTCCCCTTCCGTCTCCGTCCTCCTCGTCTCTGTGGTGTTTCACAGGAACAGACGCCGGTCATTGAGCCCCCGTCCACAGCGGGAGTTCACCCTGTTCACGAGCAGCCAACTAGATCGCTGTCCCAGAACTCCTTACGCAGGTGCAGAAACACACGCGAGGACCTGTCTCTCTCTCTCACACACACACACACACGTATATATACACATAGAAACCACACCTGAGCATATCTTTTTGCAATATGGCCAACACAGCTTGACACCAGAAACACACCCCCGCACACAATCTGGTGCTGTGCTGTAACTTCTTTCTTTTTTTTTAAAAAAAAAAACGATAGTGAAGCCAAGTCACCATCATTGTGGATTGTAGCATATGTCAAGAAATACTCGCTGAGACACAGAATAAACACTGCGTTTATCCTGTGGACGTCATAGGATGTGTGTTTTTCTGATGCATCATGTTATGTTATGTCGCATGCACCGGCTGTAATCTGCCTGTAATCTTGATCTCAGACCCAGCAGAGGCCCTCTTTGCCTGCAGGACTTCAAGCTGATAGCAGTGCTCGGCAGGGGCCACTTTGGAAAGGTACTCATGCTTCGTTTATCCTCACGAGAAACAACAAAACCCCTTACGCTGCTGATTTAAAGGCCACGTCTGCGAATCAATATTTCTTTTAACAACAGATCAAATGACTAATGTGAATAGAATTACTCGTAGTGATGAAACCCACAGAGAATTATCACTTGGCTCTGCAGTTCCTCTCAGAAAGACAGAGTTTTAGCGTCTTTCAGTTGCAGAGTTAATGTTTTGATTCACTCTCTCAGCTCTCATCAGCCTTGTTGTTATTGACAACGCTCTGATAAACCCACTCAGCACCAAACAGAAGATAGACGCAGTTGGCGACTAGCTGAGGGCCACAGTGGAGCGTTTAGCAGCTGAAGAGGCGGATGTTGCCCTCAGGAGCTGGTGGAGACCAAGCACAAATCTAAAAGGACAGAAACAACTGTAAATAAACGCTGATGTTGCTCCCTGTCTGCCGGATGTGCTGCCACCAAAAACTAAATTAATGCAGGTTTAGATTTTATCTCCTGGAAATGACTTCTTCTCTCTCAGACGGTTGAACACCGCCTTCTTGCACCATAATGAAATACGCTACTGACGTTTCATCTCATTGTTATTTAAAGCTCAGGCTGGCTGATAATTTATTTTTTTATTAACAAAATTCCATAAAAAGACGAAAACCAACAGAGAACTGATCTAATACCAACAAAGCCTGATTTATCTTATTCCTCTGTGTCATAGAGCTCCATTGTTAAAAACACATCGGGGAGCCACAGTGTTGCATGTTCCTTCATGAACACAACCACCTTTTCTAAATATTCACTATAAAAATTAATACGCCACTAAAAATAGTCCCAATAAATGCATCATTTATTCTGTATGAATAATGTTTGCCAGAAACTACAAATGCCCAGCTGTTTTAGGAAAACGCTGAACTAAAAATGGAAATATATATACTTGTGACGTGTTTTTAAATAATCGTAAATGGTGAAGTGATTAATGAAGCTTTCTCTGGACTCTTCAGGTGCTGCTGTCTGAGTACAAAATGACCGGCAGCCTTTACGCCATCAAAGCCCTAAAGAAGGGAGACATCGTTGCGCGGGATGAGGTGGAAAGGTAACTGTACGACACAGCACATGGCGACCTCAAGCAAAGTCTCTGCTGCACAACACGAGTTCATTCACCTCATAATTACACCTCGTAATGTTCAGTAATTACTGTCTCATTCGCAACCCCCCCCCTCGCCCCCCTCCCTCCTCTTGTCTGTCTCCAGTCTGATGTGTGAGAAGCGGATCTTTGAGACCGTCAACGGCTCCCACCACCCCTTCCTGGTCAACCTGTTTGCATGTTTCCAGACACCAGAACATGTGTGTTTTGTCATGGAGTACACGGCAGGAGGAGACCTCATGATGCACATACATGCAGACGTCTTCTCTGAGCCACGTGCTGTGTGAGTTCTGCTGAGAGAGAGAGTGTGTGTGTGTGTGTGTGTGTGTGATACAGAGAACAGACATTTACTGGAAAGCTCCATGCTCTATGTGTCTATGTCCGCAGTTTCCCATTACTGTATGAAGTGTGAATATGTCGTGGTGTGTAATGTTCTGCTCGCCGTGTGTCCGACAGGTTCTACTCAGCTTGTGTGGTCTTGGGTCTGCAGTTTCTTCATGACCACAAGATTGTGTATCGGTGAGTAGTTGGATCGTTTTCCGACACGCACTCACTCTCTTTTCTCAACACTCGATATTTGGCGTAAATCCCATTCTTTTCCTCATCAGGGATCTTAAACTGGACAACCTGCTGCTCGACACCAAGGGTTTTGTGAAGATAGCAGACTTTGGTCTCTGTAAAGAAGGTGAGTATCCATTATTTATTAGGCACTTTGGCATCCTACAGCACCAGATGAGGAGAAGTTCCATATATACAACGTCTCTCATCACTCTCACAGTCAATAACGGTCTGTCTTCACCCTGTCTTGTCTCTGAACCTCTCCCTCGTACCAAGGCATGGGTTTTGGGGACAGGACCAGTACCTTCTGCGGGACCCCTGAGTTTCTGGCCCCAGAGGTGCTGACGGACACGTCGTACACCAGAGCAGTTGACTGGTGGGGGCTCGGGGTACTCATCTACGAGATGTTGGTCGGAGAGGTGAGAATACGGAGTTAGAACACATAAAAATGATTAATTAATTAATTGATTAATTTCAGTTGTGAGTGTGACTTCTGTAAACAGAGACGTTTGGTAACATCTGCAGCCAGACTCATTAAAAGCAGAACTCTTACTATAAAACTATATTTCATACTTGATGGGAGTTTTAATTACAGAAACACTGGCACTAAGAATACAACTGGTGAGAGACTAATAGTCTGTTGACAGTAATTCTACCAGGATAACCCAGATAATATTCAAATCAAGAATAAATGAATTCTCTAATAATAAGAAGTATGTGTTATTTTCTCATTTCAGAGCTTTTGAAAATTGTGCATGATTAAAATAAAGTGCTGAATTGTTCAAAAATAGAAATAGTCCTGAAAAGTGTAGCTTGAGTTTCTTTTTCTTTAGTTATCATCTGAACCGTCTCAACCGTTTTATAATAAACAGTGTCAACACATCTTTACGAGTGAACAGTTTTAACACGTCTTTCTCTTATGGCCGACTCCCCGACTTATGTCTCCAACGTTGTCTATCGTGATTGGCTGAGTAGCATCACCTGACATAAAGTGTCATAAAGTTCAGAGAAGCTGCGTGGGTTAAAATAGAAACGCTCCGTCAAAGTTTAATAATCCTCAATAATTTATAGGTTATACAGTAGGTGCAGGTCCTGCCTACAGTCTGCCTGTTGGTGACCTCTGCTGCACATCTTAGTTCTGAGTGCATGAAATTTTACCCTGTGCCGACTTCACAGTTAGGCTAAAGGGAAAACTGTTAGCGCTCCAAGATAAACAACAAACTGTGTGTTCGGAGAGCTCGAGGTGCTTGAGCCGCTGAGGGGAGGAGGTGGACGGGTCTTGACGGGCAGGTCTGGCTTCAGGGGCTAAGTCCAGGTTGAGCTTCAGGTGGTGCCTGACAGTAACGACCAGGCAGGCAGTGCGGTGTGCCTCCACCTGAGTGTCAGATGGGTGGGGGGGGGGTAAATATTTGAAAGAGTTGTAATATTTGACATATATTATTAAAGTCCCCGTCCACTCAAAAATTTGTTTTGCTTGTTGTTACTTGGATATTTGAGCAGAATGATGGATGTGCAGAATTTGACACTTGGAGGCTGTTTTCACATTCATCTGCAGAAGGAGGAAAATTTCTCTGAGCTCACCTTTAAAATCCGAGGAAAAACATGTCAGACACAAATAATTATCCAGAGCAGAATATTTGTATAAGTCTCTTCTGGAGAGGAGGCAGTTTGGACAGTTGTGATATTGTAATGCAGCGTAAAATAATGTGTGTCTGTTTCTTTCAGTCTCCGTTCCCCGGTGATGATGAGGAGGAGGTTTTCGACAGCATCGTGAACGATGAAGTGCGCTACCCTCGCTTCCTCTCCACCGAGGCCATCGCCATCATGAGACGGGTGAGACTCACTTTCTGCTCCTGGCTGACTTACACTCACTCTTTTATTCTTATATCTCTTTCTTTTGCTAGGCACGTTAGAAATTTAAAGGTATAAATGTCAAGATTATGTTATATATATATATAAACCTGGAGGAGCTGACGGTAACAGTGGTGAAAACATCAACTCCCATGATCATACGCCACTTCATGACGTCGCCCCGTCGTCCTCTTTTGTTATTGTTTTGAATGAGAAACCCCTAAAGGCAGAAGTTACATCCTGTGCATTTAAGCTCTATATATGACAACATCTTTTAAGCCTCTTATCACAAAGAACACTGATGTCAAACATGTTTTCTGGCACTGTTTGTTGTTTCTCGGCTGCTAGTTGTTGAGAAGGAATCCTGAAAGACGTCTGGGCTCTGGAGAGAAGGACGCTGAAGACGTCAAGAAACAACCTTTCTTCAGGGTGAGTCGGTGTTTTAAAGCTTTTCTCCTTATTCCTGTTTTTTGTTTTTTTTAATGTTCATGATGAAGGAACTTGATGTTTATACTAAACTGAATATATGTCATGTAGGGTATGGACTGGGAGGCACTTCTTCAGAGGGAAGTCCCGCCTCCGTTTGTCCCGACCATCGGAGGAAAAGAAGACGTCAGTAATTTCGACATGGAGTTCACAGCCGAGGCTCCGGCCCTCACGCCGCCCCGCGAGCGCCGCACCCTCTCCCGCAAGGAACAGGACTACTTCAAGGATTTTGACTACGTCTCCGACCTCTGCTAGGGTCAGGGGTCATGGGGTTACTAGCTGCCCACTGCCAGCCACAGACTCTGAAAGGAGACTAAGAAGTACAGGCTGACTCTCTGCCCTGCGAAGGCAGAGAGGAACTCGATGGTGACGAGAGGCGAGGATCGCTCTCCCTCTTTCCTCTTTCTCTCTCTTTCTCTCTCTCTCTCTCTCTCTCTCTCTCTCTCTCTCTCTGTGTGTCTGTGTTTGTGACGGGGTGAAGGACTGGCTGGGCCGAGAGTGTGCGAACGGGGATCAGTGGAGTCCGATCGTGTGTCACACAAACGCAGTGCCACGGATCCGCTGACCTCCAGACAATCTGGAGTGGCTTTTAGAGGAGGAGGAAGTTATGATGATGACAGAAGATAATCCAGATTATGAAACAAATGGAAGATGATGGATCCTGCTGTTTGCCCCGCCCGGCAACAAGTGAAGCATAATAAAAAAAAAAAAAAAAAAGAATCAGTGATTGTACTGAAATGCTCCAAGAGCCTCAAAATCCCAGAATGAGAGAGAGAGAAAAGTGATTAATTAGAGAGGAAGCTGTTTGTCTTTTTTCTTCCTGCACTTGTGCTATTCTCTTGTCCCTTTATCTCTGCTGTTTGTTGCTGCTCAGTGTGTGTGTGTGTGTGTGTGTGTGTGTGTGTGTGTGTGTGTGTGTGTGTGTGTGTGTGTGTGTGTGTGTGTGTCGCTGTGTACGGTGTCCCTGCCTCAGTCATGAATGTATCCACAGTTACAATCATGCACCACCTGTACATGAACACAAGGGGGAGCCAGAGGAGAGAGAAACCTCTGCTTATTTTTCAGAGCTGCCTGTTGATTGTGTCAAAGAGAGGCAGAGGAGGTGGGGGATTTGAACGGAGAGGGAGGGGAGTTAGATGCAGTTTGTGTGTCTGTATCTCAGATAGGACGCCTCTTCATTGTCCTCTCTTTCTGTCTTTCAGTACAACACTGATTTTTAACTACAATCAATTCTCAATGGCAAAAAGCTTTTACAAATTCTGTTTCTGTTTTTGTGATTTTAGAGTTTTTTTTCCCCCGTTTGTTTCCTCTTTTGTCGTTTGCTGGTGAAACGTGTTGGAACTGTGACTCAGTAAAGATGTGAACCCAACACAGAGGCATTGATCATTTATTGTCCTTGGTTATATTTCCATTCGGATTTTTTCTCTAATTTTTGTTAACAAATCTTTTTTTTGTAAATATAAAACAACAGGTACAAATGATTCAAATTGTTTGCGTACACGTGCACGTACATCCTGAAGTGCAGCCTCGCTGTAGGCTCTTACACAGACATAATGTCTTTTACCTTGTGGGCACATCTTCAGTTTAGATTTCCTGTTTGACAAAATTGCAAGTAGTAAAAAGTGTTATTTGAGCTCTCTGGTTTTGTGTACCTGTAGCCAGTTAGCAGCTTCTTGAGGCAACGTTGCAAATCAAACCAAAGCGCAAAATATCATAGACTTGCTGAGATAAGTAAATCAGTGATGAGGAAGATGACTGCATCAGAACAGCATCTTATCACAGAGCAGCTGAGAAGAGAAACCCAGGCTCATAATATGTTATTGTACTGATGTTGAGGGTGGGGGATAGATCAGACTACGGCGACAGATGTTAAAAAAATTAAAAACCTTGAAACTTCATGTTCCTTACAAACTACAGGATGAGTCATGATCATTAGTCATACAATGCTCAGTAACATAGAAATTATGTTTTGACTTACGGAAGATTACACAGATGTTTCCAGAGTTTCTTTGAATGCATTAATTGAAGAGAGTTTGAGCTCAGAGCAGCAAACGGCTGTACATATGATTTTGTCTAAGGGTCACACTGACACCAGGCCAGTGAACTCGGTCCAAAGCCGTAGCAGCTGATGTCCACATCATTTTTCCAAACTCACAAATACTCAGATGGACTTTGCAGACACAGGTAAAATTTAATATGAGAGCTTAAAATTTCTAGCTAGCTTTGCAGCAGTGGGTAGCGAGTTAGATGGTGTACAGTGAAGTGCCTCTGAATGAAGACTCATGCAGAGCCAGGCCGGGTCCCAGCTGTTATTATTAATGATTTCCTGAAATGGTTATTGTTAAAAAGATTCTTAGAATTATTGGTGGGAAGAAAACAAGACCCAGAAGAAATGTAGACATACAAAAAGGGGAAACACACACACTCTAAAAAAAGACTTATAAAGCAACAAAGAAAGCTGAACTATAGACCTGTTATATGACTGGTCATTTTTACTTTAACAAATGTGTTTTGTGGAAAAAAACAAACCTGGAAAACAAAGAAAACCTAAACTGTATTTCTTCTAAATGTTCCAAATCACTCATCCACTGCACTGCCTGCTTCACTGAGGAAAAGAAACCCCCTCTGCCAAGGGATGAGGCTGCAGATGGATGGATGCCTGATCTTGAACAAATGAACAAATAATGATGCCAGACATTTAATTCAATCTACACCAGCGTTGTAGCTTCAGCCGCCATAACTGCAACCAATGAAAGAAATGTTGTTGCTAGTGTGGGTCAAACGCCTTGCGGTTGTAAGTCTTTGCCACTAGTTTATACGTCTCTGGATAAACAGGTTTACATCCCTGTTTATCCAGACTCATATAAAATATGACGTTTTGTCATATTTGCTGTGTGAAGTCTTAAGTTATGGCTAAAAAATGTTTTGTGAGGCCACCTTGACCTTTGACCTTTCACCACAAAGTCTAATCAGTTTGTCCTTGAGTCCAAGTGAATGTTTGTACTAAATTTGAAGAAATTCCCTCGAGGTGTTTCAGAGATGTTGCGTTCAAAAGTCCAGAACTGTGTTTTGTGAGGTCACCACACCCGTGACCTTTGACCTTTGACCACCAAAATCTAATCGGTTCATCCTTGAGTCCTAGTGAATGTTTGTGCCAAATTTGAAGAGGTTCTGTCAAGACATTTCTGAGATATCGTGTCCACGAGAATGGGACGGACGGACAACCCAAAAACAGTACGCCCACACCTACATAACCCTGATGACATCACTATGACATCATCAGGGTTGCTTTGTCAGCTTTTAGAAAGCTCATCCAGAATCACAGAAAACAACTTTTTTCACAAACTTTCAGTTTAACTTGCCATTAGACTGGCAGAGTTAAACCAGCTACAGTCAATATTTTATTTATTATTTATAATTCATTTATTTTAAATTTATTTTTACAATATATCAAATGACGTGAAAAACAACGCGTGAAAACTATAAAATATACAGATGCAAGCTGTTATAAGAGGTGCAACACAAGGCGATAAATACTCAGGGGGGTAATTAACTAATGAGACAGAAACACTAAGTCCAGGCAGTTTTTACAAACAAAAAAGTGAACAGCCTGTGAGTCAAATGAAGCTGCAGTGTTCTTTGTTTTTTATTTTTCCTTATTGGTTCAGAATATCTGCTGCATTTTGAGCCGGATGGAAAAATGTCACATATAAAGTAACAATGGAAAATATGATCTAAAGAAATAAAGTGTAAGAGTGTGTGTGTGTGTGTGTGTGTGTGTGTGCGTGTGTGTGTGTGTGTGTGTGTGCGTGTGTGTGTGTGTGTGTGTGTGCGTGTGTGTGTGTGTGTGTGTGTGCGTGTGTGTGTGTGTGTGTGTGTGTCGCCCCCCCCCCCTCCCTGCATCTTCCCAAACATTTCACCCGCCAGTCAAACTCCTGAGGTCCACCCTTCTCCTCCTCCATCCCTCCCACCTTCCCTCCTTCCCTCCCTCCAGCCCTCCTTCCTGTTGCCATCTACGTTTGGAGACGTTTTCGGAGCCTTTTATTCCTCTCCTCGCCATCTCTCTCTCCACTCTGTCACACCATCCCACAGTCCCTCCCATGGCCCCTTTAATTGTCTCTTTTACAACCGCTCTCCCCGTCGCTCCCACTCGGTGCGTAAAATGAATTTCCCCTGAGAAATATTTCCCACAAGTCGCACCTCAGCTGGATGAAGACGCCTGACGCGACACGCAGCTGAGAGTTGAGCATTTTGCCTGGTTCAAGATGTGGAGGGTGTGTGTGACTGCGTGGTTGTGTGTTTAGGAAATGAGGGGGGCGTGTGTTGGGTCGTGAATGCAGCCCTCACAGTGAAGTCTATAAGCAACAGCTGGATCAGCAGTCCAGCCTTGTCCCTCCGCGCCGCAGGTGAGTTCAACTTCTCCTCTCATGTTCGGACCACAAAGGGTTTGCTGAAGGAAAAAAAAAAAAAAGTTTTAGAAATCCTGAAATTAACTGCAGACATGGGAATATAGACTCACACAAGGTAAGTGCTAAACCCTCTAAACGGACAGGCTATTTAATAATAATAACAGCATTAAAAACTTTATATAACAATATTCCAAATTGGAAAATTGCCTTTTGTTTCCTTATTTAAAAAAGGTTGTAAAATGTGTTTTAGAAAGTGTGCTCTGCAGATTAAATTGCATAATTTCCCTTCTGTTTGAATTCAATAGATATTATTTAGTTGTCATTTCATAGTTCATGAGACCATGTTAAATCCACTGCTTGTTGGTGGGTGCTGTTTTTTTCTTTTTCCTTTTGAAAAACAGAAACTAAATTCGACTTCTTATTTCATAATTTGACTTTGTGACCCATTATTACGCAAGACGTTTTATAGCAACTTTAACAACATCAATTTTTTTTGTTTATTTTCTATTTTCCCAGGCTTCCATGTCAACTACAGGCTTGCTTTAAAAATGATGATAAAAGTGGAGCTGCAACTACCTTATTAACTATTTTCACTGTTGTTGCTCTGCTGATTATTGTTTATTTCTTTAATTGATTTATCATTTTGTGTATAAAATATCAGAGAATATTAAGTAAATATCAGACTGACCATCAGTCCAAAACCTACAGATTTTCAATTCACAATAATAGAATAATAGACTGTATGACAAAGAAAAGCGTCAAATATTTATAGTATTTATTTATAATATTTAATATAGTTGCCGGTTAATATTCTGTCAATCAACTTATTGATTAATCAACTCCTTCCTATGCACAAATCATGTGCTGAATAACTCTCACAGACCTACATGCTGTAATGACTCAGTGATATCAGTTTGTGATATAACTGTTGTGTCTGTTTGGCCGGGGGTTCGATGCCAGTCCTGGTCCTTTGCTGCATGTTATCCTCTGTCCGTCTCTCCTGTGTCTTTCCTGTCTCTCTCCACTGTTTCATAATTAAAGCAAAGTGCCAGAAAAATTTGCTTTGACTGGGCCAATTTTGAGAGCACTGATTAGCTAATGTATAAATTGTATGATTGTGTTTCTGTTTAACAGGCTGTTGCATTGGGGCGTTTCACATTAAATCAGTCTGGTGGTTAAAAGGTCATGATGCCTTCACTGTCAGGGATTGGAAGGACTGTTTTCTGTCTGCTTTTGCTCTGGAAGAGAACAGCAGGTGAGAGCACAGGTGACACTCGTCAACATTGCACCCATTTATCTTAAGACCTAGAAAAGGGATGACTTTGTTGTGGAAGAAATATCAAATGAGACATTTCCTCTGCTCAAGCAGACAAAAGTCATTAATTGAAGTGTCAGAACGAAAGTGAAAACTGTTACAGAAATTCCTCTGGGAAATTCTCTGTTGGCCTCTGGCAGGGATTTAAACACAGCATGCACTTATCAGACGGTCTATTGTGTAACCCACTCATCATAGAGGGGAGGAGAGTGAAAGACGGCAGAAAACAGAAGGAAAGTTATGACACTTGGCTCAGCAAACAGCAGTCATGTAGGTTTTGGACTAGTCTGCCTGCATGTTGAAGCACGGCACTGTTCTCACTCATAACTCATGCTATTTGTTGTCTTACACAGAGGAACACCACAGTCATAACTTCTGTACTGATAAATTCAGGTTTCGGTTTTATCACACTTCGCCGTCACACCTCTGCTGTTTCTTTCTCAGCTCAAAGTGAAAAGGTGCAATGCTCCGCCGCCGGTCCAGTGGGCGTCCTACACCCTGTTCAGGGTCTGCTGGAGACGTTTGAGGCAGGTCCAGGCTGTGCTGCTAGACAACACGGGAACAAGGAGACTCATGTGATTGCTGTGGGGAGAGTGACAAACAGCCCTGAAAACAAGGTTATATTGTTAGTTAAATAATTTAAGTGGATTATAACAAGTTATGTAACGCTTCATACTTGTCCTTTAACCACCAATAAGTTGATCAAATTCATTAAAATTAATTAATTAATGAATTGAAAAATTAACTAAAATGTATTTTACTCTTCTGTTTAACTTTAGCAAGCTCATTTTATTTTGCAACTCCTTTGTTTTCTTATTCATTTATTTCTTATTTCTCCCAAATAATTTAGCTGGTAGGCTAATGCTAACAAAGTTAGTTAGCTTAGAAACCACCGTGCTTCTGTCTTCATGACATTAACTTCATCTTTAGTTGCATGTCTCTTGTTTTTATCAAGACCACAATGGAAATATAACTCAGATTTTATTAAATGTCTTAATTCTTTCTCGTGAAAATAAAATAAACTAACATATTCTTAGTGAAGTTAGCTAGCTAACTTTGCTAGCGTTTGCTTGCTAGCCAAAAGGCTTTAGCTATTTTTACAACAGTTTATACAGTAAAACACTAACTGGTGTCAGTAAATTACTGCAGTAATGTGACGTGAGGGTTCGATATGTTGTGGTTTGGGTCACTTTTGATAAAAGAAACAGCTGGATGGAGACAGGTTAACTTTTCAAGCAGCAGTTTTACTTCTCCTAACTTCACCCGCTTCACAACAACAACACTTCCTGTTTCTGAGTCACATGTCGCTAACCTAGCCAATCAGAGATGAGGAGGACTTAGACCGTGGTAAATCAGAGGAAATCTAGAGAGTGGATTCAGGAGGTTACCGTAACTGTTTTTAAAGTTGCACATGTAAATATTTAAACGTGTAAATATGTAAATTATAATTGTATACACATAAATATGAAATAAGTTAACTGTAAACATAAATATGTAAAAAATTAACCGTACAAAACACCTTAAACATATATTTTTTTAGTAAATTAACTCAAATATACAAATGAATTAACATCTAAACCTTACAGTAGTAATACTACTGTAGTTGGAGTATTATTGTAGTCGTATGATTAAAGTCAGCTTCAGCTAAGAAGCTAACATTAGCTCATAAGAATCGTACAACTGATACTCAATGTATGTAGCTACCAGTGTTTTCGGTAAAGTTATCAAGCTTCACTATTCTCTCAACTGATCCACTCATGTTAAACACAAACACACTGGATGAATTAATAAGGAAGATGGAAATGTGTTGAGGAATATAGGAAATATAGTGAGGAAAATGGAAACTTTGTCACAGGAGAAATAAGGAATAGATAAATGGTTAAATGGTATGTAAAGACCCCAAAAACAGGACAATGTATTAGACTTGTCTGATAAACTTTTACTACATTTAGTCAATTTCAGGGCTCCATAAAAGAGCACTAAAATACATTTGTTACAGCCTCACATACTGAACATAGATGGCTGGTTTTACAGTCGCACCCCTCTGCTCTTCTGTCTATAGGTGACGGTGTTGCTGAAGCCGTTGTCTCTGTCCCTGTCACCGCTCAGAGTTCTCCACCTGCTGCTCAGCTCCAAGCTCCCAGTCAGCTGGTGGCTGGAGGCTGAGAGGCTGCCCCCCAACCTCCCAGTGCTGGTGCAGGTCAGTCAGAGCGCACAGACGAGCGCATCGATGATCCTCATCTTCGCTATCAGTTCATTTTTTTAAAATCCCCTCCAGTTCTTTCCCCTGAAGTTTTCCCTTTTTGGCGTCATCTGCCAGGTGTCCTCAAACTCCAGCGTACAATCCCACACACTGCGTCTGCATGTCCACACGGTGCCTTTGTTACCTTTTCGCCCACGAGCGCTGCACCGCTGGGCTCTGAAGCACTACGGCAACCTGTCCTCTCTAACACACACAACACACGGCAACCGGGTCTACGTCCGACTGGGAGAAGGTGAGCCACCGAGGAACTAAACATCATCGTGATGTGAAATTGTGTTCCAATGTCAATGGAAAAAAAATTACAAAAATTGACAAATGTATATAATTTTATTTAATTATCATTTTATTTTATTTTATTATTATTTATTTTACTCTATTCTGAACATTGAAGAGTCTTTAGAAGCAGGCAGAAGCAGGCTTACTGTATATTAATAGAACAATAACTGAAAATGAAATTGAAAATAGAAACATTATCTTTACCTGTTGCTGCAAATGCTTAACTGAAACATCTGTGCACTGAACTGGGACAATGTGGGTGAAAATTCAGCTCATATTATCTTATCAGTCATCTCGCCTCTCTGTTCTCAGCAAGTAAAAACTCTAGGTTTACACTGATAGTGGAGAAAGAGCTTATGAAACTAACAGCTCTTACTTTGTGTCCATATTGCAGATCCAACGCAGCCTGTGGTGTGCCAGCTACAGTCCATGTTCCTCTCTCACAACTACTTGACCTCTGACCTGCAGCCACAGGAAGTGCAAGGCTGTGTCCACACTGCAGCAGGTGGGATCGGCCCTGAAGTCCATGTGATCAAGCTGCATTCTGCGGGATCAGGGCTGTGTGGGTGAGAACATGCAGCCTCCTGCCAAAAGCATGTGTGGCTGTTGTCGTCCTGCAAAGTTAAAACCTTGTTTTTTTTCCTCCTTCAGCTCTCTGCAGGTGGAGGTGATTGTCTCTCTTGTGCCCCCGGTGGCCGACTCAAAGGCGCAGAAGGTTGTACTGGTTCTCAGCAGCTCGGTGCCGGTCAACTGGGCCATTGTTGCTCATGGTGTCCAGGGTCATATCTCTGTTCATGTAAGGGCCACGTCCTTTAAGATCTTTTCCAGATACCAGTTTAGGAATTATCTGAAGTAACTGAATGTGTCATCTGATTAATATAATATTATATAATTATATTTTTCTTTATGTCAGTACTGAACTGTTTCTACTAACAAGTTTTGCCCATGTGGCCGAAGCCTGACATATCTTATGACATTACGAGCCACACTGGGTAACATGTTCCTTCATTACAGTGAACGTCGGCACTCAGTCACAAAGACACCATCTTCCTGCTGTGAATACTCATTAGAGCACCAGATTTTTTTTATTAATCCGCGTCTGAAAATAGTTTCCAACAAATACACCACACACTCCTGTTTCAGCAACTTGTGTAAAACCTACAGTGTCAATGTTTTACCAAATTACAGTAGGAATAAATGTGTCGGGTCGGTCGGAAAGTTTTGTAACACAGATGAACACATTGTTGGGTTTGGTCTTTTCAAACCTGAGTGTATGTGACGACATACTGTTCACAATGCACAAATCTGAGGTTGTATCCAGGGCCTAGAATTTATTTGGGATCCCCAAACAGGTTCATGCATATTAATGTTTTTCACATGTACTTTGATTATTTAATTCTTATTATGTGTATGTGTCTGTCCTCTAATGTCTCTCCACAGTCCTCCAACAGCGTGTCCCCACCCTTCCCTCCTGAGCCTGACCTGACCCTGTCCAGTATGCTGAACTCTGACCTGTCCACCATGTCTGACCTTCTCGCCTGGGCAAGTGAAAGCGGCTACACCAAGGTGACCTCATACACTGAGGCTGACCTGGCCAATCGCTTTGTGATCCAGCTGGCTGGGGGCGGGACAGGTCAGGACCCCTGTGTGTCTCTTGTTTCCATCACAGTGTGAGTGAACTGATCATTTCTGTTTTATTTTTTAACCCACTTTATTTACTTTTTGCTTTGTCGTCTGTGTCCCTTTTTAAAATGGAGAATGAGAAATGAAAGCAGAATATTTCCATCAGCACGTAGAGCATATGTTGAATGAAGGGTTTTAAAGTGTAAGTGTGAGTATTTAATGTCTGTGCGTGGCCGTCTCTGTGTCTCCTCTCTGTCTGTACCACAGACGTGCTCGCGGCGATGAACCCTCTGGTTGTGAGGCCTCCCTGGGCCGAGGAGCACAGGCTGAGGCAGTGGCTGAACGCTGGAGGCAGAGCGGGAGAAGGCCGAGAGAGTTTCACAGTGCAGTGTGAGGATGGACGCCTCAGCGTGACCGTGGACCAACACATCCTGCAGGTCTTCATACCTCAGTATTAGATGCTGTGATATGTAAACAGTTCAAAAAGAAAGAAGCTAGCTACCTATATACATATCCAGCGGCTTGATCAAAACGTTTACAGCTGCATAAAAGGGGGGAGGGGGTATTTTATGCTTTTATTTGACAGTGTAGAGAACCAGGAAGTGGAGGGACAGAGAGACGGGGAATGACATGCAGCAAAGAGCCGAACTGAACTAACGTATTCCTACGCACAAGCGCACTGTATTACGCCGCAGCCGCAGGTCAGCTGAGTGAAGCGGCGTAACACAGTGCGCATCCCTTTAAGCCATAACCAACTTATTATGGCATTACGTCAGTTTGTTTTGGCTGTTTGTTGCAGAAAACTAATTGCCGATGATGATTTGACATTGGGTGTATCTGTTGCCCTGTATGTGCTGAAGCAGCACTATTTTAATATGTATCTTGCTGTACCTTGACGATGTTTACCACTACTGCATCGACCAAGTACCTGTTGGTTAACTGCATCGCTCCAGTGATACAGAGAAACGGTTCAGTTTGGAGGTTACGTGGTCTCACATTAGTTCTCTGCTTCAGAGCTTGTCTGTCCCAGTGGCTGTCGTGACTCTGCAGGACCCGACGTGCCAGGCTCAGTCCAATGGGAGCCATTTCCTGTTGATGTTCCCAGTCATTTCCTGTGGGACTGAGGGTCTGCTCCTGGGACAGCCCAGAGGGGTGCAGTACAAAAACATGGTGAGATAAGAAATTTGGGCAGAAAACGAGTAGGGATAAAAAAAATAAAAAAAACTGTCCTTAATTTTTCTGTCTCTCAAATCCTACATATTTCTTTATTTATTGTCTTTATCTTACTACTCATGATTTTTTGAATTGACTTCCTTTTTTATCATTTAAATGACATAAAATTTTGTTATTATGTCTATAATTAAAACTCACCAAAAGAAACAGAGGTAGAGAAAATTACAGAGGTGGCGTGAGACGGAGAAAACAGCAGAGTGAGTGAAGCGTTCAGAGCAGAGGGCAAAATATATGAATTTCAAAATAAGGTCAAAGTCAGTTCTGATGGTGTTGAAAACAAAAACACTTAACATGCATATTGGATGTGTGAAAGTGTGGTAAGTGGAAGTTGCCCCCGGTAAGACTCGTGACCCAGGTCATCATGACCAGAACAGAGCTCAGTCAAAATCTAAAAATGGGATGCTGCACACGGGCAAATTACTGTTTTTCCTAAATCTCACTGTCACAGGCAGAAAATTGGGATGAAGGATGACACAGTGAATGATTTCAGAGGTGAAAAATGGAAAAACAACAGACGCGGCAGGTGTCTGTGATGATTTACACTGTTGCTCATTAAGTTGGAATAAAATATTTTTCACCTCTTTCCATGAAATGATTGTGACAATGTGATTTATTTCATTTCACCTGGGTAATTGGGACACATAATGTAATCATTGCACCTGGTCAAAAGTGATTACTGATGCATTTAAATAGGAATAAACTGAGGATTGTGTCTGAAAACAAAATTATTCCAACTTTATGGGCAACAGTGTATAATGTGTTGAAATATATGGGACTTTTCTCGATGTTGTTGAGTGCAACAACCTTGTTTTTATTCCTGATAATAATCATTTCAGTGATAATATCAATAATAATAACTTTATTTGTATGGCACTATTCAAAATAAAAGTTATAAATTGCTTTACAAAGCACAAAAAATACATATAGAAACAGACAATCATGAGATATAAGTAAAAGAAAGATAATGCAGATTAATATACACATGAGACGAAGAAATAAAATATAAAATCAAACTAACCGATACTGAGCTTTCTTTGTTTTCTCCATCATCCAGCGTTTGTTCCTGCTGCTTCTGCTTCCTTCAGCATCTTAATGGTCAAAAAAACATTTGTAACTGGCTTTGATTTTTTTTTTTTGTTTTTACACTTTACAATAAGGCTCCTTTTAACCAGTTATAAATGATAGCAAGATTAAGGAGTAGTAAGCATTAACTTGATTTATGATTTATAAAGTGTTAACAACCGAATTAATAACCCAATTATAAACCATTTATAAATCCTTTATAAGTGTCGTCTTATTGTAAAGCGGTATTGTTATTTGTTAGTGATTTCCATGTACACAGAAAACAGTCATGGACCTAAAATTGAGCCTTGTGGCGCACCACAGGTGAGATGGAAGAATTACCAAGAACAATCAAGAACGTTTCATGTTATTTTTAACCTGCTCTTTCCTGTTGCCCATTTATGAGTAAACCTGGTGCTGATGTAGAAAACTGGGCTTACACATTTGCAATGAATGATCCAATACAGTGTGTTCGTCTGTTTCAGATCTTATTGTGGAGGGACAAGCCTCAGACCGTCCTGGCGCTCGATGAGACGGAGAGGAAGTCCAAACGTCCACTCGGCATACATGTGAGACATCTGTGTGTTTGTTTGTTTGAGTGTGTGTCCGTCTCGTAAATGCAATTATTCATTTAAAACTATTCACCATCTCATATTCTGACTCTGCTCTCAGTTTAGCTGCTTGGCTGCAGTCCCCAGCTCCTCCGGCCCTGCTGCAGATAATGTCGATGAGACGAACAGTCCTCAGGCTGGGCTCTCCCCCTGGACACCAGGGGATCCAGGGCCTGATCCAGGACGGAGCCACCTCCCGACACCCAGACACAGATCTGGGCCCGTTCTTATTTTAAGACTTTTCGTCACCGAGAATTACGAGCAGAGGCTGATCGGCCCCTGTGTCATCACTGCAGGCCACCGCGTCTATGTCGAGGTCTGTGTCAGCTGATTGTTGATCTTTATTTTTTTCTACATTATTCTGACCTGAGTGGAGCATATTAGTATATTGGAGTATATTGCCACAGTTTGTCTTCTTCATCAGTGTTTCGTTGTCTGTCGTACTGCAGGTTTCAGCCAAAGGACCCCTCACAGATGTGGTGGAGGTGAAGTCATGTGTCGTCTCTCCTCTGTCAGACCCAAAGAAATCTCCTTTCTGGACCGTCATAAGCGACGGCTGCTCCTCAGACCCCTCGCTGACCCTCAGCGCAAAGACAAAAGATGAAGACGAGGAAGAGGAGGAAGATGACGGCGACCTGGACGAGGAAGAAGAAGAGGAGGAGGAAGAGGAAGAGAAAGAAGGAATGGAGAACGAAAGAATCAATCACAGAGATGGAGATGTCTCGCTCCGACATAAAATCGGAAGGAGGAGGAAGGAAAAGAACCGCACAAGCATGGGAGCAGAGCAGGAGATGCAGCTGTTGAGATTCAGTTTTATCCTGCGACCGGTTCATAATGACTCCATGCAGTTCCTCCACTGCAGCCTTCGTATGTGTGTCTCTGACTCGACCAGAGGGGAACCCATGAAGGAATCAGCGAGGAATGAGTGTCAGGGCGGACTGCGTATTCCACCGCTTGTATCTAAGTCCCCCAAACATCAGGTACAGACACAAATGACACCCAGTTACCCTTTAACCCTCTGAGGTCGATCGATGTTTCTATCAATATCTTTGTGATAAAACAGCGTAGAAATATGGTTTGAATGTTGTTAGAATCTGTAGACTCTCCACTTTCTCTTACATATTGTACTGAGCTCGTACGTGACTCATAACCTGTAAAAAGCAGTTGGTTGGTAAAAGCAGAGTGACAGACAACACCACGACTCTGTGATGTTACAAATTTTCATTTTAGGCTTTCATTATCCATTCATCTACTATTTTACTCATATATTACAATATTTTAATGAACCTATAGACTTTGGTGAACCCATTTCAAGCACCGAAACAATCCATCCACAACAGTAAAGATTTGTTTTCACAAAATATTTCAAGAATTTCAAAAACTAGGCTTCAGTTTTTCAGCATTTGGGCCAAATGATCTCTCTGCACAGGGAGGGGCCTCATTATAGAAAGAGATGAAAATTGTGATATAAAACACTTGGGTATTACGTTATATGCAGGTACCCTTTAAAAGGTGAATTTAAGAATGTAGAAATCCCTCCGAGGGTTTTAAACCTCGAGTTGTGCGTGATGTAACACCCTCATGTTCGTCTGTTGTTGTTATAGTCCTGCAAGGTGATATCAGCATTCATTAACATCTAGCCCTTCTCCTGTATTCGCATCTCAGTGTGAGATCAGAAACCTGTCCAGGCCCATGGTTGTCACCCAGTCGATCAGCTCTCTGGCACCCAAACTGCCGAGGCCTCCTGCTGGACAAAGAACCAAGAGGCTGAGTGTCTCTCCACTGGCCAGTCCGGACCCAAAGCACAGCAGTGAGTATCATTTGTTTGCTCCTTTTTCTATGTAACAATGCTATGTAACAAGCCGTCGCTCTCCCTGTGTCTAGGCTCTGTGGTGCAGGCAGGATCAGTGTTGGGAATTGTCTTTACAGCCTTTATGATGGGTGCCAGCCTGATGGGAGGGCTGTGGTGCATCTACAACTATACAGGTAAAGAGATTAGCTTCCTTCTACCACTGAAGAGTTATGGTGTGGATTGCATCATCTTACTACATCCTGAAATATCTGTTTGGCTGCTGTTGATCACCGATTGATGTAACACAATAGTGATTAAACACGTGATTCACAAAAGCTTCTGCATTTGAAAATTTTAGAGGGATCATTTGGGTTTCGGTTGAATTTCGCGATTATTTGGCTTCTTATCCAGATTCATACAAACACACGATGCATTTTTAGCCCTGCAGCCTCTCGGTATGACAGTGTTAAATATAAGAAGATATAACAAGGTAAGATAAGATAAGATAAAATAAGAAAAGATAAGAGGAAATTCAAATTGACACAGCAGCACAAGGGGACAAATGTAAAAAAGAAATAACAAAAGAACAGAAAAAGAATCCAGGATAAATAAGATAAATTAGAAATACTATATATAATAACATATACAAATGCAAAGTAGGCATTTCTATACATGCACAAATATAAGAATAAATAAATAATAATTTTGTTTATGAACAAATACAAGAAAAACCTAGCGACATTCCTACTGTGTGTGTTGCTAAGCAGCAAATGTTAGGGTGCTAACATGCTAAACTTAGGCTGTGAAACATTAAACCTGTTAGCATGCCGACTTTAGCATTTACCTGAAAGCAGGTCTGTGTGTGAGTACAGCCGCCTCACAGAGCTGCCAGCAGGGCCGTATTTAAGTGACAGGAACGGCACATTTTCAGCTGGTAAACACAGAAATGAATTTTTGTTTCACTCTAGTAGTATTACAGTACAAACGAATCCCTATAAATAGCGAGTGAGGTAGATCCGTTTGTCCAGATAGTAAAAAGGCGAAAATACATAACAGTCAAGCTTTCACTGTTTGACTGAAAGTTTTACCCTCTGACATTTTGGGTTCAAACATCGCAGCAACCTCCAATCAGTAGACAGTATCAGCGTGCACGTGAACGTGTGTCAGCTGCACGGTTGTTGCTACCTAAACAGAACAAACAGATAAATAATCTTCTTGTTTAATCTGGAGAAAAGAACAAACATGTTTTCAGCTGAAAGATAACATCAGTGTGAACCTCCAGTCAGTATAGAAGAAAAGAAACCGATGTTTCGATAATGAGGGAAATACGGATCTTTCAGTCACCGCATTAAATTGTTCACTATTTTGTACAGTATGGGGTTCTGTGGAGACATTATAAAGGAACTATTACTTTGTGTATTTATTGAAGCGGCGTATCCAGCATTAATTGGAAGAGAAAGTCATTTAACTGACCAGAGCCATGGAGGCCACAACACCTGGAATCCACTGTCACAGTCTGATCAGTCGTCCAGCTCGGTGTAGAGGTAAGACCCGATGACGACAAAGTTTATTGTGTTATATGTCCTTTCAGCCTTTATTTACACATTTCCATTTATGCTACAATTATTTTCATATGCTGATTAATATAAAGTTCATCATCTTCAATAAGAAAGGGCTTCACGGGCTAAACTCGTCTGCACTTCAGGATTTCCTAAAGTGCTGAAGCTTAGGAGAGTGTTATGATTCAGTTGTGGTGTTTTGAAACTACTCTTGAATTTGTCCACCTGTGTTTATAAAGTACTCAACACTTCCAGTAGAAATGATGTCTGTTCAATTCAGTAAAAAACAAAAAAAAACAAACAAAAAAAAAAACTTAATTATACAAGTTCTTGGTTGATAGTTATTTTGAGGTGCTACAGAAATAAAATTAAAGCATTCGGCCAATGGAGAAAAACAAAATGCAAACAGTTTGTCGGAGCATACTGTCAAGTCACTGTCACTTGTGTCATTACCAGTCAACCAAAGGTCTGCTACTACTCCCTTTGTTCAAATGAAACACATTGCCGTACCCCAGCTGGGCGGCACAGAGCGAACCTAATGTCAAAGCTGTATGTTAAAATAAACTTTGGTGGTTAGAAGCATCGACAGTTTCAGAAAATATATCAGCATTGGAGCAAGCACCTGCAGATTTCAACTCTGATCGGTCTGAACAGTTTTATTCTTTTATCTCTGTCTCAGGATTTCCTCCGGCAAATCTGAGAAAGGAGAACTGGGACAGAGGTTCTAACAACTTGTGTGTGAGCGAGCACAGCTGCCTCTCTCTCTCTCTCTCTCTCTCTCTCTCTCTCTCTCTCTCTCTCTCTCTCTGTGTGTATGTGTGTGTGTGTGTGTGTGTGTGTGTGTGTGCAGAGCCGTGTTTGTGCAGTCCTCCTCGCGAGTATCGTTCATCGCTGTGCAGCAGAAATGCAAGAGGACTGAAACCATGTGAATACAGTAGCACCTACTCACCGCCGCTTCGTGACAAGTCAGATGTGTGACTCAAAGTGAAACGTTGTTTTTTGATGCCGGACGCCACTCTACACCAAGTCATTTCAAAACTGGCAGCGAATCATCATATGGAGAGACGTTTATCTGGATTCAACAGGAGCTAAACTTGGTTGGAATGAATCAGACAGAAACAACATCGTCATCGACAGAACACAAGGTCAAACAGGATTCATCAGGTTACCGTGCATCTGCCTGTCTGAAGAGTCTGTGTTTTACAGAGTCATTTTCACTATTTGTCCTGTAACTGTGAATCAGCTGGATTTCAAAACTACATCTATGTGTATGTGAATTCTCTTGTGTTCATGTGGCAAAGAAGATGTTTTACACTGAGCTATAAATCCATGTGGTCTGTCGCTCTCAAATCACATCATCATCAATGTGACGCAAATAAAACAAAGGAAGTTAGTGTGTTATGAATAAGTCAAACATCTACAGTGTGTAAAATATATTCATCTCTTTGTTTAAAGCTGTAATAAGTTATTTTTTGGCCTCTGAAGTGTAGCACAGTAAACCTGCTTACATATCTGTGTATGTATGTTTGAAACAAACCCTAATGAGAGCAGAAAGAGTAAATCAAAACATTAAAGTTGTGTCCATTAAAATAACTACAACAGCAGTTCCCAACCTTTTCCGACTCATGGCCCATTTGAAAATCTCAAACATGTTGCCGACCCAAACCTGGCCAAATAATGAGTTCTCAGAGTATTTGTTGTTTTAATGATAATGAGAAACATAAGCTCAATTATTCTTTCTTGTTTGTTTGCTTGTCAATTCACCATCTGTCTCTTTACTCTCTTTCTATTTCATTTCTTTCACTCTTCCTGTTGCTGACCAGCTATCCATTTTGATGTTCCATCTTTTAGCGCGCAGTCAGACTGAGATAGCAAACAAGTCTACGATGCGGTCTTTAAATAAACATTTCCTTTTAAAACATTTAAAAATACTATTGTACTGTTTTGCGAATGATTAGTCGGCCCACTTGCAATACCTTTGCGGCCCACCATTGTGCCCTGGGCCAAAGGTTGGGAACCACTGGACGAGGTGAAAGATTCTCAAATTGAGCCGAGTGGAAACCCCCTCAGATTTCACATAGTCAATCAATCCATTGCTCATATGGTATTATTGATTAGTGCAGCTTTAAATCTCAGTATTTTTATGTTGCGTTAGAAATGGTACTCATGTTTTCATGTGTAGCCTGTGTTTTGAAACTTTTATTTTTAGAAGATAATTTCAAAATAAGCTTCCTGTTATGTGCAGCAGAACAAGAACATCCTGTGAATGGATCATCGTCAGTTATCGCTGTTGGTAACCTGGCTGCAGTGTATTAAGGATGCCTGCTTCAGTAATGGTAGAATCACTCAGACACACACACAACAATCACTCACACAACTTTTTTTTTTTTTAGGAAAATAGGAAATTACACTGGATGATATTACGCTGCTGCCCAGCACATACTGGGAAAATAATCCAATTATCATCTGTGATGAGTTTTAGTGATGAGTTTACTGAGGGATGTGTCATCATGTTTCAAATTGAAAAAAGCACAAACCTAAAGGATGAAATGTGTTTTTTAAGCAAACCGGTCCCGTTTTATTTAACATTTTTAAGCATGAATGTCATTACTTTATGCATATTTTCAGACTTTTACAATTTATTATTATGATTGCAACTTATTTACAAATCCCATTTCACTCTGTTCAGCTGCGTCATGGCCTCAGTTCTGAGTGTACATGTTTCCATAGCCACACTGTGTCTCTTGGTGGTGCTGTAGGTCAACCCTGCGCTGGAAGGTGCGCTGACAGCGGGGGCAACTGAACGGCTGATAGCTGCTGTGCTTTCGGCTGTGGGTGATGAGGTTGGAGCTTTGGCTGAATCCTTTACCGCACACTTTGCACACGTGTGGTTTCTCACCTGAGGGAGGACCGGAGCGTAGAAGTGTTTAATGTTTGAGAGCAGGAGTTTGAACTTTACACAGTTTAGTTTATTCACGTTTGTGTTGACTCACCTGTGTGTATGAAAGTGTGTTTCTTCATGTCTGACTTCTGGTGGAACCTTTTGCCGCAGTACTGGCAGGGGTAGGGTCTCGTGTCCGAGTGGATGAGGAGGTGTGTGGACAGGGTGGACGAGCGCTTGAACACCTTTCCGCACACCTTGCAGCCAAAGCTACGCTCCTGGATATACACAAACAAACAAACAAAAAACACATGCACACACTCGTGGACATGAGGACAGCGTTTCTTCCAGAGCTCATGATGTGTTTGCACTGAAAATGATCAAACTTTCGCACATGTAAATATTCTCACTGTCCACTGTACCTTCGCTCTACTGTAGCTGCCAACTGCTCTGAAGCTGAAGGGCATGTGGGGCATGTTTGTGGCTATGGGGGATCTTGTCAGTGGGACAGGGACCGTGTTGAAGACATGAGCCTGCAGGCCACCTGATAGTAGGACTTCTGAGAGAGACTGGGGGAGACAGAAAGAACATGTTGTGTTAAACAATTCAACATTTTGCAAAATACACTGGTGCAGAGTTAAACGAGAAGATTGACACCATTGCAAATACACAGCCAACAGTTAGTTAGCTTAGCTTAGCAGCAAGACTGAAAATGGGGAAACAGCTAGCTTGGCTTTGTCAGACGGTAATTAGCACCTCTGAAGCTCAGAAATAAACATGTTAAATGTTATTTGCACAAAAACAGAAAACTGCAATTAGCCGTTTTGTGATGGGTCATGTGCTGAACAATTTCATGGCTGCTACTAGGAAGGGATGCTGGAAGCTAAGCTAACCAGCAGCTAGCTCTAACTTCATATTCACCATATGGACATGAGAGTGATTTCCATTTTCTCATCTAACTAGTGCATTTCCCAAAATGTCAGAAGAGCAAAATTAACAGAAGAGCTGGACTAATATTGATCGGCCTTGCTGATATATTGAACCAATATTAGCTTATTGCAGATATATCTGTATATTGGTATCAATGTAAATGGCAACCGATAAATTACAAGAAATTACAAAGACATGTTTGAGGCAATTTTGAAAGTGATATAATCACACATTTACTTACTTAACTTATTTTTATATTTAGTTGATTTAGTTTAAATAAAGCTAAAGCACATATTCTATAAGGCACAATTCTTTAACACACGCGTTTAAGGAATCCTCGTCAAAAAACTTTTTATCGAGAAGGCTTTGAAAAGAAATATTGATATCATTATCAGCTTCAAAAAGATCCTGTGTGAATCGGGTTCTTTTAAGAGACTGGGGACAGTTATTTTATAATTTAATTAAACCTGAAATACAGGTTTTTGAGTGGAAACAAAGACTCAATGGAACAAGATTTCACTGAATTACATCATTTACAAATTACAAATTTATATAATGTAAATAACTAATTGTAAATAACTACTTACAATTTTTCCTCTCTACGAAGAAAGAGATTTTAAGATATATTTAAGATTTCACTCATATTTTGTGGTGGTTTTTTTTTTTGAAACAACAAACTTAGAATTGGTTGAATTTTTATTTTACACACCAAGACACTTTGTTGTGTCACTGACATGTAAATGTTACAGTTACTGACACTGGTTTCCTTTTTTTCATTGCAGCAGCTGATAAAGATCAAAAAGACCTGACAACTCTCACAACACAGAGGCGACCGTACCTTTTCACAGAGTGGACATTGGCTGACGGGGGATTTTAGGTCAGTGTGCGACGTGTGATTGAGTAGCATGAAAACCAGTCTCTCCAGTTCCCTCTCTCTGTCAGATGCCTGGTGTCTGTCTGACGACCACGGCGAGACAGCCAGAGGAGCGTCTCTGTTCTCCACAGGGACTTTTGCTAGAATATGAAAAGATGATGATGATGATGACGACAAAGTGTCTTTAGTTTATAGAGGAGGGCGAAGAATGGGAATGATTTTTAGCTTTATTTAAGCATCTTTCCTTCGGCTTTTGTGACCTTTAGTGTACAAGAATGAATCCTGAACGTTGAGTTGCACAAAACTATATTTCTCACATAACTCAAAGCTTCCTTTTGTCATCTTCATCACCCCTTTATGACTTTGTAAATTTCAATCACAGAGATCAACAACACTTTCAGATGCCATCCAAAGAACATGGCTGTATACTTACTCTATTTCTTACAATTTCACTGTGTTTAAATGTAGAGAAAGTGTTTGGTACCTGGAGTCCACGGATCATCTTTGCGGGGGCTGTTAAACTGGACCCCATTCCATTGTGAGCAAGCTTCAGCCAGAAGGGTTTTTACCCCAAATGTGGGGGACGAGGGCTGCACAGCATCTTCAGGATGCCTCCTGTCCTGTCGCATCACATGCTGCACAGGCTGCTCAGCATCCATTCGGGACCTGGAGTGTGATCTGTAGGAATTCTTCGACGGGCCGAGGAGGTGAGACCTTTTACTCTTGACGAGGAACGACCGCGGCATAGCAGAGCGGTGACTGGAGAGGGAGTGATGGGAGACGAAGTAAGAAAACAGAAACCTGCAGCAGCTCTTTTCATGTCACTTTTAGAGCCTCACACACTCAGATGTCACACACCTGCTGGTACATGTTCAGTTACAATGCCAAAGCTTGAGGTTTCCTTAACAAATACAACCTGCCACCTGCACTTCAGTTTCAGGGCTTTCACTGAGGATAACCCTGCTGTGGTGTAAACAGCTTTTTATACTTCCATTTGAACTGCATACAGTATGTTCTTATCATAAAATTAGAATCACAGCATAATAATTTAAATTTGAAAATTTCGACTTTTCCAAAATAAGCAAATCAATAATGTCAATTTTGACAAAGTGCTGAATTTATTCATTTATCATTTGGCAAATAATTGTATAAGAATTCTTTGGTATTAGTTGATTATATTAGGTCACAAGTTAAACAAGAAAGAGGAAAGCCCGACAGAAAAACTATATGAGACAAGTTTAGAGAACTACGCTGCTGCAGATGAATAAGCAAATTTTCCCAAACTTGTTTTACACCTTCATGGAGAATTTTTATCAACCTCTATAATGAAAATTATTCATTTATTAACCTCCTTCTCTGAAATAATATCCCTCACAACCTGAAGTTGCACAGAAGAAGTTGTAGCACACCACAAGGCTGAAATTGCCTTGTTGTATGTACAAAAGAAAGTTGAAAGTTGAAAGTTGAAAGTATGAATTAAACATAACCATGATAGCAAAACAGTGAAATCCCAGTTGCATTGCTGATCTTACCTTTGTATTGCGCAGCTGAATGTTGAGAATACTTGTTTCTTGTGTCCTCACCGTTGACAGTGTCCTCTTTTCTCTTTCTCACACCCATCCACTGATGACATAGCACAAAGAGATTTGATTTGATTTTGAAACGCAGCTGAGGATTGTGGGACTGGAGGCATAAGAGGGAGGGGGGGTGGGGGTGGGGGGCTCAAAAACTTTATCAAAATTACAAAAAAATTAAAGACTATCATTTGAAAATCAATAAAAATACCCTCCAGTTTTTGGGTTGTTGTTGCTACCCTCATCTTGAAAAGCAAAGTCTATAATAAAAAACATGATGTCTCAACGAATGTCTCTGCAGCAGCACTGCACACTCGAAAGTGTAGGACTCGTAAAGATATCACAATACTAATGTCAAGACTAAACAATGTTTACTACGAGACCAACATTCTTGTGTCACCGCTGGATTCACCACTATAGTGACTCTTCATGTGGGTGTACTCATAAATACACTGAGCATCCTTTGGAAAGTTTGAATATCTCATCGTTCTCATGTGAACATGTGGACCTTTACTACCACTTACACTTTACAACATGCCTACCTGTACGCTTGTGTGTGTGTGTGTGTGTGTGTGTGTGTGTGTGTGTGTGTGTGTGTGTGTGTGTGTGTGTGTGTAACAGTGTGTGTTCTTATGTGGTATCCAGCCATCCCACACAGTTCCATCTGTGAGTGAAGGGAGGGATTTTTATTTTTTATTTTTTCACCACCTTCATTTCAAACACTGAATTACATCCTGTCTAACTTTTGTTTTTTATTTCTCAGGAAGACGCTGAGAATAATTGCATCAAAGATTATTTTGTTTGATCTAAAATCTTGGCAGGAAGGCAGATGTGAATATAGATTTCAGGGTAATGCTTTATGATAAAAATCAGTTAGTAGTAATTTATAAACTCTTAATTAATGTTAAACCAAATATTCAGTCATTAATGTTATTTTAAAAGTTATATAATTTGCAATTTATTAGAAGTAATAAACCATTTGCGAATGATGAATCCATAATTAATTATTAAGCGCTGGAAAGATTTAAAAACCTGTAATTGCAATTATTCGTTAACTTTCCAATGATAATATTTGTAAATATTTAAAGGAAACATGAAAAAAGTTATGATCATTTATGAAGAGCGTGTAAACTTTTAACACGTGAAAAAAGAAAAAAGTGATGAATGATAAAAATAAAACATGAAGACATAGTGAGTCATCGTGCTGTGAGTGACTTGTCAATAAAACGTGCAAAGTTCCTCCTTCTTCCCAACAAGACCCCCCCCCAACATGTTTACCAGCATTTGCTGCAGCTAATGCCACCAGCACCTACAACCTTACAGAGTGAGAAGCTGCTTTCTGTGTCAACTTGTCAACATTTGCCTTTTTCAAAGCCACAAGCTCACACTCTCTGATCACAGCCACAATGATACAGATGGGTGACAATTAATGACCTTTGAAACCTTTACAAATGACCTATAGGTAATTTATTGTAGTACTGACATGATTTGTAAATTATTCCTCATTGATAATTCATAAAAGACACTAATATCGATTGTAAAAGTTTTGCAGCCTTTACAAATGTATGATGTACAATTTCAGTGTTCCTTATCAATTACAAATTGTCTGGAAATATATATATATATATATATATATATATAATAATTTATGAACTGATTACAAAGCTTTTTCCACACCTAAATCTAAAATTCTGCACCTCTAATAAATAATCTATACAGCTTAATCAAGTTCATGATATCATTTTAATTTCATTTTAAAGCCAAATTTAATTTCATTTAATTAACCTTATGAGGCAGCTGGATTTAACTGTTATTAACACTTATGGCTGAACCACAATGGTTCGGACCAATCAGCAGCTACAGTCTGAGATGACGACAGCGAGAAGCTCATTAACAACAACGGCAGCTCCGAAAGAGGTTAGTGTAGATGCTGCTGTAGCATCAGTTATATCAGAACTGGAGATTATTTCTTCAGTGGCAGAAGAGCAGAGAACAGCAGTGATGGCTTCTCCCGATGGAAAAGATGTTTTCGCTCTTTGGCACGAGTTTGATTTAAAACTGGTTCCGCTGGTCGTGAAAAAATGTAAAGGATGCAGAATCTGATTTGTTGAAGTTAGCCATAGACTGTAAATAAAGATCGACGTAGCCTCTGTGACGTCATCCATAGGTTTCTGAAGAGCGGGCTGCTTTACTGTCGCCATCTTGGCAGTACCTGACTCCGCCAAACTCCCGGCTAATCCGGAAATGGGGAAAGAGGAGGGGCGTGTGTGGAGCCGCCTTGTGGCAAGCATACGCTCCCCCACCTGTCACTCAAAGTGGCACGCCCTCCATTATGCAGAACTTTAAGACTTAATAAAGTTTAAACGGGTGAGCACAGTTGTCATGAAGGAGGAAATTAGCTCTAGAGAACAAAACCGTTTGTTGTACCAGGCTGTAAACATGTTTATTTCTGCTGTACAGTTGGATATTTTAACATGGGAGTCTGTGGGGATTGACTGACTGTTGGAGCCAGACTCTAGTGGCCATTAGAGGAACTGCAGTTTTTGGTACTTCCCTGTTTGGCTTCATTTTTCAGCCTCGGAGGTGGTCGCTTGAAGTTAACCCGAGATAGACAAATATTTTTTGAAAGCACCTTCCCTTTTCCAAAGATGGTTCCGTGTAACAAATACAGATTTGATAGGAATGGTCACTGGAGGGATTTGTCACATGAATGCACAGTTCACTCAGAAACAGCTGGAAGGATTCCACTTCGTAGAAACTCTGAATGACTTTTCCTTCAAATTCAAGTTAGTGCTGAAAATCACATCAGTTGGATTAAACTGAAACGTTCCCAGACGGGAGGAAGTTCAGCCATAAAAATGAAAACAAATGAGACGTGAATCATTGAGAAAAATCTGTTTTCTTTACCCATGAAAGAGTATTTTGCAAATACAGTGCGTAGGTGTTGTACTGTTAAGCACCGGGGTCTGAATCTGACCTCAGATTGAAATCAAATCAACAAGGGCCTCATTTGAAATGAAACCAAAGCATCTCTGAATGTGGCTGTATTTTTTTTTTTTTTGCAGACATCTCATTTGGCTCCTGGTATGAGCAGCGCAAAATGGAGCTGAGTTCACCTTGATGTGCATGAAGAGAGGCATGTCAGAGCACGGTGGTTGATGTGGTGGGGGGCTTGCAGCCTTTTCCCAGGGGCTGTCGGGCAGAGCAGACGAGAGGAGTGCAGGGAGCTGAGGCGGGCTGGTGGGTTCCGTGGCTTTGTGCCTCATTTGTTTTGGGGGGTTCAGGGGGTTGTTGTTCCCCTCATGATGATAGAAACCTGCCTTTCTAGGAACCTGAAACTCAGGGAAGGGGGGGGGGGGGCAGAGAGAAGCAAGTGTAGTTAAAAGTTCATTTTTATACTGTTTTCTACTTCTACAGATGTTCACTTCCTATGACTTCTTAAATCTTGCTATTTTATGGTAGTGAATGTGAGTTCCCCGAGGTGTTTAAAAGCCTTTTCATCGTTTCCTTTTTGATTTAAAATCTTAAAAATCTTTCAATATTTTAAGCTTAAATTAAAGCTGTTTCCAATAAATTTAACAGCATGTTAACATATAAGGTTTCACCTCTGAAACAAATTCTATTAACTTTTTATATCAGTGATAAAAACAGTAGTAACCTGATGCTTTTTAATAATCCGTGGATTTAGTTGATAATAGTCTAGACAGCTACAGGTCCATCTCTTTAAAGGGACACTCCACCAATTTTATACAATTAGAAAAAGTTATTGATGATATTGGGAGTGCTATTATTCAGCCTGTAAAAACAGTTGTACGATCTCTTCTTCGGCTCTCGCAGATCTTTCCAAAGTCCTCAGATAACCCTAATGATGTCATGGGTCAGGGTTTTCTCTATTTGTGCTTGGAGACAGCAGAAAGTGTCAGAGACTAGAGGCGCTGAGGTTGAAAAATGTGGGTGTTTACCAGGCAGCGAATCTAGTGAAAAGATGCTGTGGAGCGGCATTATGGGGAAGTGTAGGTAGAGTTTCTTTTTAAGCTTCACCCATACCAGGGGCTAAGTTATGATATCATTGATTTGTCCATTCTTTTTTAAAAACCTGTCTTGTATGTTGCCAAATTTATAGAAGTGAAATAATAAATCGCTGCCACACCCTTTTTCTCTGTTGAGCTGACAATTGATGATATTAATGCAGAACATAGCAAAGTAACACTTGATCTAAAGTGGCTATAACTGATATTTTTATAATAACTATGTGGAAGTGGTTGCTCATAGTCATGAACCCACAGAAAATAATCATTTCTACAGTTCCTCTTGTTTAGCCGTTTTGCATTTCTTGCCTGCAACATTATTGTTTTGTTTCACAGCAGTGTTAAAAAAAAAAAAACTAAAAATTATTCATACACTGTCCAGCACTCAAGTTAGCAACTACACTGTTGCTCATAAAGTTGGAATAAAATATTTTTATATTATATTATATTATATTTATTATTTTTATTTTATTATTTTACCTCTTTCCATGAAATGATTGTGACAATGTGATTTATTTCATTTCACCTGGGTAATTGGGACACATAATGTAATCATTGCACCTGGTCAAAAGTGACTACTGATGCATGTAAATAGGAATAAACAGAGGATTGTGTCTGAAAACAAAATTATTCCAACTTTATGGGCAACAGTGTATATGCTGAACATAATGCAGAGATGTTTCCCTCAGGAGATGACGGAGACCACAAACAGCACAAAAAGAGGTTGAACACTGGACTTCCATTCATCAGGTGGATGCAAACATCCCTACCCATGAATGATGATGTTGCTCCGTAACTGCTGCTGGTGCAAACAAGGAACTATTTGCTAGTAAGTTCGCCACATTAACTTAAATGGCAATGGCAATTTTATTTCTATAGAACATTTCATTACAAGTTAACACAATACGCTTTACAAATAAACTACACGGCAATAAAAACCTCAAAATATCAACACAACCAAATAGAAACCCCTGCTAACCCCGCTGCGGTACAGCCAGACGACCACTGCCTGATGACCTGAGAGCCTGATCGGGTTATAATCAATGAGCAAGTCAGAGATGTAATTAGGAGCCGAATGATTAAGTGCGATATGGACGATAAGAAGGATTTGAAGGGGATTCAAGGGGATTCTGTATTGTACCAGGAGCCAGTGAAGTGATAATAGTAATATTATATTATTATTTTATTGTATATAAAAAAACTAGAGTGGTTGTTTCTCTCTGCCAACCAGCCAAGTTGCAGGAAATATGGTCACAATCTCTTCTTCCTGAGTTACAGGAAGTGTTTTTGTAGAGCATTATGATGTCGTGCCAGGGCATTCCTGATATATCACATTCTCAAGAACGTGAGGTCACAAGACCTTGACCTTTGACCTTTGCGCACAAAAATCTAATAATTTCATCTTTAAATCCAAATGAATGTTTGTGCCAAATGTGAAGAAATTCCTTCAAGGCGTTACTGAGATATCGCGTTCACCAGAATGGACGGACAACCTGTAAACATCGCCGGCGTGGAGGCATAATGATGATATGTCAGTGTAGAGTTTACAGGTTATTTCCACTGCCCCCACGTGACTAACGCATGATCATATATCAGTTATTGATCGGTTAAGGATAATAAAAAGTCAATTGCAGTTCAGAGAGAAAATGTAATAAAGGTGGTGCAAGATTTTGCCCGAGCTTAATCAAGCACATGACACATTTCTCCATAAAGATGGGGGCACAGCAGGTGAGGACGCACATATATACATATATATTGTATGCACGTGTACAGACAGGTTTACAGTAGAACAACTATTATTATATGTTATTTGAAAGATGTTGCATCAGAGTAAAAAGAGACAGGAAAATATACAGTCCTAGCTCAGGTCTTATAGTCATGCATAAAAATTACAGTTGACAGGAATCACTAAAAACTCAGTAGTATGTTCAGGAAAATCTAGGTGACGTTTACTGATATTTGCATGTACGAAACTTAACATGCACCCATTCATGTACTTTCTCAGTGCGTGACAACAATGTAGGTGTTTCACTGTGCCTTAAATGACATCACTGAATCAAATGAACTGTTGTCATTGATCACAGAAAGAGAAACATCACATTATCAGGCTGCAGTCTCGGCTCTCTGTTGTTTATCCGTGTAGCTGCTGTGGCTGGTGGCTTGCAGTGGTTTCAGTTAGGGGATTTGACAAAAGAAGTGCTATGCCATTTTCTCACGGCCAACAGCTTCTCTAGCTTTCTGTCTCGAGTTTACCCCCACCCACCCATTCTACACTCATTTCCTCACATCTTTTCAACTTTCTGTCACTTTGGTTGGCAAAAGAACAAAGTTTATAGACAGTGCAAGTGCTATTTCGTTTTCCCTTGATGGGCAAGGCAAAGAAAAAATAATATTGAAAAAGGACAGAGAGCTTAGTAAGATGTTGGCAACGTGTTGAGTCAGAATTCCCCTGGGAATAAGGTTTCACTGAAGTTATCGATAACTAAAGAGAAGCAGTGGCAACAGGAAGAAGTAGACTTTCTTTGCAGTACATGACATATAGAATCTATATTTACCATAGCCATGGGAACCGTGGACTTTACTAGCTCTCAATATCTTACCATATCACAGGGTCATGTACAAAGGTAAAGCCACAACACTTAACTAGGCTTGTGCCTCCCACTGAACAGGAAACAAGTATTTGCTGAGGTATTTTTCTTTCTATGTCACAGCTTATCATCATATCCTCCTACTCGCTGTAATCAATTTCTGTCAGATTGAAATCATCACTGATTTAGATTAAAATCTAATTGCAGTTTTTTCCATCATAGAAGTTACTGAAGAGAAGAGTTTTTTAGTCAGACGTAGCACCCCCACAGTGGTGTCTATGAAAACATTTTCCACTCTGTGGCTAAACGCACTACGACTGTTACAACACCATACAAAGAAGAGAGTGAACATGATGATGATGATATTGGTAATGGTAATGATGATGATGATGGTGACACCTTCTTCAGTTCATCCAGCCGATGGGCATCCCCACTCCCACACATGTATTGGTATCAGTCTGACAGTGCAAGGTTACAGAAAGGTAAGCGGGTGTGAGAACACCACAATGACATGGTACCCAAGACTGAACGCTGCCTACACCGGCAAAATTGGTGGTGGTATACTGTATGTAAAGAGAGTTTACATATGAAAGAACAAGCCTAATTAGTAAATAAATACAATAGCATTGTATCAAACAAGACTTAGAGTCTAAGAGACTATAGGCTAAATGCTAATGGTGATGTTCATCATCTAAGTTTAGCATAGTTGCATGCTAATTTTTTGCTAATTAGCACAAAACACAAACAGCTGAGGTAGAACCGCACAGTGAAATGTTGAGCTCATGATGGCACTTGATGAAAAGTTTCATCCAGAGGGAGACAATCCATCCAGTAGTCGTTGAGACATTTCACAGGAAAAAAAAAAAAAAAGGAAAGCAAAACTGTCAACTTCATGACGGTCCGAGAGGAAACATCAGCTGAACATCAAAGTTGATCCAGTGGTTGTGGTGATATTTCAGTCTGGATCAAAGTGGTGGACGGATTAAAAGACTGACCTTGACATCTCTAGTGCTCATTCAGTTCAATGAGAACACTGTGTTGTTGCAGGATATATTGTCAAATAAATGCTTTTCAGAATTGTAAAAACTTGTCTTAGAGTTCAACAAACCACTGTCCAGTAAAACTATATTATTAATAGTTTGATATTTTGGGAAATATGCTTACTTGCTTCTTGTAGAGTGTAAGATATTAAGATAGACTTTGATCCCTGTAGGGTAAATATCAAGATACAACCAGCAGACATTTAGGTTAGTTTAGTACAAAGACTGTAATTAGGAGGAAACATGTAGCCTGGCTTTGCCTATATATATCTAAAGTCTAATTAACATTTTGTTTGTTTAGTCCATATAAAATCTTAAGCGTAAAACATAAACATATTGTGATTTTACAGAGAGTTGTGTGTCGGACATGATTAAGCTACATTACAATTTTCATGTTTTATTCGTTGTTACTATATTGTCTTATTGTCTAATTGTCTTATGTTTCTGTTCATGATCAATACATATTGTCTGTCATTTGGAATAAGAACCAACTCCAGACAAAGAATAATACAATTAACTTCACATCAATTTTTAATCTAACTTCTTTCTCCAAAATCCTGAAACATTTAGTCGAGGACCATCTGTTAACTTTGCTTATACTAACCTTTTTTAATCTTTTTATTCAGGATTTATAAACCAGAGAGGGAATAATAATGTGTGTAAAGTGTAATGTGTTTACTCAGATATTTGATATGCTGAGGTCTGTTGCAAGCTTGTGATGTTTTTTTCGCAACATCAACGTGTGAATCCTTTCACATAACACAACCCCACCCAAAACATCCCTGCCTATGGGCATGATTGAGCGAGTGTGTCAGTGTACTTGTGTCTGTGTGTATATATTGCAGATGAAAAGGTGTGAAGCCGCAGGCCTTTTTCTTTGCAAAACTTTGAAACCGAGGGTGTTGATAGGACATTGGCCACTTCTAATGTTGAGCTTGCCATACCACAGCCCCGCTGTCTAATTTTAAATTCTTGTTACTCTCAGAGGGATACAAAAACTCCATCAGTTTCTCATAAGATGAGCACATGAAAAACAAACTAGCGACAGGAAGACAAAAAAAAAAAAATCTTCAGGCACTATATTATCTCATTTACCAGTGTTACAGTTGACCCTTACAAGACGTAATGAAACATTTAGTTTAGAGGAGCTTTAGGGTGATAGTTTGAGTTATTTGAAATGTGGTTGTGTGAGGTACATATCTATAGTCAGTGTATTTCCTGCAGTAGATTTGGATCAGTGACCTCCCAGTTTAGAGAAGCAGCAGGGACCGACGACACATAAGCTTAGTGATGTACTGCTGTGGAAATGTGTTTTAGCCCACAGAAAAAAAAAAGGAAATGTACACTTCAATTTGAATATTTTCACCATTTTATCAGCCCTTTCCTTTGAAACTACATTTTTTCAACTGTTGAACTACCGTATTCCTACGCTCAAGCTTTGCTATTCCTACATAGGTAATGTTAGCATTAACAGCTGTTTACTTAGGAACATTATCAATGTGCTTAACAAAACTAAAAGAAGCATGAAAATAGAAGTAAAAAGCACAATAAGAAAACAGTATAAAAACAAAATAAAAACACAGATTGTAAAATAGATATCTCCTCAAAGTCCAAGATTGAAATTTAGATGAAGTCGGAGGAAACTGACTTACCACCAAAAGCTGTCTCCAGCTCTTGTTTTGCGTCTACTTCGATCACTTCTTTTCTTCTACTGAAGTGAGCATGCTAACCAGCTAGCTCCATCCTGGTTGGCCTGTCTGGTCACTTTCTGATACTGAATCACAGAAGCGTCCAGTCTGCCATGAAGAAATAGTTCTGCTCAGAGGGCGTATTTTAACCTCTTGTCCTGTAAATACATTAATGGCTGAACCTCTCTGCAAAACTTGGTAAGTAAAGAGTTGTTAATGCTAACGTTAGTTAAGTAGCAATAGCAAAACTTACAAATAGCCATTTAGACATAGACATTTTGGGTAATTCACTTTCTTGCCAAGAGTTAAACGTGAATATTGATACCGCTCTCATCTCTGAGCGTCCCAGGAAGCAGTTACCTTAGCTTAGCATGAAGCTATTTTTGTTAGTAGCAGCTAAGCTAGGGACATGGTTCTAGGTACAGCAGTATTCTGTATCTGCTGGGTGAGTAAATAGGCAACTGTTTGCTAACTTGCTAACACATTAGCCATAACAACTTTGCAAGTGATTATGATATGACTATGTTGTGTTTACAGCTGGACAAAAAGTGGATAAATGCAGGTTCAAGACAAATTCATAATTAAAGTAGGTTTGGTGTTAGAGTTGAGTTTTGTTAGTTCATGTCTTCCTTGCTAACATTGTCGTTGTTGATATCTGGTTTGATAAATGTACCTGTTGCCCTCATATATGTACTGTAATAGCACTATTTTGATGTCTTTAGCTACAATCAGTCAGTCTGTCACTCAGTTTGGACCGGACTGAAATATCTCAACAACTGTTGGAGGGATTGCAATGATATTTTGTACAGATATTCATGGTCCCCAGATGATAATGCCTAATGACTTTGGTAATCCACTGACCTTTCTTCTGGCACCACCATGTGTTCGTATGAAAGGACTTGACAATTAGATGGATTGTCATTAAATTTCACTTCCCCCAATCAGGATAAATTGTTATAACTCCGAAAAGTCGAAGTTTTAATTTGTTCACAAATTTGGTTTGTGACCAAATACCTGCAAAACTTATAATATTCCCATCTGCATCAGTTGTAATCTGTGTTTAGAGCTAGTTTAAAGCAAAATGCTCACATGATAAGCTAAGATGATGAACGTGGTACACTTTATCAATGCATTTGTATTAAATGCAGTCAGGTTGCCAGGGCAACCCCAATCTGTGATTCTTTTATCAGATAGCACCCATCTGATGACCTTGTAGATTTCACAACTTTCAAAAACACAGTAATCCAAGAACAGTATATAGTGGGCTTGACTTTGTATTTAGCAGTAGCTGGTGATAAGACATTACCTAAGGAACTGTCCTCTTCCCTCACAGTTACAGCTATCACACTTTATCTGGAGATTTTTCACTGTGGCAACAGTAGATGCTAGTCTCAACTCGCACTTACTGTTTGCCACCGCTGCTGCAGCTACCACATTCTGCACACACACACGCACACACTTACACACATGCACACATGCACATTTAGCAGAATTCACAGTAAATACACATGCCAGCTGTGGAGAGTAGATCACATTGTGGTTCACTGTCAGTTTGAGTCTTTGCTCCAGATTCTTCTTACCCCAGATACAAGAGAAACAGCGCACTGACTTAAATATGACCCTTACACACACACACACACACACACACTGGAACTCCACAGTCATCAGAGTCTGTAGCTTCTGTAACCTTTAACCTCTGAGGAAGCAAACCTGTTTCAGAAGCACACATCCATTCATAAAGTGGCAGAATGACACAAAACAGAAATCAGTCAGTCATTACTTATGTGGGTCAAACACTAAAAGCTGCAGCGTGACTGAATTAGTCAAAGTCGAAAACTGCTGTTTAACTCATAGCCCTTTCACTTCAGCAGCCCCTGCTGGATATTATTGGATATAGAGTTGTTATTTTATTTCTATAGGGAACCCAATAGTCATGTAAGTGAGTGAAGTGAAAATGGAGGACGTAAACTATATCTATCATTTTTATTCCATCTGCTAATGTTGGTTAAAAAATCTTTTATCCAAATAACTGACAGAAGTTGATATTTAATGTAATAAAATTCAGCAAGCACATCAGTGGTGGAAAGGCCTACATCTGTAGGGTATTTTTATATTAATACCCAACAGTATAGGATAAAATAAAAACTTTCTGAAAGGGCCTCTCTTTATGATAAGTGTTTTTTGTTTTAGATAAACTGTAAGAACAAGTTTTCTTGTGACTGTGAT
The DNA here is from genome assembly GCF_002260705.1 of Seriola dumerili. Taxonomy (NCBI): domain Eukaryota; kingdom Metazoa; phylum Chordata; class Actinopteri; order Carangiformes; family Carangidae; genus Seriola; species Seriola dumerili. Next base: position 2,147,624 of record NW_019174368.1, read on the forward strand.
TTTTGTCTGACACTCCCGTGATGTTTTCCTCAGAGTAACTCAGTTCTGAAGGAGTTAAAGGGTGCGGACAGGCCCCTGGTGGGTCTTGAACGCGCTTCTAGTGCTGAATTAGATTTTTCTGCCACACATCCTCCGCTGCCATGGCAACCCTTGAAAAGCTGTGTGACGGCCAGCTGAGGAGGAGTTTGTTGTAAGTTTCAGGAGTTTTTCACGGCAGAACCGGACAGCGCCGGAATGAAGTTTCTGTAAGGAGGCTGCTGGGAGCTGATCAGAAGAGGGGGAGAAAAGAGTTGTTTCCCTAGGTAGGTGAAAGTTAATCTGGGCTTTAACTGTAACATGAATTGTTTAGTTCTGATCTGCATTTTACCCAAGAAGTAGAGTTGATTACAGTGGAAGTTTTGCTTATTAGTTTACTCTTTATTTGCAACCACTAATCAAAAGATTTTTATATGATCGATCAAAAAACTTCTCTTGTAATTTCCTCTTTTATCGACTCTCCTTGAAAGCACAAAGCTTTCCTTGTAAAAGATCCTTTTGAAATTCTTGTTTAAAGCCCCTGAAAACTTGGTTTCAAATCTGCTTTGGACCATTAAATATTATTGTTATTCAAAGTCAAAGTTCAACTCGTAGAAAATAAACATCCTTAGGTATAATAAAGCTCAGCTAATCTGTCACCAGGACTATGTGGGTGTAAACAAACCCCACAACTACATTTTGGTTCAGATTTTGTTAAATCCTGATTGCTGCGGGGACAAACGTGACATCATCTTTTTCAAAAGCAAGGACAAAAACACAAATACAGAAATCTCTCGGAAAATAAAAACACACTTTTTGAACTCTGTCAGAAAAAAGGTGTGTTCATGTAGGACCACATTGTTCACAGTAATAAGCTGTTTGATAACATTTGCTGTCGAGGCCTTTAAAACAGGATCTTTATTGGGTATATCATATTCTGTGATCTGATTAGGATTTTCCTGGATCAGGCCGTGGTCACATGCTGTAGTTGTTTTGCTATTACCAGAACTGGTGACTCCACAGATAGGTCACATATTCTGACAGCTGTTATCACATGTGGTGACCCTTTAATCTTTAGATAAATTAAACTGTATTTAGATTTGTAATAATTGCTGTTGCAGAAACTAGTGTCTAAATCTGCCTGTAGAGCCATAACACTATCTGGCGATATTAGTCTTTGTCTTTGTTCATCACGACATCAGTTTATGTGCGCGGCCCAGACCTTTCTTTACCATCTCTTACAGTCATCCTTGTTGAACCCGGAGGTCGCCATGTTTTCCCTGTCAGAGCTGGCGCCTCTGAACCAGCATCAGAACAGGTCTAAATTGCTGAAGCCATGGTGGGAGGTCTTCATGGACTACCTGGTGGTCCTGATGCTGATGACATCTGTTTTGGCTTGCACTGAGCAGCTGTCCCGGGACCGAGTGGTGTGCATCCCCTTGGATCCACTTACTGCAAATACAAGCAATCACAGTTTATCAGCTAGCAGCAACGTGGCACCGAGTCCATCGTCAAAGCCTCACAGTCCACACAACATCAGCCCAAATCTGTACTCCGCAGCCCGGGGTCGACGTACTCACCTGGTCTACCAGCAGTATGTGTACATTAGCCAGGTACTGTCACACTCGCCTTACTTGCCTTTGTAATTTGAAAGCAACAAAAATGTCATCTGTAAAGTCACTTTAAAGTGGCTGTTACCAACAAAGGATCAGATGATGTATGTATGTGAAAGGAGTCATGCAGTGTCATGGTGTGTCATTTTAGGCTTCAAAAGGGAAGCCATAGAAAGAAAAAAAAAAGCTATAAAAAAACCAACTGCGCATATCTGCCCTGCACTAAACAGCAGACAGTTATATTTAGCAGCTAGCTAGTGAAGCAATTAACAGCTGAAGAGCCAGATATTTCCCTTAGGAATTGTTAGAAACCAAAAACAGGGCTAAAAGAGAGTTTATATTGGACTTAAATGTATTAGGTGAACACAAACACAACTCCAAATGGATGCTAATGATGCTCCGTACTTGCTGGATGTGTAAATAGGCAGCTGTTTGATAAGAAGTTGCTTACTGGGTTGTAAAACGTCAGAGTTGTGTTCATAGTTTTTTGTTTTTGCTGCCCCCAAGTGGCCAAAACATCAATGACTACAGGTTGAAATGTCTGACTGTCTGTCTGTCCAGGTGTGCTACCATGAGGCTTTGCCTCTGTGCTCCCGCTTCTTTCCCTACATGGCCTTACTGCAGTCTCTAGTGCTGGTAGCCAGCGGCTCCTTCTGGCTCCACTTCCCCCACACCTCCGCCCGCATAGAGCACTTCCTGGCCATCTTAGCAAAGTGCTGCGAGTCACCCTGGACGTCTCAAGCCCTGTCGCACGCTGCCCAGCAGGAGAACATCCAAGAGAAAGAGGTGGAGAGACGACAACCCCGACCTCCTCCCTCCTCATCTTCACCCCCAGTGACCCGCACAAGACGTTCAAGCATAGACTCAGGCACAGACAGCCCACTCTTAAAGAGGTCAGACAGTATGTCCTCCGCCGTATCTCCCTCCCCGTGCCCTTCCACTCTCTCCTGTAACTCCACCATGTCGTCTGAATCTCTCGGCTCCCCGGCGCACTTTCCTGACTCCAAGCCGTCAGTCATGGTTGACAGTCCCAGGCAGGTAATCAGTCTGGATAAAAGTGATGGGGAGCAGGCCAGGGCGCTGTTCGAAAGGGTCAGGAAATTTCGGTCCCACTGTGAAAGCTCAGCTGTCATTTATAAGGTGAGAGATCCTCTATTAGATCTATACACCATATTGTTAAATGATACTCTTACAGCATGATTTAACGTTTAGTCAAGCTCAATTGTTAATTTATTCATAATACCCCCTTTCATCCATTTAGGTCTACTTGGCTCAGACGATATTCAAAATGCTGATGGTGACGCTGATCGTGAGTTACACCATCCCACTTCTCAACAAATTATCCTTCACCCACACCTGCCACCCTGAGGAGCAGGCCCTGGTGGGCTACGCTACCTTCGAGTGTATCCATGTGCTCTCCTCACTTCTACGCAAACTGCTGGTGGCCTACCTGACCCTGCTGGGGCTGTACGGCCTGCTCAACTTCTACACCCTCAGCTGGATTTTACACAGGTGTGTGTACAGTATGCAGGGATGAATGTGTTGGTGCTGTAACCTAAAACTATATTTGGATAAAAAAAAACTTTTAAAGCTGCTGTAATTAATATTTTTATCAACATACTGTATGTATGATGTGAAAATGTTTGGTTGTAGTTACAATCCCACAGAGAATTATCACGCAATTCTGCAGTTCCTCTCAGCTCTATCGAGGTTTTCACCCACAACTTTCTTGTTTTAATTCACGCAGCAAGAAACTGTATTCAATATATAAAGCTATAAATACCCACTATACTTTTCTATGTAGCACAAACCAGCAGATAGACGTAGTTGGCAACTTGCCGGTGAACAGAGTGGAGCATTTAGCTGCAGAGCCAAATATTTTCCTGAAGGAAGGAGACCAGAACAAAGCTTTAAAGCGAGTGTATATTGGATTTACATTGGCCAGAAAAAGGGACTCTAAATAAATGCTAATGTTGCTCCACATCTGTTGGATCGGTGAATTAAGTGTGAGCTGTTAACTGTTTGCTAACACGTTAGGTCAATCAAGTTAATATGAAAGAACCATTACCGTTTTCCATTACTAGTACGAATTTGTTTTCATACCTTTCATGCAGCCCTTTTCATTTGTTTCAGACTTACATCATTTAACTTCATTTAACATCATTTAATTTACACTACTAACATCAATGAAATAACAAAACTGACAAAAAAATATGACATCATAATGCTCCATGTGATGAATTACCTGTCTCAAATTCTCTGTACATTGATTTTCATACTTTACTGAAGTGAATCCTGAGCTTTTGAAACAGCAGTGACGTAAAGTGTGAACAAATTGTCATCAATGGGCGAAAACATGCAAAATGTACAGTAAGTGAAGGGAAGACTGTCCACACACAACCATTGAGGGGTTAAATAGGCTTATGGATATATAATTTATCGCATTTCTTACACAAGATAAACTTGTAAAATGGCAAATTGATAATTTTAAATTGACTACACAGGCTGTGGTTGTTCAAAGGGCCTTCAATAAGAACAATGCTCATGAGGTGGAGCATACCAGAGGGCCTATAATAGGATTACAGTTTAATGCTGTGTTTTGGGCTACATTATTTTCTCTGTGATATATTTCTCATTTTGGTTTTTTGCTTTGTGCCCTGTGTAGCTCTTTACGACAGTACTCCTTTCACTCACTGAAGGAGTTGTGCTCCCTGAGGGATGTTCCAGACCTGAGAAATGACCTGGCCTTTCTTCTACACATGTTGGACCAGTACGACCCTTTGCTGGCCCAGCGCCTGTCCGTGTTTTTGTCCCCGGTCAGTGAGAGCAGGCTGATGGAGGAAAGCTTAGAGAGGCGCTGGGGGGAGGAGAAGCTGCGTGCCATGACTAGTGTGGACGCAGACGGCTGCTCCAGACTGCAGCTGGTGGCGCTGCCTCGCCTCCCTCCAGCCCTCTTCACCCTCAGCCAGCTTCAGGTCCTCAAACTGGAGCTCATCTCAGATGCCAGGTTTACTGCACAGGTAGCCAAGATGACCTCACTCAGGTGAGTTGTGCAGTGGTGTCGTTATGCTTCACACATTTTAAACAATGCAAATCAAATCAATTTTTATTTCCAATGTTTTATTTTTAAATTATATATATTTGTATTACCTGAATGTGATATACAAATTAAAAACATATTTCTGCACATTTAATTTGTTCTTTTATTGGCTACTCCTTCAACAGAGAGATCCACCTCTACCACTGCACTGCAGCTGTGGATCCCAGTGCACTTGGATTCTTCCAGGAACGTCTGGAGGTCCTCCACCTCACCTTTACTCAGGTATCAGAGATCCCCAGCTGGGTCCTCTCCCTCCGCAGCCTGCATGAGCTCCACCTCTCTGGTCGCCTGAGCAGTGAAGGTGGGGTAGGCCGCAGCTGGGCACTGGGGAGCCTCCGCCAGTTGCGTCACCTCCGTGTACTGGTGATTCGAGGCATGTTGCAGCGGATCCCTGGCGAGTTGTATGAGGTGGCAGGCAGTTTGGTGAGACTGGAGATCTACAATGAGGGCACCAGGCTTCTTGTGCTGACAGGATTGAAGCGAATGGTCGACCTGACAGAGCTGCTGCTGCAGGACTGCCAGCTAGAGCGTTTGCCCTCTGCACTGCTGGCTCTGACCAAGCTGCGCACACTTGACCTGCAGCATAACAACTTGAGAACTCTGGAGGAGTTGCTTAGTCTGGCTCATCTGCGGCGTCTCTCTTGCCTTAGACTTGCCTACAATCGTGTTCTAGCGCTGCCGGCTAGTGTTGGTGTGCTTCGAGGCCTAGAGCTCCTGGATCTGTCCAACAACCACCTCCAGAGCCTTCCTCCGGCGCTCTTCACTCTTCTCCGCCTGCGTAGGCTGCTCCTGGCTGGCAACTTGCTCGAAGTGCTGCCTGTAGAGATAAAGGCACTGCAGCTGCTTACAGAGCTGGACTTCAGTGGGAACAGGCTTGAGCGCCTGCCCCCTCAGCTGTTCAGTGGTTGTTTGGAGCTGCGCATCCTAAATGTGGCTCACAACTCTCTTAGTTCATTACCCAGGGGGATTGCAGCTTTGAGTCAGTTGTGCAGGTTGGACTTGCGCAGCAACAGTCTGGAAGAACTGCCCGCCGAGCTGGGCTGCTGCTCAGGGCTGCATGGAGGTGGTCTCCTGGTGGAAGACTGGCTGTTTCTTTCTTTGCCTCCCCATGTCAGGGACTTCCTGACTTCATGCCCCACCTCTGGTGCATACTCAGACGGTCATTCCCGGCCAGAGTCTGACAGTTTCCCATACTTCTCTCCGACACAGTGGAGCTTCTCCTCTGCTCTGGAATCACAGATATAAGACTAATGACTATCTGACTCCTAACAGCATCCTAACACTGACGGTATTCTGCCAGGCACCTTTTTATATATGTATTTTGTATTTTATAATGGGATTTCCTTTTGCAGTGCTTTTGGCTAAGTTTTTCAGGCATTCATTTAGAATGTAGTTTTCCTGTTGGTCCTTCTAATGTGAGTTTTTAACACAACAGTGTTGTTTGTACATTTTAGCACACATAATAAACATATATTTCTTTCATTTTTGGTCATGTGTTTGTTTCTGATTCCAGTTGGTCATTTTATCATGAACATACTCACTGAAAGTGTTTATTTGCTATCAGGTCTGACCTGATGCTGATGTGACCATTTCCAGCAGATTACATCAGTCCCAACATTAAAAATTTTTAAGTTTTTTCCATCAATACTGCTATTGATTTTGTTATTTATAATAAATATAATAAGTTGTACTTACTAGTTGTGATTTTACAAAAATTAGCACTGTGTGTTTCTGTTACTAATTTAATGTTGTGTTGCCTCTCTGTGAGCACTGGAGGGCAGTACACACCCGTCTTTCTGAATACACTCCGTGAACAGTAAACTCTAAGTATCAAGGCAGACATAATACTATACTAAGACCTCTGGTAGATATTAAAATAAATATTTGCAAATCGATTGGCCGTATAACATTAACAAAGGTTTGATCTTTACAGCTGACACAATAATACTGCTACAGTTCCCACCTATTCAAGGAAGCAACAAGACTAAGTTTGTATTTTGGGGCACAATGCATCACAATTTAGAATATCATTTATGTCGACTTACCTGCTCTCAATCATTTATTCATTTTATTTTTAGATGAATATAAATTACTTTTTTTATTGTGATTATTTATCAATTAAATATTTATTTATTTTCCGTGTTCCTCACGAGCTCCCATACCCAGAGTCGATCTGCGATGTATCCCCTCTGGTGTCCCGCTTTTTTGAACTGCGCTGTACTGCGGCACACTTTTTGTCGAATCGCTGGCCTCGTTTGTCAGCGAGCGTCCGAATCCACCAATGATGTCAACGTACTTCACCGGAGGCGGAACTTCCGGTTACTCGTATAAACCAACTGAGGCCTCCCCATGCGGTTTCGATCTGAAGTGGACTGGTAGCTAACGCCGAAAAGAAAAGGTAAGAACGCAATATCGATTTATTGTTGTAACTAGAGAGTTTGTTAAACTTCGACTGGCATCCAGGATGTTATGAGATTAATTATATGAGATTTATTTTGCTAAAGTCACAACGTAGCTACTACGCAATGAAATAGATTCTTTCATTGTTTGCTTGAGGGTGCCGTCCAGCTAGCCAGCGTTTTGTAGCCTAGCATAAGATAGCTTAGCCAACCATCCAATCTTCCTCATATTAGTTTTCAGTAATTGCATAGCCGTTTTACATTCTTCGTATTGCGTTCTTTACAATTATCTGTATAACATCTGTGCATATCATGCGTGTTCTTTACCTGCTCAGCTAGCAAAATATCCGTTACCGTATAGCACTTTAGCTTGCCACGTTAGCAATGGTTATGCAACACAATAGCGTTTCAGTGTTGTACACGGCTCTGAAGCTAACCGGTAATCCGACAGTGTCGGCTAAAGTCCAAGCCTACGTCTTGACCAAGTCTGTTAGTGATATTGTGTCTGTTGCAGAAGACACTTTTCTTACATTTAGTGCACAAACCTTTGATTCATGTGCTAATATGTTCCCTCTATAATGAGCTAAATTAGCTAGCATATCTCACTCGGTTGCCGCACATTTTATTATGGGGTTGCGAGAGTGAATACAACAGTGGTATTCAGTGTAGGTTTATATCAGTACTGGTTATACTTGAATCACGAGTTGGACAAAACCTAACCCATCTTTTCATAGAATGGCGACTTCCTCACTTTTCACCCACCGCTCAAAATATGTTCCTTAAATGTATTAGACCGTGTGGTCGGTCCTGGCACAAAGAATGGCAACAACTGGTGGGCTTAGATTAACCCCCCCCCCCCCCCCCCTTTGTAAGCCCAGTAACGGGGGATATCACATAAGGTAGCTGATGATTAGATAAACCGACTTTAAAAACAAACTGTGTGTTTTTCCGTGTTTTTTAAACAGACACAAATGGCTGAGAATGACGTTTAGATAACGAAGCTGCCTCGAGTCTACGAAGAAGATGAAGAGCCCCAAGGAGCCCCCGAGAGCGCAGCCCCAGCAGGCAAGAAGGAGGTGAAGGGTTCCTACGTTTCCATCCACAGCTCTGGGTTCAGGGATTTCCTGCTCAAACCAGAGCTGCTCCGTGCCATCATCGACTGTGGTTTTGAGCATCCGTCTGAAGGTGACTAGCTTTTGGGTCTTTCGGTCTGTATTTCTGTTAAGAGTGGGGAAAAAGTAGTTTCTGTTGTTCTGTGTACACTAGGGGCACCTACAAGTTACTAGTATAGCTAATTGATTAAATGCAAAAAATACTATTCGAATTGTTGTTGCATGTTTTTTTGTACAAGAGCTTGAAATAATTTCTATGTTCTCTGTTTTTCTTACAGTCCAGCACGAATGCATCCCACAAGCTATCCTGGGCATGGACATCCTTTGTCAAGCCAAATCTGGTATGGGCAAGACAGCTGTGTTTGTGCTGGCCACACTGCAACAGATTGAACCAGTCGATGGACAGGTTAGTATCTGTGTTCAATACAAGATCTGTGTGTTAAGAGCATTATCATAGACTTTCTTCAACAAAAAATGGGCTGTCCTTTTGGGTTGTTATCTGAAACGCACATTTGTTTGCATCCTCATATCTTATTAAAGGGCTTCCTGTCAGTATCCTAAGATGATGTAATGGGAGAAAGAAAAGTTTAATTCAGCTTACATTGGGTACATAACCACATGTTTAATTGTTTGGTAAAAGCACTTAGATCTCATAAAAAGCACAAACTTTTCGAAACCCTTCTCCTTTGTTGGAACAGGATACACATTGTGTGCCGAGAATATAATCGCACACTTATATTGTTTCATTAGTTTCAATGACTTCTGCGTTTTTAAATCTTGCAGTTGAATTTTAGATGGCATAGATATTGCGCCTACACATTTTGAGGCTAAAGTAAGTTTCCAGTAATTCACTGAAATTTAAAGTATCTGTTACTGTGATTCTACCCCCTCAGGTCTCTGTATTAGTCATGTGCCACACACGAGAGCTGGCCTTCCAGATCAGTAAAGAGTACGAGCGTTTCTCCAAGTACATGCCCACGGTAAAAGCAGCAGTATTCTTTGGTGGCCTGGCCATCAAGAAGGACGAAGAGGTCTTGAAGAAGAACTGCCCTCACATCGTCGTCGGAACACCGGGCCGCATCCTCGCTCTCATCCGGAACAAGACCCTCAGTCTGAAGAACGTGAAGCATTTTGTCCTGGATGAGTGTGACAAGATGTTGGAGCAGCTAGGTGTGTTCTTTAGTCTTCGACTTTTCTTCTTAGCTCTAGTTTATTTTACTTTGATGTATTTGTAAACTCAGTATTTAATCCGAGTCTTATCTGTATTCATGTGTATGCCACTGACATCCCTTCTGTGTGGCAGACATGAGGCGTGACGTACAGGACATCTTCAGGATCACACCCCATGAGAAGCAGGTCATGATGTTCAGTGCAACTCTGAGCAAAGAGATCCGACCAGTCTGCCGCAAATTCATGCAGGATGTAAGTGAACGAGGAAGCGGTGTTTTGTTTTTTTTTTAATTTCATATTATTTTATATTAATGTTTTGCTATTGTAACTACTGGACTAACACTCTACCATCTCCCGTGCAGCCCATGGAAGTATTTGTGGATGACGAGACCAAACTGACACTCCACGGCCTGCAACAGTACTACTGCAAGCTGAAGGACAGCGAGAAGAACCGCAAGCTCTTTGACCTCCTTGATGTGTTGGAGTTCAACCAGGTAACCTGATGGAGCTGCTGCATGACTGTCCCAATTGGCTCACTATTTTACTCTGTTATTTTTAAGAATTGGAAAACATACAGATATTCATAAATTCACAAGCTGTGGTACTTAATTTAACCTCGGATTATATTGGGGGGGGGTTCCATAGTCATGTATTTTGAGATTTTACGGAAATGTTTATGGCATTGGATAATGTTACTCTTACCAAATGTATTTCTTGGTTGGGAGCAGTTGTTAGGCAACCAATGGAGACTCCAGGAAGTTACTATTCTTATCTGAGAAATCCTGTGGAATATAACCCACCATAAAACTGCAGTTTATAATTTTATACACTTTGGTTTTTGTACAGGTTAAACAAATAAAAATTTAATTGGTGAGCCTTACAGGTTGTGGTTGGCAGTTTCCAGTCGGCTCATCTAACATAGTCGACACTTGGCTGTAGGTTGATATTGAAGGTTGTCGCTCTTATTATCAAACTCTTCCTAAGATTTCAAACTAATTTTAAAAGCTGTTCAGACACCGAGATAAAATTCCACTGTCCATTTACAATCCCAAATTCATAATCAGTAGAAATCCCAGTTGCTGGCCCGTGTTGTCTGAGCAGCTGTGTTTTAATGCGTCTGCTTCTCCTCTAGGTGGTGATCTTTGTCAAGTCAGTCCAGCGCTGCATCGCTCTGTCCCAGCTCCTGGTGGAACAAAATTTCCCTGCCATTGCCATCCACAGGGGAATGGCTCAGGAGGAGAGGTAAGACACACACACACACACACACACACACACACACACACACACACCTTCCTCTTACACGCTCTCATAAACATATTCCCTATTGCACAGTGATTGCTAAGTATGTTTATGGAGCATGAGGCCTCATCAGTTAACTCAACACATCATTGCCTTCAAAGGGATACAGTCCAGTAATTCCTACAGCAGCTGTGTTGATAAGCCTCTCTCTGGCTCTGTCCTCCCTCCCTGCCCCTTCTTAACCCCCCAGGCTGTCTCGCTATCAGCAATTCAAGGACTTTCAAAGGCGGATCTTGGTGGCAACTAACCTCTTTGGCCGAGGGATGGACATCGAGCGAGTCAATATCGTCTTCAACTACGACATGCCAGAAGATTCTGACACCTACTTGCACAGGGTGAGAACTGCAGAGAAGGGAAAAGCTGCACTTGTTTTCCCTCCATATGTTTGCCTTTTGTAGCATCAGTCAGTACAAATGTTCAGGGACAAGGTTATTTTCCAGTACCTGAGTATTGTGCCATAACCTTTTGCACGATTCTGGAAATTTTTCCTCATTGCGCAAAGTATTGAATGTTTGGTACATGTGTTTGAGATTTCACTCACTCTTATCTCTCTACACCCACCAGGTTGCCCGTGCTGGTAGGTTTGGGACCAAAGGCCTGGCTATAACCTTTGTGTCTGACGAGACCGATGCCAAGACTCTGAACGACGTGCAGGACCGCTTTGAGGTCAACGTGGCGGAGCTGCCAGACGAGATTGACATCTCCTCTTACAGTAAGTCTTTCCATATCCGAATGGCTGCTGAAAATGTTGTGATGCTTGATGTCCTTTATTGAAGTTGGTCTGTTGGCCAGACCAGTTGGTATGATTGTAATTTGTGGATTAAATGGGCACTTACGATTGCCCTACAGATAATCAGCTGATGGAATAAACCTTTAGAGTTGTTTTGGCAACTAGAGGCAGCAGTTGGTGCTGCCATGTAACCGCAGAGCTCTCGTCAAATCCCTTACATGTTTAACCTGTTGGTGAAAAGCCGGTATGCTCAGCTGTTGCTCGTCGCTCTGATCTTTAACATGCTCAACTCATGTCTCTCCTGCTCTGTCCCTCTTTTTAGTCGAGCAGTCCAGATGAGTCGTCCAGCCAAGCAGAAGTCTCCTCTCCATGGATCTTGTGTCTTGTATTTGGAAGTAGATGTACTTCACTGTTGATTTGAAAGCTCTGCGTGTTCCCTATGTTCACCAAACATTTATTTTTATTGCCAGTTTTTGGGGACAGGGGTATGGTCGATTTTAATTTGTCTTTTACTGTTTCTTTTTTTCTTTGCTCAATGAAATTAAAACTTTTTATAAAATTCCATTTTTACTATTGTGGTCTCTTGAGGGGCGATTCCTGTCTCTACCACATTTTCATTGATTTCCGTGTCGAGCAGAGAACCGTTCAGAGAAGTAGTCCTGAGGAACTTAAAGCAATTTTTAGCCCCCCTTTTTTTAAATTAGTGTGTGTATAGCAAGTATTTTGTTTGTTGTGGTTTTTTCCCTCGCGATGCGACACAGTTGATCTTTACAAAGTAATCAAGTAGTCATGTAGTAACAGTTAACGACGACACAATTTTGGCTCATATGGCAGCTCTTTCTCTGAATTTCCAATTGAATGCCTCCAATAAACAAAAGTCACCAAGTTGAGTAATAGTGGTGAATTTTCAAATTTTAATACGAGTATGTCATTAGCGCACTGTATAATGAAATGATTGATGTTTTACATGTATCTGTTTATGTTGTTTTTAGGTATTAAAAAAATACTTCACACACAAAGCTGCAATGACAAAATGTCATTAATTCTATGTACTGTTACTGTTCAAGCAAAAAAACGGTGATTCTTTCACTAAAAGCCGCCTAATAATGATTTGACGTTCAAATGATGATTATTAGCCTTGCTAGCAAAATGGCAGAAGAAACGGCTCTTTTGTTCCATCACTTTGGTCCAAACTGAAATATCTCAACAACTCTCGGCCGATCCTTTGACTCCATCTACTGCCACCTTGAGGTCAAAATTTTAATTCGTTCGATAATTTCATTTTTTATATTCAATACCTGCAAACTGATTCCCATCAGCCTCAGCTGGACTAAGTATTTGAGTGCTAATCAACAAATGTTAGCATGCTAAAAGGCTAAACTAAAATGGAGACAATCATGAACATTATACCTCATAAACAGCATTGTTACTGTGAGTATGTTAGCATCTAGCTCAAACCACAGCTGTAAAGTACAGCTTGACACTTGATCTTGTTGGCCATTAATTAAAACATCATCAGGTAATTTTATCTACTTCATAAGAAAATGATCATATTAAGTTTTCAACACAAAGTGAAGTGAAGGAAAATTTCTTTATTCAAAAAAAAAAAAAAAAAGCAAAACGATGAACTCATTGAAATGTGTGTAAAGCAACCAGAGGAGATTTTGTGAGGAACATGGTAAATTGTGTTTTGCCTCTTGACTCTTTTTTTTTTTAAAAACATATAATCCTAGAAAGCATGACTTCATAATTACAGATGGTATTAATGTTCACTAGTAGACATACAATCGTCATGCTTTTAAATTGGCACTTAATGCTCATAAAGGATCTGAACCCTGCCTCGTTCAGTGCTAAACTATACATGGACTACTTCAGTATAACTCTGTAAAAGGATTGGCCCTTATACAGCAGATAGAACTACAAAGAAGGTAACAAGGCATCTGTACATAGCTGCTCTATAGTGTCCTTTAACAAATCTAGACATACAGTACCAAAACCACAGCATCTACATAGGCAAATAGGCAATGGCAAACACATTTTCACATAATCACCTGTAAAGTTAAAAACCCCTTAACAAGGTTGTAAGTATTAGAGCCAGCAGTCTCTGAACTAAGGAAGCCTACTGTGGCCAAGAGATGGTAGAAAATGCAAAAATATCTTCCAGTTTCACAGAAAACTGCAAAAATGTCACTATGTCACTATCTCATGGCACAAAAAAAAAAATGAAATGGTGCTTCAAATGATTCAGAATCACCTCTTTATGGCAAATGTGTATGCAGTAGAAATAAAAATCCCAATCGCTCTGCATTACATTCTCAAGAGAGAGAGAGAGAGAGAGAGAGAGAGGCCTGCAAGGTCAGGTCGTGAGTCAAGGCTGTGGTAAGGTGCGTGAACTTTAACCCAACCACCAGTAAAGGAAGATGCCTGGGTTCTTCTAAAGGATCTCAGTCACAAAAATTAAACAATAATACAGGATTCCTCTCCTTCAATCGTGTCTTTAGCAGTGTCCTTAGAAACAGGTAACTTGTTGACGTCTGGCTCCGTCCTCTCCATTGGCCACGGAGCTCCGACAGTGACGTCAGCCTTTAACAGCGTTTCTCAGAAATAGACACAACTTAAACACGACGACGCATGAGTTATTGTTTCGTTTCAGTGAGCCGGCTTGTCGCTCGATTACAGGCCAGATTGGGCACCAGAGCGGTTCCGCCCGCGAGTCACAAATTACATGTTTACCTCAGTACACGCCGTTTTCAAATTTTATTTTTATAGCAAACCAGAGAGTGGCTGATTTTCTCTCACTGCCCCTCAGAGTCAGGATTGTAATTTGCACAGAATTAGGCGGTCGACTTCTTGACGCCAGAATCCCAGGCTTGTTCTTCTGGTGCTTGCTAAATGTCTCAGTTTCTTGTGGAGGCAAGGCAGGGGATGAGCCCAGCTGTGTAAACAACCTTTGACATATTCCCCACTAATGCGTGCAAAGCCTTAACCCATCAGGTTCAACTCTGTCTTTTTCCAGTACATACCTCCTCTTCTCCTGCAGCCTTCATCATCCATCATTAGATATGGCTCTCTGACCGCTGTGACCTCTGATGCGACCCCGGGGGTCAAGCCGCGGATTCTGTGGGAGTCCTCCTCTCCCTCTCATGGGTGACAGCTCTCAGCTGTTTTGTCCCTCTCAGATCCCCGTTCAGCCACACTGATGCTCCAAACATAGCAGCGCCGCCTTCCCTGGTGGCAGGCCGCTGTGTCTGTCCCAACAATAAATACCAATGAATAAATACCATAAAAAGACACAAGCCTCGCTTCTGCCAGAACATCTGAGATGCTCCTCCACCTTTCGCCATCCCAGTCTTCTTTGTGAGTCTTCATTTGGTTTATCGTCACTCGGCTATTGGAGTGCACAGCTGGTTTCATATTTGGCTCCAAAGCACCAGCCAGCCAGACCAGCTTCGTATCAGCTCGTCCGATCTGTTGCTCAGTATCTGAGGTGTGAATTCACACCGTCAACGTTCACTTGTACGTGTCAGCTCTCGCTCCATTGTCCCCAACAAAAGTCTCAGAGTTCAGAGGACGTTTTGGTGCGTGGCAGCAACATGGCAGCTGGCTGCGTCCATGCTTCCACAAAGATTTTTGTCAAAGTCTGAAGTAGTCTGGCCGGAACAGAACTACTTTTTTATCTACACTAAAGCAGGGGCTGGTCACTTTGCTGTTTCCAAGTTGGAGATGCGCCCATCTGATTCGTTCTTCTCCCCATTCCTCCCCAAATTGTTTTCCAGACGAGATGTTTTGACGTGTGCACCTTTTTCTCACGTCTACTCAAAGATACACTAAGGACAGCTAATCTATTCTATGGGGGAGTTAAAGTCTTGTGAAGGAATGTAGGTTTGGGGGTGGGGTTGGGGGGGGGCTGGGGGGGTACCACTAGTCGACGAACTTATGTGTGTCGCCGTAGAGCCATCGCTGTGGAGGCATGGCGGCCTCGTTAAGATGGTTGCACTCGTCGCTGCACTTGCAGGACTGGATGAACATCACGGACCTGTTGAAGCGTTCGCCGTCAGGGCAGGCGAAGGTCACGCTGGCGGTGCGCGTGCGGCGGGGCGAGCAGCAGCGGCCGTCCCTGCATACGCCGCAGTAGTTGGGCCTGTACAGGCGAGTGCTCCTGCAGCCGGCATAGGACAGACGGTGAGGCTCAGGGGCCTTATGGGTACGAGAGCACTTCCTTCCTTTCTGTGGAGGAGGAGGGACAGAAGAGAGAAGGAATGAGAGGAGTCTACAGACAGACAGACAGACAGACAGACAGACAGACAGACAGACAGACAGACAGACAGACAGACAGACAGTGGATCTAGGAAGTGGCGCGTTGAGATAAATGCTAACATCAGTATGCTCACATGCTCGCAATGTTCACCACCTTAGATTAGCGAGGGGGACATGAATGTCTGTACCTAATTTCATGGCAACCCATCCAATATTTGTCAAGACACTTCACTCAGTACTACAACTGTCAGCCTCCTTTGGGAACCATGAATGCCATTACAAAATTTCATGGCAACCCCCTTGAGTAGTTGTTGAGATATGTCAGTCTGTGACCAATACTGCCATCCCTTGAACCACGCTGCATGCATGTCTAAAGATCTTTCCTTTGGCACAGCTGTGATGCTGCGGACGACAGAAATGCGGAGCAGGTTGGACGCGGCTTCCCACCGAAAGCTTTTTAGGATCACATCACCATTAGCTCAGGATCAGAGCTGCCGTTACCGCACAGCAACATGACATAACTCATTATTCAACTCTGAGACATGAAAATCAAAAGTTAATGCAGTTAAGCGCAGAGACTGGAAAACAAACTAAAGGTCAGAACAACAGATGAGTGCCGGGGAGAGGAGCATGCCAGCGATAGTTAAGGATCGACACTGATTCACATTAACACCCACAGCAGCTCTGCAAACACAGGGAGAGAGCGCAGCGAAAACAGGTGCATAACAACCCATCAGCCTCATGAGTGGCTGGTGGCGGGGAGGCAGAATGTTTCTGAGGGTGCTGTGCATGAGATGCGAGGGAGCAACAGAGTGGGCGGATTGAGTGCTCTTTAAATCACGCAGCGCGGAGCCACTGAGTGCAGCTGACAGCCACAGTGTCGCAGGTTCAGTGTGGGAGAGCTCCAAACCCAAAACCCCCAGAGTTTGTCCTCTGTCTCTGAAAACACTTTTTTTTAAAAATCGTGTTATTTATAAAGCTGAGCTGCAATGATTTTCAGCTATTTAAAAAGAAAACTTGGACGCAAGTTGACAATGAAGTTAAGTGCAGCTTTAGTGTTTTGGGGTTTTTAAGGCGAGCAGACATTCAGAGAAAAGCCCAGAATTCACGTTTTACGGGGGGGTGGGGGGGACGAGCCAGACTGCTTGACTACTATTTCTTGGCTCCAGGCAACAACCAGAGGCTCCACGAAGTTTCTGCTCCCAGCCAAGACAGGTCCGGCACATAAACACGTCAAATGTCAAATGTCTGGCTGTATCTTCATATTCAAGACGGACGTGAGCGTAGAATCAATCTCCTCATCTCATCTCTGTCTTTACAGCGGGACCCGCGTGAAGCTGCACAGGGGAAACCTGGTCTAAATCAGCTCTGTCGTCATCCTGCCACACGGCAACAGAACCGTGAATAGACAGAATGAACCAGAAAAGGCTCCAGCTACAGAGGGATTCAGGGGCGGGGTGGGGTGGGGGGGGGCTGTATACATGCCATGATATTAATACCAATCTGACCGCTTGAGAGACATCCTTTCCTGAATCCATTTAGCATGGTGGCTTGGCTGCATAGTTGTGGGCCATTAGAGGGAACCACTGTAATTTCTCCCTTTATAAAGAATCTTAAAAGCACCACCACACATTCCTCACCTTGACGGGGATGGACATGGAGCTGCAGGGCCGAATGTTGCACAGGCGCGTCTCCTTGATCAGCTTACAGCGGGCATTGTCATTGGTAACACGAGAGGACACGCCCATCCCACAGCTCCGAGAACACTGAGACCAGGAAGTGGTCTGAACCACACACTGATCTCCCACCTGCCTCCAGGCTAGAGGAGACGAGAGAGAGGGGAACGTGTGAGGGAGAACAACAATGGGGCGATGCAAAAAAAAAAAATATATGGAGTCAGAGAACGAGCAGCAACATCAGCAAAAGCAAATCGAGAGGGGGGAAAGGGCCGCTGGGAGAGAGAGGGAAAAGGAGAGATGCAAAGCACACTAGCCTCATTCACCGAACAGGCAACACTGACGCATAGAGAGGGTGATTACAGAGAGGGGAAAGCTGGGTGACAGAGGTATGTGCTGTGTGAGAGCAGTGTGAGAGAGAGAGAGAGAGAGAGAGAGAGAGAGCACCTCTGGTGTGCAAGGAGCCAGTGGAAAACAAGCCTCACATAAATGCTGACACACACACACACACACACACACACATGCACAGATGCAGAGGGAGCGGCTCACAGTGAGGCCGTTTGTGCGTCAGGAGGCTAAAATGGTTAAAACGTAAACATGATGCTTTGCTGCGCGGAGGAAACAGACGGCGCTCTGAGGCGACACGGCGGCACCCTCTCTTACCCGCCAGGTGCTTGTTTCCACGCGGCTTGTCCCATTTGCGCCCCACCTCCACCAGCTCGTTGCCCATGGTGTCCTTCTCCTTTTTGGGTTTGTAGGGATACAGCTTCCGGAAAGGTTTCGGGTAAGGCTTGGGGTAGGGGTAGGCCGGGTAGGGAATGAAGGGGTAAGGCGGGTAAGCTGGAGGTTGCGGCCGCCTGTGCGCCGGGGGCATGACGGTGGTCCCCTTGTGGCAGTCGATGCTGAGGCAGCACTGGCCTGGCACCTTGACCAGCTGTGGGGAAGGACAGGAAGGCGATGCCAGGGGCACATGGCTGGGGCAAAGGGGCACGCAGCCCACCGCTCCATCGATGCAGGTGCACTGGTGCTTGCAACCGGCGCGGAAATTCTCTCCGTTTTGATAAATCCGCCCGTTGTATTCGCAGGAGCGGCCTTCTGCCTTAGCTGAGGGGACGGAGGGAGACAGACAACAGGGTCAAAACACTTTAAAGGACAAAAATATTCCGTCTGCAGAAATCTAATACTCTTGATCCAAAACTGGGAAGTAAGAACAAACAGGAAGAGGCTCATGTGTAAATGCATCTTTAATTGAGATAGAAGGTAGATAAGAAGAGAGAGGGAGAGACACACTATCTCCAGATTTATGCAGCAAGCTCTATTCTTAGACCAGAGGAATTTTGACTTGTTTACAATGTCCTTCCCCTTCGCTCCCTCAGTGGAACTCCCCATACAACACCCCGGATACCCCCCTTTATATAGAAACACCCCCAAATAAACACACATATAAAAATACCACTGTGTGTGTGTGTGTGTGTGTGTGTGTGTGTGTGTTTGTGTGTTTCATGGGGCTGTTTGTGTACACATTGAACTACTTATATAAATCCCGGACTTGGCCAGGTTTCAGTCGCAGCTCATGAAGGTGCTCTGTTTTCGAAACGTGGCACGGGCTTCAAACCTCGAGCCCCTATCAAAGAGAAACTCCAGCCGCTTGGCTCGGAAGCCAGATTCCCCACCCTGAAGTTACACATTCCCTCGCTCAACCCCGAGCTAAACCCCAAAAACTCTGTGCCCGATCTAAACCCAAAAACTCATTAACCCTCCCCGCCTTTGATTCCTGCCGCCCTCTGCTGCACGTACCCCTGCAGATGCCGTGGGTTCGGCCCACATCGTTGCCGTAGTTGCACTCCAGGCCTTTGTGGTGGTCGCAGGGCCGTCCTTCGTGGCAATCCTGGTTGAGCTGGGCGGCGCACACCTTGCAGCAGCCGCAGCCGTCAGGGACTGAGCTGACCCCCGGGGGACAGGACGGGGGCCCCGCCGGACACTCGCAAACCGCCGGGCAGCCCGCAGTCACCTACAGGAGGGGACGTACGGCACAGTCATGACTTTGAGTACACTGCTATTAACCTGAAAAAAATGTCATACAGTAAAATTTCTCTGCGAGGAGGAGTCACACTGGAACCAGGCAGGACAATAGTCTGACTCATGTTTCAGAGATCACAGAAATTCCTCAAAGTGTGTGTGTGGCTTAAACATCAGCTGAATACCCAGCACTGTCCCGAGCCCCACAGGGATATCTGTAACCCTCTGTCGCCTTCCGCTTGGCATTCGCGGCGCGAGCAGGGATGAAAGGGACTTTCTCTGACCCAAAAGCTCCCCACCTCCCTGCTCCTACATCTTTTGTTTCTCTCTCTCTCTCTCTCTCTCTCCACACAGAGTCACTCCAACAACTCCCAGCAGGTATTGAGATCACAGGGAGCTGCCAGTCTGACTGCCCGTACTTAGATCACCCAGAGGGATCCCTTCCTGCAACCTCCACTCTAAACCCAGCCCCTCCCCCCCTCCACTGCTGTCACTGACTGTTGAGGGGTCTCGGGTTGGTATGAAGGTTGGATATGACATCACACAATAACTTTGTATCACCTGGCACTGATATACTATTCCTATAGACACTTGCAGAGAGAGTGCAGTGGGTTCATATTGACATTAAGTGTATTTTTATCCCCATTGATATAACATGTTGCGTAATATGACTTGATGTAATTTTGGACCGACAGTATGTACTTATAGAAGACCTATAAACTCTAACAAAGACTCTGGAGAGGCACAAATTTCCTCCAATGTTTTTGTTGTTTTATCAGATTATTTGGATTTGAATCAGTGTCTCAACTTTGGACGGGGAGGTAGAAATAATCAGCGGTGAAATGTAACTTGAGTAAATTTACTCCAGTACTGAACTGAAGTACAAATCTGAGGATCTTGTATCATTTCATGCCACTTTATTTGTATACTCCACTTTTGTATTTTTATTTATTTTTTTAAATCAACTACATTGCAAAACAAATGATGAGTTTCTAAAACATGATGCATTGTTATAGATTAAACTACCCAACAGTGTGTAAAATGGTGGAAACTACAACAGTAAGTTGCTACTTACACATTTATGCATCAGTAATAAGAATATACTAATATATGACACTATAACAGAGTAACACCTACAGTGGCAATTTCTCTGCATTATGAATGATTTTACTTTTTAATTCTTTTAAGTAAATTTAGCCAATAATATTTTCGGTGGAGAACTTGTAACAGAGTATTTTCATATTGCAGTATTACTACGTTTACTTAAGGACTGACTGCTTCCTCCACCACTGGAAATCTACTGGAATTCATCTTTAATTATCCTGATATTAGTCCTCAAACCTATGGTAGGCTTTGGGATCCGGTCGCTTCTGCACATGGAGGGAGAAGGTGAATAGCTGCTGTATTATAAATGACTGGTGAGGACCTGAATAGCGAGTTGGGTTTAATGACTTTGAACATTATTTTTTGACAGGCATTACTCACTAAGATTAGGTTGTATGGAAATATTACCAGACGACAGCAGCTCAAATCCGCTGGAGCTGCAGTTACAGTACAGGCACGTGAGTCTTTATTCTTCAGTGTTTACGTGCAGCTAAACAGTGTCACAGAGAAAACTCCATACACTTACCAGACCGACTGTCACCACTTGCAAGACAGCAAATAACAGCAGTGTCCCCATGTTTAAAAAACAAAAACAAAAACAAAACAAAACAACAGCAGTTTATATGACAGAAAAATAAATCCACAAACAATAGGTTTTGTCCACAAAGGTTAAATCCGACTTGCACGACGATCCTCAAATGTCCTCCATCAGTTGTAAATTCCCATCGATCAAAGTTTGAGCCATGTTTTTATATCAGCCTCGTGCTTTCTGTGCCAGCCACGCCCACTCCAGACCTCCTTTAACCAATTAGGACGCAGGCGGGCGGCCAAGGTGTCTCAACGGCGACGGAGGGGGGCGGGGCTTGGAGCTCCAACACGGATGGCTGAGGTTTGGGGGGGGTTGGGGGTGGGGGGGTGGAGGGGCGTGGTCAAGCATGAATGCAGTCATTCATAAAAATTCAGAATTACTACATTCCAAAGAGGACCTGGCTTTTGGGTGTTTATTTATTTATGTTTGAGCGAAAATAATATTTTTGATGCTTTAAAGTTCTTTTCACACGCATGCCTCTGTCCGGCTGCTGCTTTGTGAAAAATAAAATAAATATACTCAGCTGCTAGTCTGTGCTACATTAATACTTTGGGCAGCCATGGAAAACAGCTAGGAATTTCCTTCCCCCACTTTGTAAAAATACTTTTAAACAAGAGCTGGACAGATAAAGTACATATACAAGGAGAGCAGAGTTGGCTGTAACTACATGATTGAGTGATAGTGGTGTTGAAAATGATTATGATAATCTCCTGTGCAATTCATCACGCTCTTTTCCTCCTTGCATATCCTGTCTTTAGCCCCCACATCCCTTTTACCTACTTAGAGGTTCCCAGACCACCACTTTCTACACACACACACACACACACACACACACACACACACACACACACACACACAAACGACATGTAAACAGACAAGAATTTATTTTTTGGTTGAAGGTTTTCATTGAAGAGAGCAGAGCGGAGGTGAGAACCACCTGGATAATCTTCTTGTCATCCCCACAGACATGCACACAGGAAACCGGCCATCTCAGTACCTGAGCTGGTGGCTTACACACACACACACACACATACACACACACTGATACACACTCGTACTGTATGTGAGACGGTTAAATACATATTCCACATACGCACCCTCAAACGTTACATTAAACTGCACAGGCACACACAGTGGGCTGCTTGCTGAAATTGAGTGAGATGGATTGTGGGTGACTAAATTGTTATTTTCCCTTACAGTTTCCCAAACATGTATCATTAAGCAGAGGGATGGCTGCAGTCATATGTGCCAACAGGGAAGATTGCATCCCCCGTCATCCTCTATAGATCACCGCCTGCACTTAACCAAATGCTTGCATTTTGAGTGGTGCGTTCAGTAGACTTGTACACAGTCGTGGAAGACTTACTGACATCCTTTACTGGAGTAAAGATGAAAATAAGTCTTTACTGATCCCCAGAGGAGAAATTCAGCGTAAAGTAAAAAAATAAATACTTGTAAATATATACAAACATACGTCAAATGAAGTGACATATTGGTGTGTTGAGTAGCAGCGCAGTCAACAAAGTAGAGTTTACTGTATGTAAGAGTAATATGATACCATCTACTATAAAAGTATACACCAGAATAGTATTTACTATGATAAGGTAATGATACCTGTATTTTTCTGTTAATAGAAATGTAATATAGTATTTAATGTAATAAAACAGTATAACATACTAACAAAAAGTAAAGTAAAAGTACATCAAATACTCAATTATGAAGTAAAACTCCTTCCTTCAAGATCACTCTCAAGTTAAAGTACCAAAGTTTTTACTGGCGAAATGTATTTAAAGCAGAATTCTGTAACTTTTACTAACACCAGTGCCAATGGTAGTAAAATGGTGAAAGCTAAAATGTAGTATAACAGAAGCACAAGTAGAGAAGAGTCATGAGGTTAGCAAACTGACATACTGATGGCATTATTACAAAAATGTCTCTCTGAAGTTTGCTGACATTAGATGTTGGTCATACCAGTCCAAATAAAGCTGTAGCAGCAAAATCCCTGTGTGTAATGCATTGAGAATGTGTTATTGAATGCTATAAACTTACTTGAGGTCTTAATTTGTCTTAATTTTTAAAACTATTAACTGTAGCTGTCACAAAAAGTAAAAAAAAAGAGTAATATTTCACCCTGAATTGTGGTTTGGTGCAGAAGTATGAAGTAACATAAATCGCTGCATACACCCCCATTGTAAGCATACTCACATTAGCATATCACAAGCTCACTCCACAAGCACTTAACACAGACATAGAGGAGACCGTACACACCAGCATACACATGTACGGTATGTCCTCACACACACACACACACACACACACACACACAGAGGCCTACACAGAGAGCAAAGTTATGTATTTACCAAACCTCCATCCTCTTCCCACACAATCCATCTCTCTCTGTCAGTGCACGGAGGTGATGTAACAGGCCCGTGTAAACAAGCCCAACACAGTGAGAGAAAGTGGAGGGAGAAAAAAAAAAACACTGGATTTGCTGAAGCTTGTGTGTGTGTGTGTGTGTATGTGTGTGTGTGTGTGTGTGTGTCTGTGTGTGTGTGTGAGGGAGGGAGGGAGGGAGCAATATGTTTTTGTTGTTTTCATACTTAAGTTCCATTGACTCATCAAAGAATGTGTCTTTTCCACTTTGGTCTCAGTGGCTTCCACCCCAGACATAATAAACAAACATGCACAATTTCCAACACACCAAAGCAGAGGCATTCATTAGCTCTTTCGGGGATACTAGACTCTGCCACTGGGAACTTGCCCCGTGCGGTGACCTTTACATTCTGAGCTGACAGCGAACGTCAACTCGTAATGGTTAAAGTGACACAAGTCTGCTTTGAGAGTTCACTGGAAAACCTCCTTGTCACTACTATTAAAAAGTCAAAGGAATGGTTGGAAGTGCAGGAGGAGGGAGAGGAGGGTAACGGGCTCTGAGCAACGGCAGGTGAGAAACAGATCAAACCTCCAAAAACAAGTCAGTGGAAATAAAAGACAAGCAGACTGGGGTTTAAGGAGAGAGAGAGAGAGAGAGAGAGAGAGACGTTAAGGCACATGCATTGGAGCACAAGCACAATATCTAGGCAGTGAGAAAAGAAGGAAGTAGATAGAACAGGATAGTAAGTGTGAGGTCAGTGGAAACAAACTCAGCTCACTTTTCACTTTTGATTCGTTGCCACAAAGAGCAAACACTGTGAGTCAAGCAGAAAAGTGTTGTTTTTACCGTAAGGAAAGCGTCTCTGAGAGAAAGAGTTTGTTTATACATGGGGAATGGATGTGGAGGAGGGTGGGGGGAGGTGGGGGCTGCGGGGCTTGGGGAGGGACAGTGTGGAGTGGTTTGTTCAGGAGCGCTTCTGCCACACCTGCTGCCACAATTCCCACTCTTTGTATGATAACGCCAACAGATGCACACATAAATATGAGTATGTCGCTTGTTAGCTCTTGCAAATTCTCAGATTTGATCAGGTGTTTAAGCTCTGGTTCGCTCAAGGCCGAGGTGTCAGGATTTTATGATCATACTGCCGTAGATTTATGCCTTTTGAGGAAATTCCAACAAGTCATTTTTTAATAATGCCTTCAGCTGTGAAACTTTATTATGTCAAAGCATCGTAACTTCCTCTTTTGTCCATCAGAGAAATTCTTTCATGCAGGAGAACAGGTGTCTTTGTTATATCAACACTTTGTGAGGGAGTGTATTAAAATTACTACGGGCTGGAGAGAAGGAAAGGTAATGTTATTTTTAGTCTGACTTTTCTGACAGATCCACAGAGGTTCTTTCATTTTAATTTTTTCCTCCGTTAAACACCAGCTCTGTCTGCTTCACACCAGGATGATGCCACAGTTGTGCTTCAAGCTAAATGCTAAGTAGCAGAGCTGCTAGCATATACGTATACACTCTTCATCTTGTTTTGTTTTATTTTTTCCACTATTAGTTTATCTCTTTTTTTCTTTGCCCTGTTCATCCCAAGGATAAACGGACCGGACAAGTCTTATTTCTGAAAATGGCAATAGAAACATGTTTAAAGAAAACAGAGTGGAGCAAAGGGAAGTTGTAGATGTTATTAAATTTGTTCAGGGTGTTTTTGTGTCCGTGTGTGTGTGTGTGTGTGTGTGTGTGTGTGTGTGTGTGTGTGTGTGTGTGTGTGTGTGTNTGCCCCGTGCGGTGACCTTTACATTCTGAGCTGACAGCGAACG
Source organism: Seriola dumerili (assembly GCF_002260705.1). Taxonomy (NCBI): domain Eukaryota; kingdom Metazoa; phylum Chordata; class Actinopteri; order Carangiformes; family Carangidae; genus Seriola; species Seriola dumerili. The sequence goes on from NW_019174368.1 coordinate 2,172,898, forward strand.
TCAACTCGTAATGGTTAAAGTGACACAAGTCTGCTTTGAGAGTTCACTGGAAAACCTCCTTGTCACTACTATTAAAAAGTCAAAGGAATGGTTGGAAGTGCAGGAGGAGGGAGAGGAGGGTAACGGGCTCTGAGCAACGGCAGGTGAGAAACAGATCAAACCTCCAAAAACAAGTCAGTGGAAATAAAAGACAAGCAGACTGGGGTTTAAGGAGAGAGAGAGAGAGAGAGAGAGAGAGAGGTGTAAGGCACATGCATGGAGCCAAGGTAATATTAGGCAGTGAGAAAAGAAGGAAGTAGATAGAACAGGATAGTAGTGTGAGGTCAGTGGAACAAACTCAGCTCACTTTTCACTTTTGATTCGTTGCCACAAAGAGCACAACACTGTGAGTCAAGCAGAAAAGTGTTGTTTTTACCGTAAGGAAAGCGTCTCTGAGAGAAAGAGTTTGTTTATACATGAGGGGAATGGATGTGGAGGAGGGGTGGGGGGA